>NC_143449.1:12010229-12316594 GCF_987193195.1 Phasianus colchicus
TTACCAGTGGTGTGTTGGCAGAATGTGGTAGCTTAATAATAAAACAATAATACAGTTTGCTCTTCTTGTACCGGCCCGATTTCAAAAAGAAAAGCCTCTCAAATTTTACACATCACAGTGGTATTTCCAGCTAAAATAATGAGCTAGCTGGTGCAGCATGAATAAGTAAAGTATTTGTGAAGTTCATGGACTGGTGAAGAGGGAGGACCAATTTGCCAGGCTCTGAATTACTGACAGACTGAATGACCCATGTCTAGTCTTGTCACGTTACTTCACATTGCACATCGTAACATAATCCAGCGGAACATAACCTGGGAAAAAATTACTTCAGCACTAGATTGCAAGATTTTCAAGGTTACGCGTGTTTGATTGTCATGGGGCCCACATTTTCTAGATCAATTATAGTGGCCTTTTGCTGGCACCTATTGATAAGGCGAGGAAAGCAGCCGCTAGTTCACCTCTGCTCAGAATTAAACCCTCCCCCATTTACCACTGTCTGTCTTTTGGTCTACGAAACTTAGAGAATTCAAAGCATCTCATACTCTTTACAGCCACCCCTTTCTGTACTCACTGCTGATTTTAGTTTCAGTTCCTCGCTCCGAGCAGCCTGCCTAGCCAATTTTCATAAATGGAAAGAAACTCAAATATAAATTGAAGGACAATGAAATTACTTATTTTGAAACAAGAAAGAAAAGAAGTCTATTCTCCTTTCTTAGCATGACAGCTGTATCGTGGAGCGGGCAGCAGGGGAAGAAAGAAACAAGCCTGACCATGTATTTATGCATCTGGTATCCAGCGAGCGTAGCAAAGGGGAAAAAAGTCCCATTTGCTTGTGTATCAGAGAAGGACTAGTTCCCAAGGACAGTGGTTTCAATAGAATGCACCTCAGTATGTAAGATTTTACAGCTAAGATGTAGAAACAGAGAAATGACCAGCAGTTACTATTGATGAGATCTAACTGCTTAGGCATTTTGAAAATTAAAGATTGAAAGATAATGTAAGATAACATCAGCCGCTGCAAATGGGCTCTGGCTCTTTTTGGCTTAAGTTTTATTAGGAATTTGAACATGACATCTCTTCCTGATGAACACATTCAGAGCCTATTAATGTCAATGAGAGTTATGCTTACACGGCAGAGAGAGCAGATCTTTTTGTTGTGCATGTCCAGAGTCTGACTCACGGCCTCAATGCCTATGCCTTGCAAATAATGACAAGCTAACAAGGATTTACTTTGTGCAGTGTATTTCTACAAAAGTAATCTTTTAAATAGCATAATGAATTAATATTTACTTAATAGCTTTTACATTATTTATTTCTTAGCTTCTATTTTATAGTCTTTTAGGATAGAAAGATAGAAATATTTACTCACTCCTCATGCACGCAGTTTATTCTAGCCTGAGCTGGAGCCAGCTCTATTCATTGTGCTGCCTTTCAGCTAGATGCTGAAATCAGGAAAAGAAATTAATTGTTGAAAAACTTAGGTATGTGATTAAAAAAATGCATAAAGAAGCACGTATTCGTGTCCCCATTTTACTACAAACCCCTTGCTCCCACTCCTGTCTCCTCTGCCAATGTGTGGGGGTGTGTGAGTATGTAAAAATAAGATTACCTCAAGCTCATTACTGTCCATTGACAGAGTCCTGTTGTAAAAACTTTTGATGAATAGTCAGCATCTAATTCCTGAGTCATAAAAAAACCAACCCAAAGTTACTTGCAATCATTATTCCAAATGGAAAAATTAATTGTAAATAACTGGAAGTCAATTAAGGCTGGGTTCTGCCGGGTAATGCAAATCTTTTATAGTTTTGTTTCAGTTAACTGCCTCATTAATGATTTATAGATGTGTATACAGCTGTGGGAACCATAGCATTATCTAATGCACTCAGAGAATAATTACATATGAAAAGAACTACGCAGCTCAAGGGAAAAACTCAGAAATTACTTACTGCCTGAACTTCAAGCATATTAAGATGCAAAGTATTTAGAAACAGACTGTGATGTTTTATCTTACTTCTGAGGTTTTATATTCCCTTTAAAAAGAGAAAAATAATTCTTCCCCCCAAAATTGTTCAAAATTGTGTAATACTTCAGTATTACACATCACACAAAACATCAAAACTTCTCAAACTGACAATAGAAGCCGTTAATTTATTATTTAAAACCCTAAGTTATAAAACATTCCCATTCCCTTTCGTGCATCTGTTATATAGGAAAAGAAGACATTTCTACAGTTAAACAATTCATGGGCATATGCATTCATCTTCCTAATTTACACAGAGCCAGAAGTGATTTTGGAAATATTCCAGGAGTCGTTTTCCTGGATACACAAATATGTTGGTAGTTGCTCTTTGGTGACACCACTGTTTGAGGTTATCTTGTTTCTTTTTATAAAATATTCTTCTCTCTCCTGAGACTTACAGACCTAGAAGGATGCTACATCCAAATTTGACACAATTTACTGCTTATTTCTTATAAACTCTAACTCAGTGATAAGCTGCTCCTGGGCTCTTGCAAGCAAAGGATCCTTTGCTTTCAAGTCTGCTTTTCTTCTTGCTTAAAGCTGGGGAGGTCAGGATCTTCCTCACCAAAATCAGGCATTTAAAAGCCATCGCTGAAATAGTGCATGCAGTTGTTCCCTATAACACTGCAGATCCTCCACCCAAAGCTTATGGCATTGCTATGAACAAATTTTCTGTTGCATGGCTTTGGAATCAGGATGGAAGAGCAGAGAGCCCTCTCCCTCAGTTCTCTGCCTCCTGAAAGCATCACTCACCTTCAGGATGGAAGGAGATCACCTTCCCCTGCTTTGGGCCATAACATGATTCTATGAAACTCCTGTTGACTTGATCTGTTTCTGGCTCACACTTGGTCTGCTACTGAGAGCAGTAGCTGTTATGTTCCTTCGTATTTCCCAGCCTTCTATCTGGCATGCCTTAGCACCCCTTGGCCCTCACTGAGGCTGGCTTTTCCAGAACGTTCTCCCTGTTATGCTGGCCATCAAGTTTCCTCATGCCTTTCCCCTCTTTTCCCCCTGAGAAGAATAAATAATCTTCCCTTTCAGGAGAGAATGGGGTAGGAGAAGGACAGCAGAAGCTCACTGCAAGGAATCACAGCAGCACTGAGTTACAGACACCACCAGACCACTGCTCCTAGCGTCTGGGCTGGAGGATGGAATGAATGTTCAGTGTAATGCGTAATACTGAAGTACACAATTTTATTGGGAAGGACTATTTTTCTAAAAGGAACATAAAACCTCAAAAATAAGATAAAACATCACTGTCTGTTCCTAAGTACGGAGCACCAAATGGTCGGTATCCTGCTTGCGGAGTAAGATTGCTTGCTCCATAGACAGAGATGCTCAGACAAAAGCAAGGCTTCTCTTTGCAGAAATTCTATGATACCTTTGCATATCTTTCAAGGAATATTTCCACGCATTTATAACTATGCTTATACATTTCTGCAATCACTGGAAAAAATTACTCATTACAGATTTCACAAATTTACAGACTAATTTATGTTGATGAGGTCTTGTGTCTTAACTCCATGCTCAACAACTTACGCATCATTTGTGACCATGTGTGAAATGAAAATGAAGTCAAAAGCATGGGAATAATTAATTTGGAGATTATATTGCCAGAGAATACAATAGAAATAGATGATTGAAATTGTCATTAAATATCTGTAGCTTTGTCTTACATGGTAATGAAACATTACACCAGTCTACAAGAACTAATTAATAGTGGAAAATCAAGTATCACTTTGCATTAAAAAAAGTTTTTTTTTATTCTAAACTTTTGAAGTATCATTCAATAATCTGTATGAGGAACATCTACACAAACCAAGACATAGAAATCTTGGGGGAAAAAAAAGATTGAGAAAGAGGTCCATGTAATCATCAATGCCACAAGGCAAATGACAAGAAAATGATCACTTGACATTTGATACAAGAAGTCAAGCCTCTCAAAGTGTCATGTATCAGGGAAAGCAACAGAAGGAAGCATCCCTTCTACTGTGGGAACTCTGGTGGAGAGCTGTTGCTAAGGTGTTAGCTTACATCTGATCAGTGATCTTGTCATTTCAGGAAAGGAAAAAAAATCCCACAAAACACAGGTGTCTGGGGTGATTAAGCACACAGATAGTGCCTTTGGCTTCAGTGTCCTCATCAATGCCCTCGTGGATTTCTGGCTCAGATATATGTAGCCTTGATGCACAGCTGACCCACCTTTTCCCTCTGCATATGCCTAGGCAGAACATGGGCTCGGCACCCTTCAGCTTCACCTGATATGGCCATTCTCATCTTCTGCCATCTCTGCTTGCATGTATGATTTCATTGAGCTATCTGCCACTACATTTTCATGAACTGGGAAACTTTATGGCTATTTCTTAATTATTCTTGGAAAATATGCTTAGAGGAAAAAAGTGTGGTAACATACTTGGCAAACAATCTTCTAAATAGCAAAATCACATAGTTTATCACGCTGAATTGTGAAAAGAGTTGCATTTACAGTCTTAATTCTGGATTTAATATACTCTATAATCAAGAAGATAAAATAATGGCACATAATTCAGTGTATGGGGGAAGGGAGGCAGGAGAACTTCCCAGTCTGAAGATGCTATCAACTATTCAAGCCTCTATCAAATCTGAATGTTTCATTAAGATGCTCAAAGCCAACACAGGACACACCAAGTTTAAATGTTAAGTACTTTTTCCACCAGACAAAAACAGGAATATTGAATTATAAACTAGAAGTAATGTTTTAGTGTGAACTGCTTTATTGTCTGAAATTTAACTTAGAGCCATTACTGTTATGAGCAGGAACCCTGCTGCTCAACATCTTTTTCTTTACTTCAAGCAAATCTCATACTCAAGTTTTGTGGATTAGATACAAGAACAAGCCAGAAGCCACAAACACCACAGTGGCAAAGGGCACATCAAGGAATGGTAGAGACACACAAGACCCCATGGACCTACCTGTCCTGCCAGCTGGCCTGTGCACAGTGCATGAGAAGGCTGACTCCTCCTGCTTGTGGCCACGGCTTGTTTCTCATCTGTTTCTCTCCTAATCTGATCAATTCTCACAACTGAGAAATTATATTTATTCTGTTTCAACTGTACATTCCTCAGCTGGAAGATTTGTAAATCAGACACAGAAATTATTTGTTCAGTCTGGGAAAAACACAAAATAAATCCTGATCCATTATACTTCCTAAATTCTAATTATGCCCTTCTATTTTATACAGTTCTGAGGGAAAGAAGGGGAAATGACACATATTCATCAATGTGGTATTATACTTTCTTCTGCCTACATAACATTGGCAGTAACTCCAGAAGATGAATGCCAAACAAAACCAGCTAATAACTCGAGAGCTATTATTCTGAGCTGCAGACACCCTGCAGGAGAGCAGCCTCAGTGACCATTTCTCCTGCTGGATCACGTTTTTGAAGTGCTCTAGCTGGATCAGCGTTTGCACAAAAAATGCTCCCCCTGAATTCTCACAGTGACTGCTGGCCCACCCTCCTGCGGGTACAGAGTGTACAACAAATACCTGTAGCGAGGCCAACATGGATGTGCTTTCAGAAATCCAAGCAGAGACAGAAAATCCAGAGAAGGCAGTATGGTTAGTACAAAGCTGTTTTGAAGAAGGACAGTGTACTAGGCTACAGCAACTGCAACTGTCAGAAACAGGTAACGTACCAGTTTATCCTTCCCACAGGTCTGTCACTGCTCATGGGCAGAAGTTACATTTCTAGACCACAATTTTGAGTTATAAAATCTTTGCAAGCAGAAACTAGGTATGAATGAACTGCAAATAAATGTAAGAAAGTACGAAGATACAAGTAAGGAGATACAGATAAGTAATATTGGGTGTAGAGGTATCTGATATGCAGAGGTGCTGGCGAAGAGCAAAGAAATGGTTTAAACTGACTTGCCTAAAGGCTGAAAAGGATGGGCAGCTGAAGAAGGGAAGAAAACGTATGGAGAGAAGAAGGAAAAGGATGTGTTTAGAAGCAGAAGGATACAGATCATGATCAATTTGCACCAAGCACAGATAAAGAAAATGTAAAGGAACATTCAGAGTTCATCTTTAACTTGCTGTATGCTAATATCTACTTGGTATTTGAAGCACTTCTACTGGAAATCTGTGCTGATTTTCTCTGCTCAGAATCCCAGCTGCCTGGATGTTGATATGCAGCCAGTTTGACAGCCAGAGAACAATTAGACAATAAACAAATATTCAGCTAAAAACAAGCAAACCCAACTCTATTAAAACACAAACATTTGTTAAAAAGTTATTATGGTAAGAGGCAGATACAGCAAAACAAACTGTACTACATCTTACAGCTACTCCTAACTTTGCTATTTTGAAAATATATACACAATTCCAGCAGAAGAAAATGGGGAAATTAGGCTGTGAAAACCATTACAAAAATTATATATTACCTATGGTACAAGAGAGAATTAACAGCTGACAGAAATTAACACTTCCGCAGATTAAAATTAGCAGTGAATAAAGTATATTCACTTTAAGTTAACAGAATCACTTACCATTTCCTCATCAGAATGGTTTTCCCACATCAATATCTTTTCATACACAAGTGAAAAAATACTTTCTGAACTGTAAATGTGAGTTAGCCTTCAAGTTATACTTCATGCATTTTTTAAATCGACTATAAGCATGTGTGTGTGTGTTTGGAACATTTCTTGTCATTGTTCCATGCATAGCCACCAGAATTTCTTGCCCAGGTTAATGCTAAGACATTTATAAGCACTGTGACCTTATTTGGAGAGCACGTAAAAATACACTTTTATTACTTAGCTATGTGCAATATAACTTTACATATGATAAGTAATTTTGAAAACAATGTATGCAATTTCATGTTCATTTGATTGAAAAAAGTGTTTTTTCATCCTTCTTAAAACTGCTGCTCTCAACACAGTAATACACAAGTCAGTAGCAGAGAAACAACAGTAATAACATGTCCTTTAACACAAATTTCAGTCCTAATTTATGCTATAAAGGTGATGCATACAGATTTTATAGCTGGTACTGATATAAAAAATACTAGTATGGCCTAAAATTTTAAGTGTATCATGCTATAAAGCTATAACACGAAGTACCTGGATAGAAAAGATAATTATAGGCAATTGGTCAGACTTTGATGTCATTAATTGTTAAAAAAAAAAAGTACATCCAAATTTTACTGGCAATTCCTTTAATGTGGGCTCTAAAAGAGTCTGAAATATCACAACTGATAACTTTTTATAATGAAGAACAATAATTTGGGGGAAAAAGTGATGTTGGGTCTTTGGTATTCTAATAGCGAGCCCTGAATTCAGCAGATCTGGAGAAGGGGCACAGGTCTAAGCTCTACCTTCATCCTCAGTGACCTTACCCAGTGTGTGAGATAACCATCACTCTACAGCTGAGTAATTAATGTTTTTACCTAGGATGGCTCTACTGTTCCAATTTCAGTGAATATATTGGTATTTCATTCAGTATTAAGTGGAACAAGGTGTTACAGAAGCTTTTGCACTGGATTTGAACGTCTCCTAATTACTTACTTCCAAAAAAGGGACAGTATACCTGCACTGACCAGGAAAATAATTCATGTAGCTTAAATTCAAGAAAGCATCTTTGTGTCCTTGTCCCTTCACATTGTGTAGGGCATGGAAGTGAAGGTGCTTGTTAGTGTCCCCATGCCCTGGAAATCCTCAGCAATCGTAATGAAAGGATGCGGACTGTTGATGCTACCAAGGAACAACAGAGAAGCAGAACCCACACCTCTATAATGTTAGTAGTGGTAATTGTAGAAGCTATTTTTTTGTCCTGCAGGATGTAGAGAGAACACACATCCATTTATGGAATGGGAAAGGTGGAGATTTTGTGGGATCTGATGGGTTCTGCTGAGGGCTCAAGTGCCAAAGCATGGCTTATCTGGCCAAGCAGTCAAAGGAGAAATGCTTACCCAGCTGTATCTGTCAGGGCCCAGAGACTAGAAGAAAAAAATGGATGAAATTTTTTTTTTTTTTTTACAAAATCCCCTGGGACTATCTCCCGTATTTAATAAGGAAAAGCACCTTCTGTGCAGCCAATAAAAGTTGAGGCTCTCATGAAGATTTATACCATATTACACACTGAAATTCAATGTACAACGATACCCTTGTGTACGCTGTTGTCAGAATAATAATCTTTGTCTGTCTGATCAACTTATATTTTATGCCAACAACACAGCATTTAATATTACACAGTTTCAGAGGAAGAAAATATATTTATTCATGCAACAACTTGCCCAGTAGCTTAAACAGACAAAGTGAAAAAAAATAAATTGGAGCTTTTGCATTAACGTATCATCTGCAATACAGATTTATATACAATTTTAGTAATTTTATGCTGCAATATAAACTATGATTCTTAATCTAGTTTGTGAAACTGTCTCACTGTTTTATACTGACATGAAGAATAATACAGATGGATATGGCTGCTGAAGTTTGGTTTTGGCATTCTCCTGAGATGAGCAGACTAAAAATACAAATGGTAATCAACCACTTTTTTCTATATTCTGTATTATCATATTCTGTGCTGTATTCTTAGGCGTTCTGTCTCAAAATATACACAGAAGATACACATAGATTCCCCCACAAAGTATTCCTTGCCAGAAATCTGTATCTCTTCAGTAGAGAAGGCCTACCCACAATGCAGGGTTTGTTCCAAATGATGCAGTACTCTGCCAGATGAGAACGCATAAGCAAACAGAAAAGACATTCTATGTAGATCCATTAAATCTATTCTTTGAGCAACCTGTGCAGAAAACTGACAGACCAGAATGATTGACCTTATTAAAGGTACCTACACATTATGTTTCTTTTTCATAATATAATAATATCTGACCCAAAAAACCCACCCAACACCCAACACTCATCCCTCCCCAATTTGCTATTTAAAAGATTGTATATGGAACTGGGATCAGAAATAAAAGAGGATGATTGGGAACGTATTTCAGTATCTATACCCCAAGGTGCATGCAGATAAAACAAAACTGCACAATCATGACAGAACTGCATACCTACATGATGAATCGAGTAGAAAAAAGCTAAAGGAGGATGCAGATGAAGTCCTGCTTTGTGCTTTCTAGGAATTGTTTGTACAGAGTACATTGAAAAGTGGTTTGATCATATTAACTGAGGTATATAAAAGCAAACTGAAGCTTAGATCCCACATTCTAGTGTCCCAGAAAGAAAACCAGTAACAAACGAGTTCATAAATAACACAGACGTTCGTGTACTGATCATCTGAAACTACTTCAGAGAGTTGAGAAAAGGCAAATCAAAGCATCAGAAAACAGAAATGCCTAAAAGCATAAGAGAAATCTTGAATGAGGTCAGTTTAAAAAAGACCAGGGAAGTTACACTAATTTACCCCAGCTGAAGAGCTGGCCAGTATCTTCATGCTGTTGAAGCTCAAAGTTCAGAAATATATTCAGTAAATCATAGTCACTGTCTGAGAATTAGAAATGTAGATTGTGTTCAGAGTCCAAAAATAGATGTGATCTATTTTTACCAGCAAAGGAAAAAATAATTTCCTCCTCCCATCACCAGAAATCTTCAAACCAGCATCGCATGATACACGTGGACCATTTTTAATCTGTGGAGATTTTATTTGCATCTCAGTCAAATGTACTTTTAAGATCTCTAAATGATTAATAGCACACAAAAATTAATTACTGCTAAAACAGGATTATGAATCACAGCATTATATACATGGAAGATTTGAAGTTAAAATTTTAAAAGATTATAATTTTAATAATGATTTGTACATTCTTCATTGCTCATTAGATATAATTTTTCAGTAATGATCAGCACCCAAATATACTTTTGCTCAGTTATAGCTCTATTAAACTGATCTTAAAAAGTGCATTTTTTTTTCTAAAGTATCCAACACATTTTCATGATCTATTGCAAAGATTTCATACACACCTGCTTCCGAGCATGTACTGTGCAGTATACCAAGTAACACCAATATCTACATACTGCAAATGCATTGCACATGAGCTTTTTTGCTTGTCTAACCAGGCACGTTAAATTGAGCTACACAGACATGTGTCATGTATTCCCTTTGGATGGTTCAAGTTCACTGCAGTTACAGTAAAATATCACCTGCCTCTATAGCTCCAAGGTCCCAGTCCTATTTCTATGAAGGTAGAACAGAATACTTGGTATTTAGAAAACATAATGAGAGCTTCCCCTGATAGGGAAGAGTCAAAGGTTGCTTTTTGTTTGTATTTAGATCTAGGCTTTTGGGTTCGAATTAATTGCATGCATTAGTCTGTTAAACAGATTTGTCATGTATTTGAGGATGCTGAATCTCAAAACAGTCATATTTTGTACCTGGTGCAAAGAAAACTCCTTCATACCTCTTACATGTCTGCAACTTAGGTTGACATTCTGAAAATAAAGTTTTCCAAAGAAATTTCTTTATCCCATGGGAAAGATTTGGAAGATACCCAAACACATGAAAATATTTCCAGCATTTCAGACCCCATACAGGATCTCTTTTTGTAATTTAATAAATTTGGCTTAATTTTCTACTAAGTTTGCTCATCCATTGTGACAGTGACGTGAGACGAGCCGCATTCTGGATGGCCATGTCAATTTTAGGAGCGTGGCATGCAGGCCCCTGCTCATCATCAACAAAAATGCGCAGCTAATGGTGCTGACCAGAAATAGCATCTTGTAGTTGAGAATTTCCTCTGTCAAACAGCATTACTGTGCTCTTCAGATTTGTTGTCATTTCCATGGAAATAAATTGGAGGCACTACTTTCAGAGCAAATATAAAATAAGTATTTAAAATGATGCTTAGATTTTATATTAAATGCAAAATAGAGCAGACAAAGGCAGCTATTTAAAATATTTTTGCAGGTTCTTTCCTGCTATAAACCAAAACAGGTACCCCTGTTTCCTATTTGTCTTTCTTGAAGTATTCTATTCAAGGTAGTCACCAAACTGATAAGATCTTTCCTTCAGTTTTCAAAATTACTGAATCTGGAAATAGTTCTCCTTTATCTCATCCACCACTGAGAAAACAATCTTAAATTGTTGGTTCTACTGATGAAACTTCCTTAGCAACACAAAGGCTTCAGAATTATTTTTCAAACCGTGTCAATGCTTCCTGTGAGGTTTCTGTCACTGTCAACACCGAGCACTTTGTAGATGAGGAGAAAAAACAAAAACAAAAAACAAACAAAAACAACCCAGAAAGCCCTGATAAATTAAAAGAGGATAAATTAATAGACTAAATGGAATTAACAGAAGCGGTGATAAATCTAATAGGAAAATTCCTTAACAATAGTCCAGTGAGTAGCTTTTTACATTTACCAAGTCTTTTATCATTTAGATGAAGATATATAGGGAAGGGCTGAAGTCCCAAAGGCATTAACAAAAAGCAGAGAAACCAAGCACTCACACCTGTGCCCTCTTCTGCAGCTAAGGCACAGCAGCAGCTCTGCCCAGGCTGCATCCCGGGGCCTCTGCATGCCTTCCACTTCAGACCCCTTCGTTCCAGAGCGGGCACTCAGGTGGCCCCTCTCTCTGCACTTTCAGATAGGGCTTTTCAGACACATTCTTTCACAGTATGCCAAGTTTAGACCACCGTTTAAGCACTGTATTTGGTTTATATTGATTAAGCATGCAGCTAGGTCCTTGATGCTCGATTTCAGTATTTGCTGATCAAGTCGGCAGAGTGTCAGCCGTGCAGGACAAGTTTGGATTTGGCTTTTCATGTAATTGGAGCAGACTAGTTTAAAGCTACTTCATGTCAGGTGCCTCCAGTTTCAGGTTGAGTGCTTTCTGCTGTGAATATTTTCTCCTTCCGCGAAAGAAATGCTCGCCCCCGTTCTCAAATTCACCAGCACTCATCTGACACTTCACACATTGCCAAATGTCTACTCCAACACTGAAAACCCCGTTTCTGCCGACTTCTAAACTAAGTGTGAGTAGATAGCTGAAAACCAGCAGTAGCATGTCTGTCTGGAGCTGAGCAAGAAGCTCGATCGTTAACCCATCACTGACTGCTAAAAGCTGGCAATATATTATTGCTGCTGAAACTTTGCATGACAAACCGCAATATTCTTAAACTATTTGCCTTCAGCTTTAACTCCACAGCTATCATATGCTATCCTACATCCTAAGAATAGCTTCTTAAACTCCTATGAATAGCTGGAAAACTTTTAAGAATAACTTAAGAACAGCTTCTAAACTCCACCATTAGCTGCGGGTTCCTCATTTGATCACTTCTGCCTCCGCTTTAGACAGACTGCGGAAAGCCAAGGAGATCAAATCAGTAAGAGAGCAGAATGGGAGAAAAGATTTTAAATGTCTACCACTAAAACATTACTGCACAAAAGCACTGTTTGGATATAAGCTGGAAATACATTACATACAATGAAGCTCAATAACATTAATACTATTTGGTTTAAGAGCTTTCTCAAACAATAAAAGACTACCTGGCCTTTTCAAGTGAAGAAAATGAAAAGTGTGTGTCAATTATGTACATAAGTATTAGTTGACAGAAATGTAACTTAGTACAGCAAATTCACTCCTGCATTAAGATCCTGTTTCTACCACCTCCAATCTGAGTTAGAAATAAAGAAATAAAGCCCTCCAGTCTGAGCTTAATCTTCTCAAAATGCTAAGATCTCTCTGGGTGGAGAGCACAAACTAGCATACCTCAGTGCTGCTCCTGTACCTGGGGATAGAGACAAGACAGCTGCATACAGGACAGAAGAAGCCGCACTCAACACAACACACCTTAGCAAACATGCAGTTCTACTAATGGCTCTTAGAGGTGGTTTTCAGCTGCATTATTTGGCTCCCAATAGCTCTAACCAAGGCTTCAAAACTTGCCTAAGTATAAGGCTGCACTTCACATTATGAACATATTTACTAGGTAATAAATAATATGCTTTGGACAATAACTAGTTTTGTATAGTAAGAGCTTTCGGTTGGTAGCAGTGAGGTTGAGTTTGGGTCTGTGCCACCTTTTAGTCACTTACATAATAACAAATGTAGCCTATTTGCTATACAGTAAATGTACTAAGATCTACTTACTGTAATCAGCCTAATACATGTTTTGTAACATGGCTAGACAAAGGAGATCTGTGAGTCTAGAAACCTTATAGTGTACAAGCCTGTGCTTTAAAAACAGTCCAAGATCTTCATCTGCTACAGGCTGAGCTACAGACAAAACACCTCTGATAGAGATGTGTAATCCTATGCCCTTAAAGGACATCTACAGTCCCTATAAATGTCATATGGTCACAAATATCAATGTCATATTACACTAAAACAAACAACAACAAAAAAAAGGTGTTGAATTGCGAGATATATACAATATATCAAGAAAGTCAGAAACATACTGTGAATACAAGTAGATAATTCAGTCCTCTTGGAATAAAAGGAATATTGAAGAAACATGAAGACAGTGAGCAAACGAATCTGTGAGTCTTCCATCCTCCTCCTAAATGCTAAGTAAACACTCTACTTGTCTGAATACTTATGCTGCTGATACTGAGGCACACTTTCCTTCCCACATATAATTTAACCAATGAAACACAGGAAACAATGCTCAATACAAAGAATTGAAACATGGAATTCTTGATATTATAGTAGTCTAGTACACTTTTCAGACTTAAGACCCTTAAAAATATTTCATTTATATAAAATAAGGGTTTCATGCAACAAAGTAACTAGTAATTTCCAAGATTAAGCAAGCAAGTTTGTTAACTGATAGCAGGAACAACTAAATGCAAAGAAGTGAACAATGTTCAAAAGGAGTCCTGAGCAAAGATAGAGACTACATACTACAGACTTTAGCCTTTAAATATTTAGATATATTTTTACATTATATACATAATAGCCCACACTACCATTCTGTGTTATAAATACATTGCATGAATTTAGATAAATGTTTTATATTGTTGCCTCCCATTTTTCTACCTTTAAAAAAATGCAGCTATGATTTATGCTTTTGAGGGTGGCATAATAGAATTTGACATTTTCCAGCTGAGGTGTGGCCTAGTTCCAGCTCCATGCTTCATTACATTGTACTCCCTTTGAGAGGATGAGAAGAATAAAAATAGCCAGGTTGTTAAAAATGTAAAAAGGCATAAATGAATTCTCACCAGATGTCTTATTCAATAGTCATTTTCATAAAATTATGGTTGTTAAACTTTTGCTTACCATAAAACACTAGAAATCAATATATGCTCTGAACTCCAGAGGGATTGTTCCCCATCTCTCTAACATCTCTTTTTCAGATTCTCAATAGCTTGTATGAAAAGTGGACTGTTCTTATTCAAAATGGTAACAAGCCTGGGAAGGAATTTGAAGAAAAATTTATAAATACTAACCAGACTTGGGAAAATGCAGGTACAAAAATAAGAAATGGCTCAACTACCCACATTCCATTCGTCTGGATATCTCATGCTTCAGGCACCAGCAGCCTTCATTACCCTCCTTATTCCTCCATTACTCCTGCTCAACATCTTTATCAGAGATCTAGATGAGGGGATTAACTGTACCCTCAGTAAATTTCCAGATGACACCAAGTTGGGAGGGGGTGGCTGGTAGAGTAGAAAGGCACTACAGAGAGACCTGGATACTCTGGATCAATGGGCCAAGGTAAACTGTATGAGTTTCAATAGGGCCAAGTGTTGGGTTCTGCATTTTGGTCACAGCAACCTTAGGCAGCCCTACAGGCTTGGGGAGGACTGGTTGGAAAGCTGCCTGATGGAAAGGAACCTTGGAGTACTCATGAACAGTAGGCTGAATATGAGCCAGCAGTGTGCCCAGGTGGCCAAAAAGGCCAATGGCATCCTGGCTTGTATCAGGAACAGTGTGGTGAGCAGGACTGGGGAAGTAATCCTGCCCTTGTACTTGGCACTGACGAGGCCTCACCTTGAGTACTGTATCCAGTTTTGGGCACCTCAGTACAGAAAAGACACTGGGGTGCTAGAGCAGGTCAAAAGAAGGGCAACAAGGCTGGAGAAGGGCCTGGAGAATACACCCTATGAGGAGCAACTGAAGGAACTGGGGTTGTTTAGTCTGGGGAAGAGGAGGCTGAGAATATTGCTCTCTTCCAAAACCTGAAAGGTGACTGCAATGAGAGCGGGGTTGGTTTCTTCTCACTGGTGACAGGATGAGGGGAAATCACCTCAAGTTGTGCCAGGGGAGGTTTAGGTTGGATATCAGGAAAAACTTTTTTTACAGAAAGGGTCATTAAAAGCACTGGAATAGGCTTCCCAGGGAGGTGGTTGAGTCACCATCCCTGAATGTGTTTAAAATCCCTTTAGATGTGGAGCTCGGGTACATGATTTAATGGAGGGTTGTTAGAGTTAAGGTAGATGGACTTGATGATCTTGAAGGTCTTTTCCAACCTGATCAATTCTATGACTCTTCCTTAGGATTTTGTGCCACACATTCCTGTGCCCAGGAAGCTGTCCTTAAGCAGCTCTTCACACCCACGTATGGAACAGGGAGTGAGCAGCAGATTGCAGCTATCACAGAGAGAGCCAAGGGAAAACCCAGCTACTGGCAGCGGGCCTGGGCCACGTCCTGCTGCTGGCTGTATATCAAGGCTACCCATATGTAGAACCAGTGGCTACCTGGCCTCAACATCCTTGTACAATGACATGCCTGCTCTGCAGCATTGGGCCACTGTCCCTCTCCAAGTTGCCTGTTCATTGTATGATTTGCAGCACAATGATGCTATATGTGTAAGGTGTGCTATGACAAGTCTTTAACCAGAAAGAGGCTATAAGGGCTATGAACAGGAAATACAAGTTCTAACTTGCATAAACCAGTTTAAAACTCTTAACATACCATCATTTTGGCAAGGAGTAAATGAGACTGCAAGCAGGACACAGAAAATATTTTCCTTATCCTGCAGGGCAGAGTCAGGGTGTGTTTTAATAGCTGATTCTGGAACTGTATTTCTCTACATTTCAAATGTATTGCTGTGTTACAAAAATAACGGGAATGCCTCACAATTCGTTCAAATCTCTTTTGGTGGATGCTGTATGAAGTTATTTTAAGCACCAAGCCTGGTTGTTCTCTCACTGTAAGTCGTTTATCTTGCAGTAAAATAATTGAAAAGAAAATAGGAAATTTGTCACGAGCAACTGCAAATGTTCTTCCATGTCCGTTGACTTCTTTCTGAGTGTCTCAGGAAGTTTGGGATGAAGCTTTCTGCTTGTCTGTAGAAGAAGTGCAGTTCTTTGTTCTTTGTTGAGAAAAGTTATTATAAGCAAGATAGCCAAGAAGAAAGATTTGTCAGCTTCTTTCTGAATGGCAAAAGGTTGAGTAGATTACTCAATATTTGTCAGATGTGAGGTGATTGACTGTCACTACATGAGGAAGTAACTGATATTGACAGCTTTACAAGATCAAAATGCAAAGACTACAAGGATATGTATGTGCATCCCCCCTATACATTGTAAAGACCTCCTGCTTTAGGAACCCATTGAGCTCAGCTGCAAAGAATAGGAGTGCAGATCATGCACATGAGCTCCAGAGGACAATCTGTGTTGTGCAGTTATATTTCCTTGTTCTCCAGCTACACTGCCTAGCCATGCCAAAATGCCTAGGTGCTTGATGTGCTCATCAAGTACTGGCAATATCGTGACAAATTTTCTGCAATGCTGTGTTGAAGTATCTGCCATTTCTGAGCAAGTTTGGAAAATGAACATTATACCATATACCTGTATAGACATTCCCTTGAAAGTTCAAAAGATAAATAATGTGTTTTCTTTCCCTTGAATATTCTTATTCATCCCCAGTCTATATTAGACTCAATTATTCTGTCTCTTGTTTAAGTAGCCCTATAAGATATAGGGAGAATGAACAGTTGTGGGAATACAAGAAAAACTGTTCAGAGCAGAAGCTGTGGAACGAGATAAACAGCATGAGAACCAAGGACACCTCTAGAAGAACGAATGTCTCACAGCTCTGATTGGGTAAGTGCCTGTGTGAACAGTTGAAGAGTGTTTTGTAGAATGCTCTGTTGACATGCAAAGGTGATGGGAAAACTAGAAAAAGAAAACTTGTGAAGGTATATGAGTGATGTGAGAACTTGTAATAAACAATTTGGATCATTCACATCTGAGTCTGTGCATCAGATGCTGCAAACAATGTTATCTATTACTGGTAGATGCATCTCCCTACAAGGTTGCAAAATATCAACTATTAAAGTTGAAATTTTGCATGCCATCTGTCTATCTCAAATTTAACTTTTCTGGAAAAAAAATCAGTTACATATAAAGTCTAGCAAAACACAGTGCTTTGCAAATAGTAATAGCTTTAATATTCCCTGAAAATGTATGAATAACACCTGGTTTAATAGTGCCTCAGCCTCTTCAGAGTAGGAAATGCAGTAGGAAAAAAGCACAGGGAGCTGGGATCTACTCCAGCATCAGTCACCCTACAGCTAACCCCTGTGGTTTCTGAATGGAAAGGGCATCTGATCTCCTACAAATGCACAGTAGCAAAAAGCAGAATAGGAAGGATAAAAAAACACTTGGTTAAGTCATCTGGTAAATCTGGGCCTGAATGTCCTCACTTCTTTAGAAGTGGGACTAAATTCAAGAAGAAAACCAGCATAAGAATGGAAAGAGAATGCAGGAACTGGAGGGCAAATTGGGCTCCAGCATGAGAAAAAGGAGAGGGTGGAGTATGTTAGATTGTGATAAAAGAGGACTGATGATACGGAAGGATTTGGAGCCATTCAGCTGAAAATAAAGCAGAACTGGTAAACAGCAGCTCAATAAGGAGTGGCTTAGAGACTGCTATCTGATGCCTTGTAAATTAAGCCATGGAGACTGAAGCATACTGTAGAGATGTAAATGAGACTGGTGAAAAGATAGAAAAAAAAAAAAAGATGGTAGAGAGCAA
Source organism: Phasianus colchicus (assembly GCF_987193195.1). Taxonomy (NCBI): domain Eukaryota; kingdom Metazoa; phylum Chordata; class Aves; order Galliformes; family Phasianidae; genus Phasianus; species Phasianus colchicus. The sequence continues at coordinate 12,028,176 of NC_143449.1, forward strand.
GGAGGAAATGAAGAGTTTCCCATATTAGAGGAATGGGCACTACTGGCATGCTATTGGTTGCCCTGATTGCAGTGTTGGTCTCATTTTCCTCTAGGAGCAGAAAATGTAATTTTATTACTACTTATTTCAGTAGCTCTTTGAGAGGCCTCTTGTGGAGTTAAACATTCATGCATGTTTAAGGTGTCTGACACAGTCCAAATTGGAAAGATATGGATTTGATGGGGGGGCTGTTTGATGGATGAGGAACAAGTCGCAAGATCATACCCACAGAGTGGTGGTCAATGGGTCAATGTCTGGATGGAGATCAGTGACAAGTGGTGCTGCTCAAGGGTCAGTTCTGGAACCAGTACTTTTTATCACCTCCATCAATGACATCGACAGTGGGATCAAGTGCACCCTCAGCAAGTTTGCAGATGACACCACACTGTGTGGTGCAGCTGACATGCCCAAGGGACAGGATGTCATCCAGAAAGACCTAGGCTGGCTTAAGCAGTAGGTCCATGAGAACCTCATGCTTGCACCTGGGTCATGGCAAACCCTACTATCAAAGAATCATATGATTGTTAAGGTTGGAAAATACCTCTAAGATCATCCAAATCCAATCATCAACCCAACATCACAATGCCCACTAAATCATAGCCCTAAGTGAGACACCTACATGTTTCTTGAACACCTTAGTACAAGATGGAGGGTATAAGGATGGAGCACAGACCTGCTGAAAAGGACTTGGGGCTTGGTGAGACTGGACCAGGCTCTGAGCAATCTGATCTAGGTGTAGATGTCTCTATTCATTGCAAGGGAGTTGGACTAGACAACCTTTAAAGATCCCTTCTAACTCAAAAGATTCTATGATTCTATATTGGGGAAGGATGTGATCAGTTATAAGGAGATTCCCTTTGTCCAAGGTGTTTAAATCCTCACCACTCAACAGCCTGCTTAAATATATAATATGTGATAATAGCATAACTACTGTACAGTCAATTTTGTCAGTTGTTAGCATTTGCAAGTTCAGCGGCACAATCTTAGTGGTACTCTTATCATTTAAGTGTATATTTCGTTTCAACTGAGTTACACATGCAGCAATCTAGTTGACACTGTTCATTAGGTAGCATATTGTAGATTTATACAGGAGGAATATCTTCCATACCTTACAACATACATCTGCATGTACATATGTGATGGAAAAGAAAATAACAAATAGAAAGCAATAAAGTAGGGAAGTTGTTACTCTCATCTTAGTAAGTCCTGGAACATGACAAGTGAAAATGTCTACCTGACTACTCAAGTAATTTCACAAATGGGATATCTATATATTAGCTGTATTGACATTTTCTCACAATAATGATATCAGTAATGAGATCTAGTGAGAATATTGAGAGGGTAGATTTGTTTTTTTTTATTAAAAAGTCTACAGCTATGAGTACATGCAATAGACAAGTAAAACAAAACCATCCACTACAAAAGACAACGTATAGTCTAGTATATCAACAGTAGGCTAAAAATTATCAAGAGTTAAGAAACAATCTGCCAACTCAACTATAACCACAAAGAGACATTTGCATGTCTCTTAATTAAAACTGTATCTGTATTATCACCTAACCTTCAAATCAAGCCATTAGCATAACTAAAATGACCTCCAAGATTTAAATACGATATCATAAACAGTGATTTCAGGGGCAAAAATCTCTATAACTTTAAAATTGTGTATTAGCTTAAAAGAAAAAAAGGGGGAAAAAGAAACAAACAAAAAACAAAACAACCAAAAGTAGTTGTTTAGTTCTGACAAAATAAACCTTATTTCCCTGAAGGTTTCTTTCCAACAACAAAAAGAACCCTGCCTACTTGCTTTTAACTGATGAGAGTTTTCATTGCAGAGAAAAAGCAAAACAAATTCAAAGCAAAACGCATCCCACATACCTTGCTTTGGGAAGTGTTACTGAAAAATCTTACTCTAAAAAGGGAATTGAAGATTTCCTGGGAATGGCAGAGACCTCAGTAAAGATATTATAATGTGGCATTTGATGTTCTAGAGGGATTTCAACAAGTTTTGCATGGTCAAATTCCATTAATAAGTTGGCTTTCTTCCAAGGCTGTGTGTGTCCCTCTCATCTGCCATAGTGCCCTAACTGTAAGGAAACCTCACCTCACCTGCTCAATCACATCTTGGAAATTTTAATTGCTTTTTCTTGCTTGTTACAGTACCAAACAGGCTTAGAAAAATCTTAGTATCTTATAATGCAGATTATGTGGACTATGAATAGAATAGCAACAATTTGGTGGTGGTGTGAGAGGATTACAGACCATATCAGAGGGGAAATGCCATGCGGATGGATATTAATGACGATGTGAGGGGGAAAAAGAAAGAATCAATGAAATGGGGTTTTACAAGTAGCTATCCAGGGAGAACCACTATTGCAAGTACTGTCACTGCAACACTTTCTAATGGATGCGTTTTATTCTTAGGCCACACTAACATTAGAATTATAAATATGAATTTACTGTTCCTTGCATTTTGAAAAGCTTGAATATGTGTAGACAAAGATTACAGCACATTCTAAGCAAGTCTGACTCACAGTTTTTAGCAGATGACCTTTAATTAGTGGAAAGATATTCTATCCATATCATATTCATTCACTTGTCTTACTGGGCATTAGATGGCTGCTGTGAAGCATAAAGGATTTTTTTTTTTGTCCTAATCCCTGTGATGTGACATGATTAATGAGATGAAATTCCCATTTGGAGTTTCCTACCAATCAATAGGCAGATGGGCAGTAGTGGATGTCGAACAACAAGACAGCAGGAGTTGCTTAAGCTCTAGCTACTTTCATAGAGAAAAAAATATTTGGAAAGATAATTTAAAGGAACAGATAATATGCATTTTCCACATTTCTCTCCTCCTTCAATATTTTTTTTTAAATCTTGTTTGTTTTTAATGCACATACCAAGGGAAAAATACTATCTTATGCATGCATAGTTAAAATAAGTGTTTGAAAATCTTATGGATGTCGCTTATGCTGAGTGGGTATACTGCATTGGTATGCTGCCTCTGTGCTGGAAAACAGAAAGCCTGATATTCTTCACATCCATATGGATGTGAATAATAGAAGCTAATAGAATTAGAAAACAACAGAATAAGGCTAGTATGAAAATAAAATTGAGCCAGTAATTTCTTTTTTCAACACTTCAAAGTGGCAGCAAATACATCTTGAAGATAATCAAAAATACACCCTTTTGCTGAAACATTAGCATCCCATCCTCTGGCCCCACAGCCTTTGACATGTAAAATGGAATAAGAGAATAATCTTCCACAGGTTATTCTCAACTATAAACATCTTGATTTAGGATTATAAAATCCAAGAAAAGTCACACTTCATTTAAAATTTTACATTTCTACAATTGTGCTATATTATTTTCAAAATCAAATCTAACATTTTAATTTTCAGTACTTTTTTCAAGAAATTAAGAGTAAACAGACTTATTATTAGTGGAGTTATCAAAAATTTACTAGACTGGAATGTCAATGATTTAGATGTTAAACAAAAGCCAACCAGATTCTTCCTCTTCTTGGTAATATAAGTCATTTGTAAATATGAACAACTTACAAAATAAACTATTATACAATATTACCTTCATCTGCCTGAAGATTAAAAGATTAGCCAAATATCTAAAATGAAATGATAAATCAAAAGGCAAAATATGCCAGACAGGAGGTTCTTTCCTAAGTAGATTAAATCTGTGGAAATCAGGCAAGCTTCCAAACAGGAGTAGCAACAAGTTTCAGGAGACTTTTCCTTCCTAGCCCTCTCAATTTGACTCTCACTTGCTTCTGTGCCATACCTTTCTGCTTCTATTAAGTAGGGGTACTGATATTTAGCTATTTCGTATGTGTGAATGATTTATCTTGTATTTTCTTCTCATTGCTTTGCTCTCCCTACTTCTATCTCACATACATAGATGCACACAGAGTAAAATTCATAACACACTCCTCCTAATGAACAAACTCCCACCGAGCACCAAAGTGCTTAATGATGCTCAGCAGGCAGAATTCTACGGTTCCCCTATGTGAGCCAATATATAATAACACAAGTTAAAATAATATTTAGGTTGAAAACAAAAGCACTGCAAATGTAAGACATGCTATATTTAGTTTTCCAGACTTTAATTCTGCCCTTTTGTGCCTTCACATTTATAAGATGTGGACAAGTGGACATCACACTGAGCAGTAAAGTTCACTGAGAATAGAATTGATTTGGAAAACGAAGTTCATAATTATCCTATGGATAATTATACACATAATAATATATTCCCGACTAATGCATAGATTTGATGAAAATGGAAGTCCATTCTTATTTTAAGGATGTTCTCTGGAAGTATGTACAGCTGAAATGCTCAAGGTCAAATAAAGACAATGCCTCAGGTTAAGATGAATATTTATTACAAACTTCTTTTGAGAAAAGAGATCAGCATAAAACCACATGTTCTAGTTTTTTTCTTCCACATAACATAGCAAGAAAATGCTAAATATTTAAAGTTACTTCAGTTGGCAATAAGTGAAGATCACAAAAAGCCAATAGTAGGCATATGTGACTTTCAAGGACAAAACTGCAATGTGGACAATGATGTATGTCTAGTTTTTTTCTTGTGGTGGTGAGGATATTTTTTATTATTAATTACATATAACATACATCTGTAAAACTATTCTACCAGAATATATATTAGTAAACTGCAAACAAACGGAAGACAGAAGAAAAACTGTTCTTTTTCACTTAATGGACACACCAGGTTGGGCCTTTGTTAGTAAAGGTCCCTCTGCAGTGCACTCAATTTTTGCTATGCAGAAATATTTAAAGAGAGAAAGATTCTGGTTTTCAAGATGAAATGGAAACTAGTTGCTTGAAATGAATATTTATAAACTTAAACTTTTACTGTTATATGGAAAAACTAAGGTAGTCCTAAACAGAGAAAAAATGGGCAATTGCTCTTCATTTCCAAACCATTAAAGCTTGTGTTGTGTGGAAAAAAGAATAAATAAGGTTTTGTTTTGAAGAAGCTACTTATGAGCTGGCAATTACAGCTACTGCCTCAGGCTGCTGAGGAAAAAAGCTTTCAAGTGCCAAGCTCAGATGAGGTTCCATTAACATAGAGGGTAAGCAGAAGGCATTTCACTGGCAGAATCAGGCTTCCTCTGCCCCTGCTTAGCTAGACAATTAAAAAACATCGAGTATTGCTAATACAATACCAAACTGACTTAATATAGTCTTTTAAAAGCCACGGTGCACTAGGTTGGGCCCAGTGTTTCCACTCAGATTCCGCATGTACTGACTGTGCTCATGTGGCTCTGCCTGGAACATGGGCATGGCAGGACAAAGTCTGCCAACAGAATGTGTACAGACACGCTGAGAGCCCAAGTTGGCATCAACACCTACAGTTCTACTCACAGAGAGGTGAATGAAGCCTATCTGCTCTGCTGAGGTCACTTATGCCTTAGCACTTGTGACAGAAAAGACTTAAATATCCATGTTTTTCCTCACATTGCTGAATTATCTTTATTTTATGATGATTTTACAATATAGGTGAGGGTATCAGTATTCTCCTACCATTCTTTCATATGGGCACTGAAAAAGAAGCTTTTTTTAAAAAATAGCCATCTGAAAAGAGAGTCCTACTGTATATTTAGACATGCAAATAGATATATTGATTTTCAAGTGCATTGAGCATCCTTTGGCTTCCAGCACAATATTTTAGTGACTAATGCTTTTAAAAAAATTTGACGGCTTTATAAAGTAGTTGATGTGGAAGTTCATGTAAAATTCAAAAACAAATGTCCCTGCTCTGCTAAAAAGAGGGAAAAATTAAGCTTTTCTTGCATTACTCTTTTCTTACTCAAATACATAACAGTGTACTTTGGATGTCTAGTAATTTCCCTTCAAGTAGAGACCTGACTGAAGCCATAAAAAATCCCTCCTATTTACTCTTAAAGATCTGGAAACCCGTAAGTCTCTCAGCTAAAAATAAAACAAACAGCCAACAATAACAAGAACACCCCATCACCTCAACCATTCCTTTCAAATGCAAGTTAATACATAGGGTTTTATATTCTTCAGTAACAACAGAAGTCTCCTTTGAAGAAGTAGAAAAGAACAATTACTCTATTTAGAATATCCATAACTTGGGAAAGAGGGAAATCTATAATGTATCAGAACTAGGCAACAACAAAAGTTGAAAATGTTCAAATCCAGCCAATTTCCCACCAGGCTTGCACACACAGAGTTGCTAAAGCTCATTACAATGTAGCATAAATGGAGGTCTAATTAACATAACTAACTGATCCAAAAGAAAATCCCATCAACATACGTGAAAACAAACCTGATGTGTTTGAAATTCAGCCAACTACAAATTAATTCAACATAGATTACATATACAGGCAAGAAAGACTCCAGCAGAGTAACTGGCATTGTACTGGTAGATAGGCCAGAAAGAATCCCTCATACCCTCCATCTCCTCCCACTCACCAAGATGAACTATATTTGTGCACCATATGTTCCAGCCAGAAACAAAGCAGTGGTCAAGCTCTTATTTTTGATTGCTATAATTTATATATAAATTGAGTTATGTCTCTTCTCCCTTTCCAGGCCCCTGATTCTAGGCCAAGTATTTTCCTCTTTTGAAGGTCGGAGATCTCTCTGTTGGGCTCCTGAGCTGTCAGTCATTTACAGCCTCTGATGGCCTTGCTACTAACACCCAGCTGGCCCACCAGAGCACATGCAGCACTGTGGGAATATCAGTGTGGCAGCAAGGAAGAATGTAAAGAAGCCTGAATCGTGTCTAAAGCAAGAATGGCCTGAGAAAAGTTCTTTGTTGTTGTTGCCATATATTCCAGTGTCCAAAGTAGTTTTACTCTGTGCTATGGAGCTAAGGGCAGAGGTAAGAGAAGACATAAGAGCCAACTGCACATGTGACAGCCAACTGTGTGAAAGATGTCCTGACACAATCCTGATGAAAGCCATTTTGTATGCTGTTCCAAATGTACAATACTGCATGAGCTCTTGGGGTTTGCTTCTGTGAGGTTTATGTGAAATAAAGGTGTGAATTCAGAGCACCAGTTATCCTTCAGAACTGTTGCCCAGAAGTATCTGAACATGAATACTCTTACTACATAGCAAGTGCTCATATGAGCAATTAGTGTAGAAAATTCATACCGTAGACATCAGACTTCCTTATGCCAAAGGCTTTCAGAAACATCATTTTATCTGCCAAGTACAACCAGGTGCACTATGCTCACTCATATGTTAGGGTATAGAATGAGTATCTTTTGCCATATCATTTAAGTAAAAAAAACACTTTGGAAATCCTTTTCCTACTCAGCCTGCTGCTATGTGATTGATCAGCAGTTATTTGCATCTTCAGTGCTGGAGGAATAATCATTTTTCTTTTTTATTTTTATTGCTATGTTACCTACATCTCAAATTATCTGAAATACTGTTTTACTTAAATTCATATTGCTTCGCCCTTCAGGTCATAGCTGATGCCATGGCCAGAATATCCTCTAAAACACTGGCAGATGTTTGTTTGAGTGGACTTTTATAGGTCTGAAGCCTCATTAGTTGTTTTCATGACCTGAATATTAATTTAGCAGAATGATTCTTAGGTTCTCATTCTGAACACTCAAAATTCTGAGTACTATTCAGTTATCATTATTTAGAATAATACGGATTAATTTAACAAATTCCTTTTATGTCAATAAAATTCTGTTTAAATACAGAAAATAATTAATGAAATCTCTACAATAAATCTAAGTATCTCAAGTCAAGATGACCCAATAAAATTAAATTGTTGGGTCAAGAGGCAAATGAAAGATATTCAAGATTGGTAACACCTCATTAAAAACCATTTCAGCTGCCCTAAGGCAAGATGTTAATACACAGTAATTGTCTACTCAGAGTGAATCTTTTTTCAGCTATATGAATAATGCAAAGTAACTATTTCAATATTCTTGTTTATATCTTTAACAGATTCATTATAGCATCAAAAGGAAGACCAAGACAGTTTTACATTTTTTGCAACTTTCACAATTTCACAAATAGGAGAAAGAAGGATAAGAACACTCTTTTTGTAAGTGCAAACTTTCCTTGTAGGGGGAAAAAAAAAAGAAGAAATTGATTTAATTAGGATAACTGTGAATCCCAAGGAATTAGTACTGCTGCTACATCTACATTCATCTTGTTGCTCCAATAGAACTGTAAACAAATAATAGGACACCAGTAATAGTAATTTAAACAGTGTGAATGATGTCTATCGCTGCACTACAGAAAATTACAAAATGTTTTCCAATTGTCTCTGTAAAGTTTTGTGTGCTTTCAGCATTTTAACGAAGCATATCAGTAAGCAGCAGAACAAAGCAGCTTTTAATGTAGGTTAGCACAAATTCTGATAAATCTCAAAAGTCATCTAACCATCAGAAGATAATCAGACTCCTCAATCTACCTGTAGAAAAAGAATACTAGTACCACCCTTAACAATAAATAAATGATGTTAATATAGCTTTTGTTATACTGCTACACAGTACATTTAATCTGCTATTAAATATTGATTGGCTGCCTGTTTTCTGCTGTGCCAATCCTGATTCTAGGGAGGTAAAAAACTCCAGAGCCTGAACCTGGAGTTTCCTGAGGGCACAAGTATCAGCACAGAAAAGATTTAGACCTAAAATAGGGAAGCTTCAAAAGCAGCTCTTTTGCAAATGAGTGGCATTTGTATTTCTCAATGATTTATATGTCTCAATGCTTTTTAGCCTTGAAAACTTTCACCAAACTTCTGCTTCTAATATGTTTATGTAATGCTGTTGAGGCTAATTGAAACCTTTCTCTTTAAAAAAAAACAACTCAGAATCCAGTAAATCAGAGTCTAGTAAAAGCATTTGCTTGACAATTACTGATTTGATTAAACTTCCTGCAAAATTTAATAAACTAATATAATTTTCAGGACCTTGTCCAAAATTGATTTTTTTTTTTTCCAAATTACAACAACATTTACTTTTTGTATTACTGTTATTTTTTAGATTTTTTTATGACAAGTAATAGTGATGCTAATAGGACTAAAGCTGTATTCTAAAAATTCCCAGACTGCCCAAACAGGCAGTGCATACTTTAATAATAGCAGTGAAAACCAGCTGGGCTTGCACAGATTTTCCAAAATGTGGGTATCAATGCTAAAAACATATCAGATAAGTTCATAGTCTGAAGCCCTCTGAAGAAATCAGGAGCATTTGTGCTCTCTTTCCTATTGATGTGTTTCAGCCTTGAACTGAAAGGTCTGTTTTTAGAAAAGCAAGGATAGTTCATGCCTACTGTACCCTTGGCCTACCCTGCTGAGAATACCAACGCGAACGTCTCATCTCCATGTGATATTTAATCTAGACTGTAAGCCCCTCAGGGGCAGAGATCACATCTACTTGTCTGTAAAACCTAATGTGCACATATGGCAAAGAACAAATAGTAAAAAGGATCACAGGCAATATGCGATGCTAAGTTTTGTTCACCTTTGCAGCATGAGAACATATTTATTCCACAATTACTTCCCAGAAAACTTAAGCTTGAGAAAGCCTCTGCAGCCCTAGTCAAAATACATACCCAGGTGGTGGTGTGACACCATTCTCTGCAGTAACAGGAGGTTTTAACCATTGGACCTTCTGATGCCCAAATGTCCCCCTAATAGTGTTTGATGTTTAAAGGCTGTTTAAAGAACGAATCCTTTGTTTTATCCTAATGTGTATCTGATGTGACAGCTGCTACCTGATTTAAGGAAAACTGGAGAAACTCAAAAAATAGCAACAAAATCTAAAGTAAGGAATTACAGAAGTTTTCAGCTTTTCATTCCCCCCCCCCCCCCCCCCCCCATCCCCCCATTTCTTTTCCAGACAAAAAGTCAGATCACATAATGGATGCACATGGACAGCAACACAAAAGCAAGAACTGTGAATCTGTGAGCAGGGATCTGGAAAGAATGATGTTACTCAGCAGTGTGCTAATCACTGACCACAGCAGTTAAAAAACTGTCCTCATACAACAAAAATGCTCATTGCTAGCAGGCTATCACAGGGTGGGCTTGACTATTCTGTTTCCAGCTGGAGGTTGTGCCAGAAAAAGCCAGTCTTGCATCTGAAGAGTAATTTAAACAAGCAACTTGCTTTGATCAACATGACAATAATCTGAAATAATGCAGGTGAAAAGCTAAAAATTGTCTTCCAAATGCAAGCACCCTCTGCTGAAAGCATGAAGTATGCACACAATCGTTGGGTTAGAGCAAGAAGCCAGCTTTCTGCCAGAGCTGGCATGGAAGTAGAACATTATTTGGATTCAAAAACTATGTTAGATAGGACAACAACATTGTCTTTATGACTCATTTTTGTCAGACTGGATTCAAAACTTATACCAACAAATTTGACATTTCATACTGCTCTGCAGAAAGCAAGTAAAATGAGTCCATGTTTTAAAACAGCAGGGAAGCTTCCAGTGCTACAATTAACTGGTAACATATGCCACTGCTGCCAAGAGGATTTTTAATCTCTTTAAACATTAATGTAGCATTTTTGCTTCTGTCGCAATAAGGCAGCCATCTGTGTTTGAACCTGCTGGGAAACTAGGGATATGTTTACAGAGAGAGAAACAGAGTGAAGCAGGGAGGGAGGTAGACAGCCATGTTTCTAGACCCAGCATCAAAGTAGCATTGCAAACCTTTTAGAAAGTATCATTAAGGAGTCATATAACAGTAGGAAGATAGCTCAAATGTTCAAACTGCTCAATTTAAAACTGTTCAAAAAAAAAAAACAAACTCCACCCAACTTAGTACATATTCTCCTTATTTGATACTCCTCTTTTTCTGCAGTACTGTCAGCAATTGATAAAGGATCTCATTAAAGACTATTATTTCCAGGAAAAGCCCAGTTCTATGACACCAAAACAAACTTACACAATATCAAGCAGCAGTAAAAAGGTTAAGTTCTATAAAATCTTTCAGTATTTGACCACAATTCTGTATTTATTCTGTAAGCACTGCATTCTAGCATCAGTGCTTGATTTCAACAGAATACATCTTTTAAAAGTGAATATAACTCTTACAAAATGTGAGGCAGCCCTGTACTCGCCTCTACAGTCTGAGGCCGCTCCGCTAAGACATCACACAATCTTTATATCTTCTTATCTGAAGTTCAATCTTTCTCACTCTACATCAGTACTCACAGATGTTCTAACCTGTTAGCCTGGTTTCACAAGAACCCCATGGTGATTTCCATTTGACTGTCCTTTTGCCTTCTCCAGACCCTGATAAAGTTGAAGCCGCTGGCCAATTTTAACAAAATATGAACTGTTTCAGAGAGAGTAATTCCTCTAAAGCTAACATGAAATGGAGATGGAAAGGAAGCCACATTCCTCCAGAACAGGAAGGTTTTCAACCAGAACAAGACAGGCAACCAGGGCACGTAAGAGTGCAGAAACAAGCACTGCCCCAGCAAGCCTTGCTCTTCTGCTTAAGGGAAACGGGTAGGACTGGGAACACTCTGGACCAGGGAGAACTGATGAAGAAGAGAAACATGAATGCTCTTGTATAATCAACGAATGTACAGATGTCATAATTACAAAATATACCAGAGAGTTTGGCTATGCAGTTATCATACCAAAACAGAATAGATAGAATGCTTATCAGAATCCTGGCCACGCTATGAAACTCTAGAGGAGGGAATCTCCAGAAGAGATCCTTCCCCACTGACAGTCAGCTCTTAAATGGTCTAGGAGAGGTGCAGCCAGGCTCCACCCCTTCCTGCAGCACAGGTGAATTGCCTTCAGCTGTGCTCCCATGGCTGACTCATTGCTCGCCTCAGGTGGTCAATCAGAGGTTCAGGCCGTGACTCAGCAGTTCCCGTACAGCTCTGGAGGTTGCAGTAAAAACGACAGCACTGTGACAATGGAATAAGAACTGAGTTCTGCTAGTCGTGTTTTTCACTGAATTATTTTTCAGTAGAGACTAGATTCCTCTATGAACCAGACACAAAAAATGCAAAATCACAGCTACCATCCATGGAGAAATAAAAGACTAGAGAGTCACTCATCTTGGAAAAATACCAGTCCAGCTTTTTTTCCAAGTTCAGTCTTCACTCCTCATGATGACAGCCTTTAAAATATGAATCAGTCTCAGGAAAAGTAAACAAGAATTGAATTTGGCCTAAGTACACTTACTACAAAACTACATCTGCAAAACCATAACCATTGATCTCTCTTGCTTCTGGGGAAGATCCCAAAGCAGCTCACAGCTACTCACATGGCTGCCCCTGACTCCAGAGCCAATGTACCCTTGATAGCATAAGCCAGCTGGATGCTACTAGGGCCTGCTACGCAAGCGAGCAATGCATGGGATGAGCAGCCATAAAAAACAGTGTGAAAAACACCCCAAAGCAAGGATGAATCCCTGGCAAAACCCTGGCCTTGACACGGACACAAACTCCAGTCTTTATCAGTACACACAGTTAGTATTTTTAATATGGTGGGCTAAATTGTTAAGTGTTGACTTCCGACATCTTTAGATGAAGCCGCAGGTGCTCAGAAATTTTAAAAACATAGCCACACAGATTAAGGCCCATTTGTTTTTCCTGGCTGCAGCAATTCAGGTGGGAGATTTTAAAGAACTTAAGTATGCTTTTTGCTGCTGGGTTATTGCTGGTTGTTGTGGATATATTGACTAATGGATGGAAGGGGGTTACAAGAGTGGTCTATTGTGTTATTAAGAATTGTCAAGCAACAAATAAAACTCCTTTTAAATGGATACATGCAGAGGTTAAAATACTTTAGCATGGATATAGATACAACTATATAAATCCTGGAGAGGTATTTTTGACTGAGGCTCTTAATTTAGTTTAAAGGTAAAATGGCAACAAATAATTATTTCTCACACAGATAATTAAATACCGATTGTTTATAAGATACTATGCAACACATAGACTTCTAAACTCTGGGAAAAAAATCTTATAGTGATTTTGTTTGTGATTTATTACATACTATGTATATCTTATTACATCCCATATATTACCTAATGAAAGAAAAGCTATACGAAAACAACAACTTCCTTTCTCAATAATATAACTTGTTCAATTTTTACCTCTATTTAAAACTGACTTATTTACACACTCCTCTTAAGTCTGCTGAACTTGTAACTGGCATGCAATATTTCAGATCTTTATTATCTCTTGAACTCAACCAGTAGAAGTTGTGTAATGTTATGACAAACTAGTAAAGTGCTGACTAAAATAATGATTTGCTTGAGTCTGAAACATTACACACATACATACACATTTTGAAGTTCACTACAACTTCTGTCATTATCCTTTAAAACATATTTTACTGCAAACTAGTTCCCTAAAAACAAACTAATCCTGACAGCCAGAAACAATAGTAGCAGGACTACTGAAAGGAACAGAGAAGAGGGATGGCAACGTTTCTGACAATGACAGTATTTATGAGCCACCTGCAAAGAAGCAGTGTAATTTATCTTGATGACTCATCATTAATTTTTAAAAAATACTTTGTCTATTTGCTTTTTTTTCTTTTCTTTTTAAAACACCTGTGGTTCTAGCCAGATTTTGGCTTTGAAACGACATATTGCTTTCTGAAAAAAAGATGTGAGATAAAGAATTTTTGTTCCTAAGATGAATTCTTATTTGTTTCATAAACTCTTGCAGAATTTTAACTTTCCATAATTCCTGAGTACTGAATCTTCCTGCATCACTACTCAGTGGCAAGGAAAGGATGGTGACCCTCCCCATCCTTGTGCACACACTCAGTTGCTAAGCAAGTGAACAATTTGATCGAGCTATTCATACATCCAAAAACAAATTTATGTGTAGATTTTTCCACAAATAACTGAAAGGTTACTTTACTAGTTAGCTAAACTTTCACAAACGTCATTAGTAAATATTTAGTTTGATGAATATCTATAGATAATATTAATTTGATATTACTTAGCAAAGTTTTGAGATTAAGGATCTCAAAACAAAATAACGACTTAGATAAAAATATAATAAAAATATAATAAAAAAGCCCAGCATAAAGCCCACTGATAAAAATTACTAAACATTATTTCAGTGGTGTTTAAGTTTTCAGTGGTGTTTAAGAAAGTACTGATATTCATGTAAGGAAAAAAATAAAAAAATAAAAAAGGAAAGACAATTAATATTCTGTAGTTTATGGCAGCAGTTCAGAGAGGTGGCTTTTTTAGCACTGAAAATAACCAAGCTGGCCAAACATAATTTACTCCTGTTCAACACCTGCTGGCTTGTCCCAGTTACCAGTCATGTAGTTGAAAAAGCATCAATGTTTTCTACATAATCTTTCTTTAATCTTCTGATCCAAAGTTAGGTTGACGAGGCCCATAGTTTTCAACAGCCTTCTCCTTGCCTTCAGGCAAGATGGACATAACAAGTTTCAAATATTAAAATAATTTCTAATGGCAGGAAATAAAGGTCTGTGCCGAGTGCCACTGAAGGTTGTCAAATATAAACCAACACAATGGTTGGCAGTGAAGTAAACTTGTTTAAATTGTTATTTTTTTTCTGTTTGAGTTTTTCCACCTTGACAAAACTGACCTCCATTTTGCTGAGAATGTCAACAGAAATGTTAAATAAATTAGCATATCAACTTTCAAATGGTGTAAAAATAAATTAAACCCTGAAAATTTGGACTCAACAAATCTGTATCTCTATATGTGAAACTGGAAGAAGTGGTTCCCATGAGCTATGGTAGAGAATTCACCTTAGGAAAGCTAGAGATAATTCCCAGCATAAAGTCTCCAGAACCAGCAACAAGCCTGAGGACAAAAAAAGTAGTAAGACTAAAGGTACAGTGTCAGGAATCATGAAAACACACTCTGATTATAGGGAGATTTTAGTTTCTTAAAACGGCAACAAAAAAGAAAGAATAAAAAAATGAAAGCGGGATTTATTAGACTTATGAATAAGTTATATTCTCCAATGAGACTTGTGTGTAAAAGTGCTTCTGAAAATAAAAGCAGTCTTATTATGCACCTAACAGACTTGTTCAAGAAAATGAAATAGTTAATGTGGGCAAGCTCTGCAAATATTAGCTAGAAAACCTGGTATGAACAGTAGGGACTCAGTGCACTTGTCTTGAAAATCAGAGTGCATGGCTGAGTACCTTACTACACATTAAGAAATCAGGAGGTGTACAAATAAATTGAGATTACAGAAGTCCACATTGGAATCTCTCTGTATGCTGAATTTTTTGTAAATGCTGCTTTCTAAAAACTAGTACTGTTTGATTCAAATATGAATTACTGATTTTCTGACTGGAGGTTATCACTGCCATAATACAGTACACTTGTTAACTACCACAAATATCATGTTCAAAATCATGCCGGGACCAAATTCAAAGTCTGTTTTTTTCTGTCATCAGTTCTTTATTATCAGTGAAACTTCCCTTGCACACAAATCAAACTTATATTCTCTCTCTCGATCAATTTCCGCCCAGAATAAAAATCAATTCTCAGTCACTTTGTCCTCCACAGTCAAAGTCAATTCCCCTCATGCTGACACACACATTCAAATATCTCCCTCTGTAACTCAACACTACTAAGTGTGTGCACCATCAGCATCAATTCAACCCACAACCAAGTCTTCATAAATTTATTTGGTTTACCCGCTACCCAACAAAATTAACCCCCACTCACACTTGCTGGATCAATTTCCTCGTCCTGAAATTTGTTTCCTCTCTTTGACTATCCTGTTCTGCCCTCAGTTTAATCAAAACACATTTCAACCCTGACTTCTACCCTTCAGAAGCTCTGGTCTCTCCCACTGGCATGTCCCTTCCAAGTTTTTATTCCAGTTTGCCTTTTCCTATTCCTTGTTCCCAACTGATGCAAGTCCTGGAATGTACATTCCATTCTCCTCCCTCTTTTCTTTACACTTCTGTCTGGGGTCTCTCATACTGTACTGCTCCCTGATTTGGCCCTCCTTGATATTCATACATCTGTTCTTCTCCACTGAGGCTTCTTGATCCCTCATTAAAAATCCCTTAGTCCCCTTCCTTAAAATATCTAGTCTTATTTCACAGGGTGCAGATTTTAGCATGTTGATTCCAATAAGTGACTGAAACCTGGACTGAGTTCTACTGAAGTATTTCTGGCTGCTTCTTGGAAAGTAGGAAGAAAACAATTCAGTCCCTCTTAAAAACTAATTTCAGCAGCAGATCCTAAATGCATTGTCACGTGAGACTATACAGTTCTGGCAAACAGAATGAGAGTAGTTAGGCTTCACTTCCAAGGAATTGCAGAAAGTCTACTATTGGTAATAATTTGGGAAAACATTGTCAGCTTTCAAAGACATTTGACTATTCCCTGAGGACCCTTAAACAGCTTTTTTTTTTTTTTTTTTTTTTCCTGTTGGAACATGACGGGTACTTAGAAAGAAGACTTCTAACATACATATTATATGTCTGCAGAGTCTCTAAGAGTCAGCAAATAATCTTTTCACAGGTCACATGTTTAACTCTATCAACATATGGTCAGCAAAATCTCATTTTACTATAGTTTCATCTTTGAAGAAAATATAGAAAATATAGGAAACGTCATAGTGATATATTTTTTGAAATGATTATTACTAACTTGGTGAGTAATTTCATAACTTAATTGTGACAAAATACAATGAAAAAGGATACCTCATGAAGTTACATGGAGCTTGATAACATGAAGTTTAAGTTTATTCATATACAAGAAAGCATTTCATTTAGAACATTAGGACCTGCTTGGTATCCAGGCATTTTTTTTTTACTTTCTCCCACCCTTGATGTAGTAGTTTCATCAACTTTAGCAAAAAGCAAGTTGAATTAATTTCATCTCTTCCTTTTTTTTAAATTCATTTATTTTGCTTAAGGTGATAATACTTTCTTACAGATCTTTTGACTTTTGAATTCATAGTTCTTAGAAGCACGTCCTATTTGGTTTAAATTGTCACAATTCCTTTAGCTATATTCTCTGAACATCTCAGATGCAATCCTTTCCTCTTACAAATATTTGTGGGATGTCATTTTTTAAAAATGTTTTACAGATGGACTCTGAAGAAAACCCACCCACTCATCAGATGTCTCTCATGGTGTTTTAATACCTTTTTGTGGATTTTCTTTCACTCTTCTCTGATTATGTTTTGAGAAATTATTTTATATCTCAAGGAAAAGGAGAAACAGGAATATAAGCAAATATTCTAAATAATATCTAGGTAGAGTTTTAGCATCATTCAACTTTTGAGTAAGACTTCAACTGGAGTTCATTAGATATGATGGAAAAATACATGCAGAAAACAAATGAGATCTATGTTCAAAATTTTGGTGAGTATTATTGTGTAATAATTGTGTGAGTATTAGACATCATATCCAGAATACCGAAAATAATTTATGTGTTCTGACTACATTCACTTTAAATTTTACTTTAACGCATAAGAGTGAAACTACAACTGTAGCAACTGCAGTGGCCAGACTGTGGTAACATGCGTGCAATGTTCACACGTATGGTGCCTCTGATTTTTTTGAGAATGGCATAGTGATACCAATCACAGAACTATACTTGTATCTCAGTTACATCCATTCTGACTTTGATCTTTGTAGCAGAATAAACAAAGGACTTTGTTTAACCTCTATTTTTTCCCCAAAACAAAACTAACAATAATTTAGGAGAAAGTGATTTTATTCATTATGATTGTCTTTAGTTATTGCTTTTATTAGCATATTAAAATTTGCAACACTATTTAAATGTTATTTTTCTAATTAAACTCACTGCAAAATAAGAAAAGAAATGGGAAATCGTTCAGCAATGATCCTAGGTAAAAACATCAAAACAAAACAATTATTAGTTGGCATAGAATAAGTCATGGCCGACTGCTTTCCTGGAAACCTAATGTATGAGGGTTCCATTCCATCCTCTTTAGAAATGTATTAATGCCTATTGTTTTAGCACCAGGTGCACATGTTTGTCTACAAATTATTTTCCTCCTGAAGGCCAAAGAACAAAAGCCAAAACCTCCTAAACTGGAAAATAACCTTATCCGAACTCTTATGCAGGAAATCCAACACTCTTAGAAGAAAAGAAAAGAAAAGAAAAGAAAAGAAAAGAAAAGAAAAGAAAAGAAAAGAAAAGAAAAGAAAAGAAAAGAAAAGAAAAGAAAAGAAAAGAAAAGAAAAGAAAAGAAAAGAAAAGAAAAGAAAAGAAAAGAAAAGAAAAGAAAAGAAAAGAAAAGAAAAGAAAAGAAAAGAAAAGAAAAGAAAAGAAAAGAAAAGAAAGAAAAGAGAAGAAAAGAAAAAGGAAAATTGAAGTCAAAACAAAGAAACTCTTTTTACATTTTTGGAGAGAGAAAGGACAATATTTATTCAAAAAAGCTAAAACAGCCTCATTGAAAAATTAGGAGAATTGTGTTGTTTTTTTTTTTTTCCCTTTCCAGCAAACTAGTATGAATCTTATAAGCTTTACTACCGAAGGGACAGAGAAGTAAGGGACACTCCCTGCTGACAGCAGGTCCATCTGGGAAAAGTGCAAAGTGCAGTGTGACACTGCAGCTGCCTGCACCAAAGGGGACATTCTCACCGCACTGAGCTGCCTCACAAAAGCTGTTGCAGCCCTGTCACTATCTTTCACTCATAATAGCTTGTAGTAAAGTATCTTCTGTCTTATTCTGCAACTTCTGCATATGCTACTTCTATAATTTGAAATGATTGCATCTGGTTACCTATTTTCTTTTTGAGTACCAAGCTCACGTCTTTGATTTCAGTAACACTTTGACTAATTACGTAGAAGTAAGACAAAAATCTGAAGTTCACTTTATCACTCATTCTATTACATCTCGCAATATAGTGAGTTATAGTGCTGTAGCATAATGGAAAGTACAGCGACAATAGCAGGGTGGCAAAGTCTTTGGCTGCAGCAAATGAGGACAAGATCAACAGCAACAAAGGAAAAAAGCTGCTTAGCTTTAGAAGGCCTCAGTTACACAGGGATCTCCAGTGAGATCCCCTCGTCTCCACTGCCAACCCTTAAGTGAGGTCTGGGAAGGGGTGGATCCTGGCTTTACCCCTTCCGGTCACTCAGGTGCATTGCATGCACTGAGCCCCTGGGTTGGCCCTGCCTTCCCTCCAAGTGCTCAATCACTGTTTCAGGCTGTGACTTAGCATTTCCACTACATAAATACGATCATCATCTTGCATTCAACCCCTGCTAACACGCTCTCAATGTAAAGTTAAATGTTTTGGTTTTGGTTCTGTCATTTTCCTTTTTTTTTCCAAAGATTTGGTTGAAAGTGTGCACAGTTGAAATGAAGCACCCATGTAAAAAATAAGAGACTAATCAGACAAAAAAAAATATTAATAAATGGCTCTAGAAGATTAGATTTTAGTTTTACAGAAGACACATACAAAAGCCACTTTTCCAGCAATTCAAAATAAAAAAAGAAATCCTTGCAACTCTTTTGTATTATGTTACAACAATGAGAAACAGATAAAATGGTCTGAAGCAATTTTGGAAAATGACCACAGAAAATCTACAGATCTTCAATTCCAATGTCAGAAACTATAGAGAGGTCCACTCAAATACTGCCTGTTTTCTGCAACTCTAGTTTTCCACCTTGAATTATTTTAAAGAATCCTCTTAGAATATTCAGATAGGTTTTTGAGATCTTAAACTGATTCACCTAGGAGCAGAAATGAAATTTTCTTGTAAGACAACAGTACAACCAGCAGCACCATAGCTATGAAGAAGCACGACAGAATATAACCCAAAAAAGATTTCAATTAAAGCTTTCATACTCAGACATTTTCAAAGATCTGACACTGCAGCTCCTGCAACAAAAATACTACAAAGAAATGCAGTGTGAATTAGATGTATCATCAGAATATGGGAAGGGAGGAACCTACCTGACAGATCAATACAGTTTTGTCTTGTATCACATCTACTGAGCAAAGCTACTTCTTTACAGAGAAGGATTTACTTTAAAACACCCATTTCCATCCTACATGAAGTCCTTTTCCTGTGAACCTTTTTATTAAGATCACGTAGGCAGCAACAGCAGCTCAGAATAGGAGATAAATGTATTACGGTTATCACTGATTATTTCCAGAAACACAGTTCAGCAACTTCTCTGTGTTAAACACTTTCTAAAAATCCTCTTCCCAGATGAGAAGCATAGATATGTGTCAGTGGGTTTAGTATTGAGGTATTTGGTTTGGTTTCAGTGAAACATGGTGCCTAACTCCATAATGACACAGTTTGAATTGCATCAGATGCAGACAACTATAGAGTCATTAAAGTTTTAAGCCATATGGACAACATTCAGCTCTAACATTCATCTCTCCCACCAAGAACAGCCAAGATCCTCCTCGTTCCATGATGAAGCTCTTTGTCCAGAACTCCCATCTGAATCCCCAACAAGTCTTGCATAGCTCTATGAGTAAAATATATGGATGTTTACTCTGCCTGTGCTTTGAATCATCTCTGTATACAGCAATTTATGATGCAGATGAAGAAAAAGGCAATGAATGTGACAGCAAGTGCAAAGAGGCCACTCCTAAAATATTCACCACTGGGCCTCCATGAACCCTGGCTGGCAATTAGAAGCAATGTCCTTCTTCAGTTTTACATAAAACAGAAAATAACATTCAGAAATGATTACTATCTTCCTAATGAAATGATTTCAGGAAGTAAGAGAAATGCAGGAAAAGGTAGGCTCAAAAAATGGCTGGTACTTGCTGGTTTGGGGAGGTGGAAACTGGTGAGCAAGGGCAAACTGCAGACTGACCCAGGGTGCTGCAGCTGAAAGCATGGCACCGAGGCCCCAGCAATGAAGCACGTGTGAACTGCTGGGAGCAGAGAGGATGCAAATTAATTGCCTGTTTATTTCAACTTTCCAAATTATTCAGAAATGATGAGAGGGGAAAACATCAGTGCTGGAGTAACAGGAACAGCCAATGTCTATGAACACCAGTGGGAGTAGAGTGGAGACAGAAATGCAACTTTGAGCCTTTAAGGGGCAGGCTGCAGTAGGCTGCTGTTGGGCAGGGAGGCACAGGAGAGCACCGCCTGCTAACAGCGCCCCCTGCTGCCGGGGCGGGGAGCTGCACCACTCCTTGCTTGCACCGCCTCAGGTCCACTTGTGCGTTAGCTTATGGACGGCCATCTCCACAACGACACGGCGTTACAGAGAGCAGGTCTTGTGGAACAGCATTTAAGAAAATATCTTGCTTCATTCTCAGTGTACCTGTCCTACAGACTGACTCTCAAATATTTCACTTAGACTTCTGAAACAAATTCACTTGTTTTCCCAACTAGGGATTGTAACCAGGCTGACACACATTTTTTTTAGCTGCTCTCAGTATTAAACTTATCTCTCTTAGTATGTGACCTCAGGTATCACTGTGGGCTCGATTTTCCTGAGCTCTGAGTGTGGAAATTTCATATTCCATTCAGCTCCTTCTCATGAGAAAAGGAAAGAGTATTCATAGAAAGCAGTTGTATTTGGGCTTAACATTGTTAGCATTTCTTCTCATGAGGGATATTAAATAATTTCATGCACAACTGCTCAAAATATTTTTTAAACTTCTGTAAACATAAGATTGCCAAAATCTAACATATGTTATGTGGTATTTAATCCTCAAGAGGAACCGAAGGAACAAAACACTTCTGCTAAAGTAATTAATAAGCACCAATACAGATACCTAGAATCTGTTCCATCAAAATGAATCATATCCTCCTGTAAGTCACGCCCAATATTTAGCAGCCTAAAAAAGAAAATTCAATACAGAAGAATGCCGGCTGAAACGAGTGCTGAAATCTTATGTATCGAGATCAAATCACCAAAGCTGTGCTACCTTCTGGTGCTCCTGAATCAGGAAAAAACAGGGAAGTTATTTGTAGAAAATTTATTTTGCCTGTTTTGGCACAGCTTATGAACCCTGCGGGGACCAGCGATTAAGGTTAAAGTGTATGCTAATGAATTATTGAAGTAAATTAGAAACCAGGAGAGCTCCCTAACTCCATTACATTTGTAAAGGTCTTTTTAGTTGCCATTTACAGCACTGACAGATAAGTCTTACTTTTTGTTTTACTGCAGGCTATGGTAAACGAGAGTCTCTGTTAAATGAACCTGTTTATAATGCTCTGTAGCTATTACAATGTTACATATATTTTATCCTATTACTTACAAAAAAAAAACCAACCCGATAGTGATGTCTGTGGATGAAACGCAGGTGATGTGTGAGCCTTCTCTACCAGTGTGGACTCCCCAGGTCTAACAGAACTGTGTGGTTCTGCCAGCTCAGGGGCAAAGCTGCTTGCTTGGAGTTGTTGGCAGTGCTGCCTTGTGAGGGCTACAGGAATGGCTCCTAGTCTGCGACCCACAAACCTTCTCCAACTCCTTGCCCTTCACTGCAGTAGATGGGAATTACTTTATAACAGTTGTGAAGATGCTGCTGCTGTTAGCAACACTGTCCTCTTGCATATGCAGCAGAACACTTGTTAAAGAAGAGCTTGAATTCAATTTCCCTGTGAGGTTTGAAAATCACATCTGCTAGCTTTGGGACACCGCTCCCTGGCCACAGGGGAGCAGAGGAAAGGTATTTTCTGCTCCCTATTTCAGGGTACAGCAGCATAGAGGATATAATTTAAAATTCAATGAACTGGAGAAGGAATAATAGGCAAGTCTGTATCTTAATCAATGATGTATTTCAGTGGATCCCCATTGCTATTTCTGAAATTGGAACTGCTTACCAGTCTTATGGTGCACTGAATGAATGCTTAAATATATTTTAAAAAGTCACATCTGTGGTTGTCTTAGAACTACGGATGTCTCAGGTGTCTCACCTGAGGTGATTATAAACACTTCAGATTTTTGTTTATTTCAATAATTCCCAGTTTCCGTTTTTTTTTTTTTTTTTTTTTTTATAAGAAAGCTTTACACATGACATTAATATGGCTAATATACATATTATTTTTAAAAGTTTTTTGCACCTTCACTGTTTATAATTTCAAAATAATTATCATGATACTTGAATTTTGCTGTTTTTAATTTTAGAGTAAATTTCTTCATAATTCCCATAACCAGAAAGTATAACCCCTTTGATACTGACACTACAGAGACATGGACTTTTAAGATATTATTAATAAAACACAAGGTCCTAGTAAATACAGAATCCACGTTTACAGAAGGTGCCTCCAATGAAGTACTGAGAAAACCAGCTGAACTGCAGAACCAGTTATCATTGCCTTTATAGCTGTAGAAAGACTCTTCCCATTTTTGCCAAAAAGGGGACATTGATTTACACCAATGATGTAAGAACTCTCATTACACAAGTGTGCCCGCTGCTATCTCAGCACTGGATCCCCATGGGTCAGTCAGTGCTCCTCTAGCTGGAGTTTCACTGGTTGCTCCAGGGCACAATTTGGATCTCTTTAGAGTTGTGTATAACTTAATTATTTCTGTTCTTACTCAGAGAGGCCCTTGAATATCTTCATCACACAGAAAATAAAGTAGCCAGGAAATTTTGGCTCATCAGTCAATGAGATGTGCATTAACCTAAGCTCCCTATGATTAAGCAGACTGAGAGTAGACCAAGCTTAACTGAATGGAAGTATGTAAGAATCTTAGCTTATGGAAGAATTTAAGAATCGGATTAAAGAAAAGAGAGATGATGCTAAACTCTTGATTTAACACAGTGTTTGTAAAACAGATGCTTGCTCAACAGGTTTATTTTATTTTATTTTTAACTTCTATGCAGGATGTGGTTCTGCCAACTATGGCTTTGAAGGTTTTAGAGACAAAAATACACTTTTCTATATTGAAAAAGTATAAGCTGCCTACTTGGCACGTTTCAACTACCCCACAAATTTACTAACACAAAGGACTTTCATAAAGGTTGTTATTAGCTTTTCTTATTTTGGAGACAACCTGTCCCCTTTCTCCCAGTGCTGAGATTTTTGAGATCTGCTGATGGGTTTTGATGGGCAATAGAACTTTCAAAAATAAGAATATGAGCAGCTTGACAGAGGGAAAGCACCATCCCCTGCAGAAGGAATGCTTGAGAGTGCAGGACAGCAGTTTCTTTTAGAGATTTTTGCTGGCCAGGGAGCCCACGTGGGCTGCTCCCCACTGCAACTGCTGGAGCATGGGATCCCAGCTTCTGGTTAGAGTAAAGGAGGAGGGAAACTGGTGCCAGATGTGCTGGTCTGCAAATGTAATGTGTATGTTGGACACATCTGTGAGAACCAAGGATTCCTTGTCTCATAAGGTACCTTTCTAGGTTTTCATCACATAGGAATTCTTTGCTTGTAACATAGCTGAAGCTGGAACAGTCAAAATCAGGTTCTGAAAGAAACTGCACTGACAGTTTCATAGTTTCACAGCCCAGCAAACACTGGCATGGAAACACTCCGTTAACATGGTCCACATATTTGTGTTGAAAATAACATTTATCTGTGGACATACACATCAAGGCAGAAACGCAAAAAATTCCAAGTATTTTTCCACATAAATTCAGAATGACAAAATATCACCTACTAACACAAAGCAGAATAAAGAGAACTAAATCTCATTTTGCTAGGTATTTAAGCTCAGTAACTGTCTAAATGAAAGGGCATTTTCACTCCTTGCTTTTAAGAAACCAAAATTTATAGCAGTATTGTAGGAGTCTTCAAGGTCAAAGGGTATATAGTCTGCTTGCTGCAATATAACCTGACATGATAAATCATGTACAAGCAACCAGCAGTGCTCCTATCATGAATTTGTAGAATGAGAAGAGAAAATTATTTTTACAAAATATTCATTAAATGATATAGCAATTTTCATTTTTTATGTGTTCTGTTTTACTGCTTTGTTTTTCCTTCACAATAAACAGTCTTTTTTAAAAAAGCCTTTTCTCTTTCTTATCTCCCCTCCAACAAACATTATGCCATAGAGAAAAGACTGCTAATAGAATAGTTTTAGAGAGAGTAGGTAATGGCTTTCTTTGGGACTATAGCAGTACCATATAAAAAGATTTTTCATGAAGTATGAAGGTAGAAGTGACACATATTCAGCCTTTTTTCATTGTTGTTATAAAAATACACACTCATAACATTCCTAAGGATGATGACAAAATCAGAGCTTTCAGAAACACCTTAATGCTGCTTGCTCTGTACGAGCTTCACCTCAAGGAAGAAATAATTAGAGGTCTGAGAAAAAAAAAAAAAAAAAAAAAAAGGTAGAATTTATTTAGTGCTAAATCCTGCAGATATATTAGGATGGTTGAAAGCTATAAAGAACCAGCATCTCCACAGTACCGACAACGTAACACCGGAGCACATGGGAGATATGATTTACAAAATACAGAAGATCCTAATACAAGCCTATGCCATGATCCTATGCCAGTGTGGAAGTTGGAGGATGTTTAAGTGTTATGTGTAAAATCTTTAGACCTTTGATGCAAGCTTTTACGGGCAGCAGAGACTAATAGAAGTGCAATAAATAATAATTCAAATGGGAGAAAAAATGACAAATCCACTGAATTCCTACAAATAAAGCAAGTCAAAGCAGCTAGGAATCACCCCACACAGGACTGGATGCAGACTACTAGAGGGAATTCTGTCATTCACAGTACTTACTGATTTTTAGTCGCACTGCCAGAGTTGGCTGACAAGGTACTGCAGAATCACTGTTGTTTTTTTTCTCTCTTCGCAGTGGCCCTATAAAGGGGACCTACACAGGCTGACTGTGATTCCTCACTGGGTGAGAGGGAGCTTTTTCAGATCAAGAAAAGAGGTGGCTATGGCTTCTCCTAAGGTGACAACACCAGGAGAAGTTCTAAGATCTGCTGTGAGAATGAATCGTGGACTGGCATTTTTTTCTTTTTTTCCTCACTATTATTTCAAATTTTCCAGTGATATCACGTCAGCATTTAATACTGCAATGTTATACTTCACATTCTTGCTCATTTATAAATCACTACTTTAAATTCTTCTTCATGGTGATCTTGCAGCGGATACAGATTACTTCTATTCATATTATTTGCTCAGTGAAATGAGGGTAGATAGAACTGGAAAGAGTTATGAAGGTGGGAAAGGAAACAAATCCCAGTAGATTAACCTGATCCATCCTGATTAAACAGGCTTTGCTATGGACATTAATAGGGGGCTGTATGGGGAATGGGCTGCCTATTCCTCCTCTGTGAAAGTTTATCTCCATTTGCTTCTTCTATTTCACTTTATGTATGTATTTAAAGAAATTTTCTAAATGCATAGAAATTTTAAAATGAAAAGCCTAACACTAACTGTAGCTGTGACCTGCTGCAAATTTGCGAAAACTCTCATCTTCGTTTTGTTGATACTACCTGTTAAAATCCGCATGAAACAAAGTAAATGAAATATATCTTTTTTATTACTATTTCATAAGAAATCCAACAGAAACAAATTAATCATTTTTTCTATGCCTGTAAATTACTGTAAGCATCTACAACGGGTTGGTTCACTACCTCAAGAGTCTGGGATTGAACTCCCTGATTAAAAGAAAGAGACTTACCATCTCTTTCAAGTGCTCTACCACTTTCAGGGAATACACACTTTTCTGCTTTATGATCTGGATGCAAATTTTGGCATACCTCCGCAGGACATACATGGAATCAATCGATGACAAAACTGTTCCACTGTGAAATGGTAGGAACTTGAAGCTGATAAAAATAGTTTGCTTTACAGATGTAATGAATGTAACTTGAGTGGTTTTGCATTATTATTATTATTATTATTATTATTATTGTTTTTGTTGTTGTTGTTGTTACAACTGTTATTATTATTACTTTTCTCTGTCAGGAGACTTAGGCTTAAACCCTTCATTTTCTTGTCAAAAAGAACTAAATTCCGTTCCACTGTATATATTTTATGATATCCATGGCCTCCTTGCTTGACACTCTTTCATCAAAATCCCATTGTCAGCTGGTGCCTGTATCTTGCAGATCAGTAAACATTTCATTCACTCAGGACAACTCAGGACATTCACAAAGGCCATTTACTACTACTGAAACAATTCAAAAGTTGGTAATTTTAATAACTATACAAAACAAAGATACTATCAAACCTAATTCAAGTATTTGTTTCACGACTACGCTATTTATTACACAAAATCACTGATTCAGTTGCAGATGATAACATGTAAACATGTAAGAAATACTTGCCATTTGTAGTTGGACTATCAGTGATAATATTAGCATTAAAAAAGGAAACAAAGATTTGACTAAAGCAGTCCTTTCCCTTTATTTAAGGAAAGTCAGGAGTGAAGTATTTATGAGCTAACTCTATAGATTCTGTACCTTATTGCATGTATCACTAACTCAGAACACCTGGACCACATCACCATCAGCCTTTCAAGTTGCAACATCAAATGCACTGCTTCTCCATTTGCTGGGCAAACTCTAGCAGGGTATCAGATTATGGATGGTAAAAGCTCTAATTTTTCCACAAGAACCCTGGTAGTGGTACTTTTTAACTAAGAAAACATTGCAAAACATTTTATATGAGGAAGCTTGAAAACATTATCCCAGTGAGGGATATATAATTGAAAATGAGATGCTGCTTCTGGCCCAGAAAGCAAGCAGCTACCAGCACCATTGGATGCTTGCTTTTTCTGTTCTTTTTAATTCTTTGAAACAAAAAGGCAGCTAGTATTATTTCTATTTCTTTTATTTCCTCAATATTCAAAGTCAAACTCACAATCACCATACATCTACATGGCAGTCAGTGTGTAATAGATAAATCTAACAGCATTAATGACTAGCCTCAGAAGTTATTCTGAGAAGAAATCCTGCTCATACTGCAGTCATAATTTAATTTAAAATATATCATATGAAAATTAAATGCAGCTCTCAAACCTGCTGTTATTCTTCATTCCACTTTTTTTTTTTTTTTTTCTTCCTCTGGGTGTTATCACATTAATTACAGTAACTGTGGGCTGCCATTTGTAACTGCATGTCTTTTGCATCCAGTGGACTAGAAATATCTCAGTCCTGTCCGTTGTCCCAGAGGCTGACAGGGCACATTAAATATTATTTTGTGTTACTAAACACAGAAGTCTGCAGTAAATGCAGGCTGATATTACTCATGTAAAGAGGCATAATCCTGTTTTCAAAGCTTGAATAATTTGTAAGGATCTATGGCTCTGGTAGAACTTACAAATGAAGGTGTTTTTACTGTCATGCCCATCCTTGACTCATCGTCATTGGCCCAAGAGCCCTGTGCCAAGACAAAACTGCACTGGGCCCTGCACAGCCTCAGCTGCTACTCAGATAGTGACCACCCCAACTGGAGTAGAGAAGTCCCAACTTCACTCAGAACCGTATCCATCCCTTCCTCAGGGGCAGCAGCAACAGCAGTGCTGCTTCTAATTTTCCCAGAAGCCAGCACTGGGTGCTTTATTGTTCCCAAACATTTAATATACAGCAGTAACAGAGTGAATATTTAAGTTCTTCTGAAACAAAATACCTACTTGATATCACTGTTAAATTTCACAGAACTAGTACTGTTGCCATATTTTTTATATTTTCACTGTTTTTCACTGGCACAGTGTGACTTTCACCAAATAAATATTATTTAACATATAAACACATGCCCAAGATATAACATTAACAAATAAATATTGCTTATTAAAGTAATTAAAAAAATAGTCTTAAAAAAAACACCCTAAGTACTAACTTTTATCAATCAAAATAAAGCATAGAAGTAGACCTGGTTGCATCTCTATGGTTCTCCGAGACTGGATAGTTTAAGTTTAAAACAAAAAGCTGATTTCATTAATGGGCAATTGACTTGGGGACTAGGAACATACTGCTAACACAAGAGCAGTTGGCACAACAGAGCCCTGCCCAATGTCTGAGATCCCCACACTGCCTCTCAGCCTTTGATGGGATGAAACTCTTACTTTTGGATTAGAAGGCCTTGAAAAACTATGCTGGTGGTGATAATTGCAGGCAAGCTATTGGTATGTTTAAAGCAGTAGTCCATAAATACAAATTGTGCAATTGTACCTTTATTGCTAGGCTGTAGAGCTACCACTCCATTGCAGATATGCCTCTTTTGCACAGACCAAAACGTGTGCAGCTGTAGACAGTGTGCTACCTCGCAAGTGCAAGCTAAAGGCAAACTGCTGTTTGCTATGCACTTAATAGCAATGAAGGGAAATCCCATGAATCATTTCTGTTTTAAATCCAAAATAGAATTATAATGTTAATGCAGAGGTTTCCAAACCATGGCTCAGCACTTACAGATAACAGAAAAGGAGCACAAACTAGCATGA
Organism: Phasianus colchicus; assembly: GCF_987193195.1. Classification (NCBI taxonomy): domain Eukaryota; kingdom Metazoa; phylum Chordata; class Aves; order Galliformes; family Phasianidae; genus Phasianus; species Phasianus colchicus. The sequence goes on from NC_143449.1 coordinate 12,057,523, forward strand.
CTACATCTACAAAAGGATCTAAGAGGTTGCATCCCATTACTTGAAGTAATTAGGGGCAAATCTTCATAGAAGTAGAGGCTGCTGCAGATTTTCAGCTTCTACATGTTTTCTGTCAGTTGTTAACCAGATTAGTTTGCAGCTACTGACTTCCAAGAGTAGCCATCTGGTTTACAGAGTGACCACAGTACATGGAAAACATAACCATAGATTACAAGCACCAAGAGTCTTTGTTCACAATATAATTTCCTAAAGGAAAGAAAAAGCAACAAAATTTGGTGGTCACTGCAATTTTACAAGTTAAACCCATGTCTATTCACCTGGGAAGAATTTTAATACAGAAGCATTTTAAACATTAACACCTACATAATAGCCTACAGAATGTGCCTAATAAAGGCTGATTTACCACTGTATTTGATTAAACTGTATCTCCATCTGCAGAAGGTAATGGATTCTTAAATTACTAGGCATAATTATAGCCCACAAACCTTGCAGAGCAGTCCCTGTGCAATGAATAAGGTGCAGTTCCACCCCAACCCACTGCCTGAGCACCCTGAGCTATGGAACAAATATTATTATGGTATCTCCAAGAAGGAACTGAAACCCTGTGAGCCAGCAAAATCCCACAGTTACCACCTTCCAAAGCCACTGTCTGAAGCTTAGCAAGGAACTCACACTTGTGCTGACCCCCTCTTTAAAGCAAACGTCTCTCCTTACTACCATCCCTAAATCCCCTTCCTCCCAAAACAAAACAAACAAACAAAAATACATCACTGGAGACAGCACTCCAAATCTCACCAAAGCTCATGTTGTGAAAGGTATCAGGACAGGGGAAAAATCTTATTCAGTCAATGTTGCAGCCTATACTACCTACACTCTGGTATCAAGAGTTACTGATTCCCACATCTCACAAAAAATCTTCTCCATTAAAATCAGGAAAATAAACCATGATTGTTGCTCTTTTCCGTCACTTTAGTAGAAGTTTCTCTGCTTACACACAGCAGTGCTAGCAACATACAGCTCTGCTACAAATTCAGACCTGACACACCGTACTAAACTCAGGGTTTCTCTATTAATGAGGCACAGAAACTGCTTTTTAAACAGAATCAGATTAGTATTCAGATTGTATTTTGATATCACATTTTCCAACTCTAGGTAAAACAAAGAAGGAAGGAAGAGATTTGAAGACTTGAATTTCACCCTGCATGCTGTAGTCAGTCTTCTAAAATGGACAAAGTGAGAAAAAAAGGGCTATGAAATGTTTTCTTCTATGATAATTGGAGAAAGTTGTACAATTTCCAATTTTGTTGTTGACTTTGCTGATAAGAAATCTGCTGTTAATGAAACCTTTGATGATAATTAATTTTCTAGGAAAAAAAATGATTTATTGTCTTTTAATTTGATGCCAAAATTTACTCTATTTGCTGGTATTTTATACTAAATAAAAAAAGTCTGTTTCCCTTGGAAAGCCCCAAGGCAATAGTTCTAAAGTCTACAGAAAGTAAAGAGAGGAAAAGAAAAAGATTTGGCAGGACACTAATATAAAAAGAAAATTAAGAGGTTTATGCCAAAAGATTTTGATAATAAATATCTATCAAATGTTTATTATTTTTAGAAATGCTACGTTAACACATTATGGGAAAGCTTTGTGGGGAATGTAGCAGCACTTACACATAACTCCATAGCTGTGACAGCTATAACTCAAAATGGTCTATTTGGTTCCCTAGCACTTCTGAAACATACCCCAGTATTGTCCCTGCTCTAAAAAAGTGTAGAGACTTGCGTCCATCCCACCTAGCTGTGGAGGAACCCTTGGTTCACTCACCAGCACTGAACCACCCAGACAGATGCATTTCACATTATTCATCTGCAGAAAACGACCTATCCAAGGACAGTTTGGTGCCAAACAAACATTGGTCTCCAAACAAACAAAACATATTCCATTTTGTGAGGAAATGTACACAGAGTACGTTTCTTCCAAGTAATCTGGACAGTAACTTTTGCTAGTATCAGGATATTTTAGAAAAAGAACAAAATAAATCCCCAGGAGATCTTGTAAGCAAAGATACAGAGAACACGACAAGTTAGTGTGTTGGAAATATGTTAGTTCAGGACTCAGTAGTTCATGTCAAGTATGCAGAAAAATCGGACTTCCATTTTTAACTACTCTCTTTATATAGTACTATTATTATTTGACTCTTAATTCTGGAATAGTTTGTTTGTTTGTTTGTTTTAAACAAAAAACCCCACAACAGAAAACAAACAACAGCAGAAAAAAATCACACCAGAAAAAGTAGGTTAACAGGAAAGAAGAAATAACCATACTTTTCAGTTTATTTGTTTTTGTTTTCTCTAGGTCAAGTATTCCAGTACTATGACTGAGGAAACCTACAGCCAGAACACAAATTAGGCAGGTAGCAAAAACCAGATTCTGGCAGTTTTTAGGCACATAATTCCTATGTCCACACTGACCGGTGCTTGGAGGCTGGTGATGAGCTCAGAGCCTGAGGAGCAAACGTAATGGCAGTGCACAGTGCAGTGCCATGCCCATCACAGGCTGAAGGGAATTCCTGATGCTTGAGTTATGCTGAAGCATTGCTCCAAGGATATTTGCAGTTGCTAGAGAATCCTCTGAAACCGCATTTATTTCCCAAAATTATCTCATTAACTTGGAAAAAGATGCCATTACCTAATTTTCATATTATAAGTTTTAATGAATAATTAAAAAAATTGAAGTTACTGTAATAACTAACACATAATATGTTTTTTTTTCCCCTAACACTCGGGCATCTTAAAGGAGAAACACTCCTCATAAGTCACATATGCTCTATTATAAACTTTCAATTTTGCTCTAACAGATGGGAAGGCTGAATTACAATAGAATAATTTATATATGAGAAAAACTGCAATTTCTTGTTCGGTCCATGTTCTATTTGCCTTAGTAATTGATGCTAGATCATTTGACAACAAATACCCTCTAGCCTGTACGACTTCTGTACATAATACTCTGAAGCTGATATTGTTCCTTGTGCTAAGCTATGCTCATAGAGAGAGAATATATGGGGTAGAAAATGTAACACATTTTCTATTAAATGAATGACCAAATACGCTGACCACGAAACACAGCTTGACATACATTTCACTCAGTTCTGAATGATCTTAGACACTTCTGTGTCCTTGGTTTGTGCCTGTGGACTGACCTTGTGCCACTTTGTGAAGCCTGATGACTCCCCTCTCTTTGTACTTTCTCAGAAAGAGGATGAGTGACTCCCAGAACAACATCACAAAATGTCACTGTGCCATTTTTTCTAATGGACAAAAGCAGTCACATTTTGCAAGGAAATTAAGAACTGGAACATGGAATGATTTGATATCTAAGACTTCCTGCATTATTCACAACACTTGCAAGTTGACATTAGATCAGCTTTAGATAATGATAAAGCATCTGCAATTAACATCCTTTTCTGCAACTACACATTTTGAGGATACTTAAACAGTTTTCCTCACCAAGCAGAAATTACTCATTTAAAATATGCATCATTTGAATATATCAGTTTTCTCTTTTTAAGGATTTTTTTTTAATGTGTGTGACAAGTATTCAACATGCCTACCCTCTCTGAAAATTTGAAGGCAATTCTAACTTTGTGTGAATCTGTCTTAAAACTTAAAACTGCTGCTGACTGTATAATGAACGAGAGCTGATTAATGTCTAATGACACGTAACACAACACACTACAGAAATGAGCCATGCCACTACAGCACCCCTGGGAAGCTGCATGTGCAAGGCACTGCCACGTCAATGCTGGCTCCGTGTACCTCTGTCAAGTACCAAATTAATGTATTTAAAAATAGTAAGAGTTCTCAAGAGCAGACAACAGAAGTCAAAGCAAATAAGAGTTAAATCACTATTAACTGTGTATGTATTGAACCGATAAGTTTACTTCTGGAACAAAATATAATTATCGGCATGAGTTCAATCCAGGAAACTCAGGGACATACGGATGCCCTTTGCTAATGCCAACACAGATAACAGAAAACTACCAGGAAAATTACCATGTAACTGAAAAAAGGCCCAAGGACATGATGGTTTTCCAAGTGATGTAAAAACACAGTGGTTGATCAACTCTAGCTCTAGTCTAGTTTAAAAAAAGCAAAGCACAGGCACATAAACCTTTTTAAGTAGGCAAAATACACAGAGTACCTTAATATTAATATAGATAAATTGTATTTACCAAAATAATAGAGGAAAAAGAATTGCAACCTTGTGTGCTCTGATTAAATCACTTAAAAAAAAAGTAAAAAAAAAAAAAAAAAAAGGGTGTCTTTAAGTTCAAAAATAGCATAGCATTTGCATCATTTCATTGTTAGACCAGAAATGAATGCAAGCATCTTTCCACCCTGATGTGTGCTCTATGGATTCCATTCTTTGCTTTTTAGTGCAACTCTTGCATGTGACCATAGTGTTGGTGACTTTAGAAGCTCTCTGCCCATGTGGGGCTGCTCAACCAGAGTTGCCAGCGTGTGCCAACTCTGCTGGAAAGTCTTGGGAGGCCACTTCACTGCTTGGGTATCAGAGCAAAAAACATCACTTCTAGTGTAATGGTCTACCTGTGAATAATTCAGTCTGAAAGTTAAGCTAACAGACTTGTTGGAGAGTAGTAAATCACTGTCAAACAATGAAAGACACATTGATGGTTATAACTCTTTTCTCTGTTGACACATCAATCTGTCTGTCTTCCGACTCTGAAAAGAATCCATTACATTAATATGTTTCCACAGGCAAATTGAGAAATTCTGATTTTAATCTAATCAATCAGGAAGGTTATTTTTGTAAATACCAATTTTATCTTGTTTAAATTTCTTCTTATGAGAAATGAAATTTTAGTTTAAGAAATGAAACATTTAGAGCTAAGAAGAACTAAATATTAGAGCAGCTAAATTAGATTTTTGAAAAGTAATATGACTTCTGGAGAAGGTAATGTTGTATAAAATAAAAGTGAAGCTAGCAGCTTCATGTTATCTTCCTCAAAACTATGAATATTCTAATTTGTAGGAATAAAGATGTTCCAGATACTTCTGAAAATTCAGAAGTCTTTCCTTACTCATTCATCAAACAGAATTAGTTGATAGTTGATTTTTTCAATCAGATATGTACTAATGCTCCAACAAATAAATGACAGTTCTGAAAGGCATAATTCTATTAAATCAAGGGGGCAGCTTCAGTAGCTCCAGGTGGAAATGGAGGTCAGGGCAAGCTGGCAAACAGGTTCCTTGAACTCATCTCTAACACCAAACACGGTGCGTTTCACATAGGAGCTCTTTTTTCAAGTTTACATCCACATATTTGTAGTGATTTGGTTCCTGTAGCCCTAACAACATGTGATGAATCTGACTTAAATCTGCAATAAGGTGTTTGAGCAAGCAAGACCAGAGCATGTCACCTTACTGCTTGGTGGCAAGTAACCTTGCTCCTTGCAACTGTCATGAAGAGCTGGGAGCTATTTTATATGCTTGAAGTCAAGCTTTGCTGTGCAAGATCTGTGGATGATTCCCTTAGCTCACTTTCTGTACAATCACAAGTGATTTAAGAACATATAATTGCTCAAGACCAACCAAGTCTTAAATGTTTCATAGAATTCAAGCATTTGCACCTTCTTTAGAGCAGCATGTTTCATTTCACCTTTAAAGTAGAAGCTTCCGCTGATATGGACAAAATCAAACCTAAAACCATCTGAAATGAGGTTCTTGCAATTTTATTCATGATCTTCAGGCTTTCAAGCTAATAATGCTCTCTGAAGATCATTTTAGTGCCCAGTGAAGTGTAACTCCCTTCCTTTCTGGTTGAGAATTACAAAAATACTCTTTAATTCAGCCCACATACCTAGAACTTAAGAATAAGAATAATATAATTGTTGTATTTTTGTAGTGACAAGCAACAGCAGGGACAATCACAAACTATCAAGAACATCCTTGCTAAAATCCTTGCTATTTTTTTTCTATCAATTGGATAGCACAGGTACACTTAAAGTGTGCCAAGGGAAGACACCTTAAATTACAGAATGCCAGTTATGCAGAAATGAAAGTGTCATACAGATATTATTCTCTAGGAATTTTTTTCCTCTGAAACATGAGAAAAATTTATGTACAAAACAAACAAACAAACAAAAAAAAAACGACAAAAAAACCCAACATTATGTTTCTCTGTTTGCCAATATTGTGCTGGCACCTGCATTAGAATTTTTATACACACATGGAAGGCCCCAATAAAAATATATGGCAATTCTGCATGGAATAGATATGAATAACTGACTTGTACATCATTTATTGTTAGACTTGCTTGGGTATGAAAGTACTCATGATAATCACACATGATTATTGGCAGATAAATACCATCAGCTTTGAGGATCAAGCACGGCAAGGAGGTTATACTTGTTTGTAGCACATGGTCTGGTTTTAACATATTTACCTCAACATATACTTTTATCTTTGTGTAAATAACTTTGCATTTTACCCTTCTATTTATTTTTTGGGGTGTGTCTTGCGTCAGATTTTTTTATATTATCACTCCATACAAAATGCCTGACCTGGACCTTAAGGTGCCATTGCTTCCATAGTAGACAACTGAGACAGAGAATGCACGTTTTTTTTCTCCTCTAACCTATAAATGACCTGCCACTGGAATGCAATTTCCCCTTTCATCATCATTACTCCATAAAAACAGTAACAGCACTATGTCACGCAACATTTAAAACAAAACAAAAGGAAAAAGCACCAACAGACCAGTAATTACATTACTACCTAGATACAAAACAAGCGCAATTTCCCTGTATGGCTCAGAGGACACAAATGTAACTAATAACAAGAAAGAAGTTCAGAGCACACTTTGCCTGTGCTACTGTCCTCTGGACCTTGGCCAGCACCAGCCTGTGCCCGTGGATGAGGACTCAAGGAATCGATTGGAGCAGGCCAGTTCTTCTCCACAGCTCTGCTGGGGCTCACTTTGGGCAAGAAATTGAAACGGAGCAGAAAGTCTAAGGAACTGCTAAACTTAAGTCCACTGTCGAAAAGCTTAAACCAAACCAAAACAAGTCTGGTAATTCTCTAACACTTCAATTCTTCAGTCAAAAGTTTTATATTCCTATTTGTGTCAGTACAGCTCCTGTGTGGCAGGCACAGAGCAGGCTCTGTTTGCTGGCAAAGAACAGAAGCAGTAAACGCGTTCTGCTTCTAACTGAACTCCAGAAACCATCAACAGTGAGGGACGTTTAAGGAAACACCAAGGCAGTATTAATCAGCATGACAGGCAACAAGCCTAGCACATCAGCAGCTGTTTCCTTGGGACGTGCGGAGGAGTTAACCCTGAGAGGCTTTGTGTCTCCTGGGGAAGCCGTCCTGCAGGGTCAGCCATGGAGATGCCAGAGGAAACAGAAGGACTCCTCCTCAAAAGGAAACAACTGAAACTGACCCAGAGAAACGCAGTGAGCTCACCTGTCACGTCGCTCCAGGAATTTATAGCCATGCTAACTAAACTAAAATGGTTAATCAGGGTTGGGAGGGTGGACATACAAGGCTCTGTGCACTTCATTAATTGGAATTGCTGTGAAGTTAAGACAAAAGAAGTTATTACTTTTGCAGTATTTCCTAACAATTATTTAGGAATTTCCAACTCCCTGCAGCCTTAAAGAGAAATGTAAAATAATCAATTAGTTTTCATAATCAAATATGCTAAGCCTTTTCAAATCAATGGCAAATAAGATGCACAACATCTCTAAAACACAGATTACTCGTTCAGGATTCAAATAATACTTTTAAATATGTGGGAGTAAGCATTCTGAAAATTCAAAATGTATCAGTAGCCAGTATTTCTATAAATTCAAAATTCTTTTGATAGGGGTTTTTGTTGGATATGTGATAGTTAAATATGAATATTTCCAGAAAGGATAATAAATATTGTACATGCAATTTCTAGAGGATTCTGCAAGTAATGCAAACTATCATATAAACCAGAAAGAAATATCTTATTTCCTCAATTCATAGGAATTTTTCCATCGAGAGAGAAAAATGGACTACATATATAAATTCTTCACATGCTTTAATTAAGTCTTCTGTTTCCATTTAAATTAAGACTTGTTTCAGAAGACTTGTGTCTTCTGAAAACACAAATTTTAGTGTTTCGGTTCTGCAGATATGATTTAGCATTCAAAAAAGCACCTTTACAAACCAACTCATTCTGCTGCATTTTTTAACTTTTGTAAACAGATTGCAGAGAAGGAGCCAATGCAGATCTGGACATCTTGTATGTCATCAGGCACAGCTTTTGAGTTTTTTATTGCATAAGGGATGGATTTCTGACAACACATTTTAAAAATTGCTTCTTATCCAAAAAACGACAGGCAAGAAAATTACTCATGAAGAATAATATTTGTTCAAGAATTGTAGTCCCCCCACGTTCTTTGCAACGACTAAGTAAGTTGGCTACGCAAGTGGAACACCAGACGGATCACGGGGGACAAAGTCTACCCAGAACTGTACCCACAGTGTGTTTCCACAGCAGTCTGTGGCTTCCACTCCAGCCCCAGTGCTTGTGAAGGACTGGAGGCATCCAAGCTTCCCAGAGCTGAGGGACTGTATCCACCAGATTTGTTTGTCTAAGAGCAATGCCAGGCCTTGTGACCATAGCGCAGGCAGTTGGAACTGGATGACTTTAAGATCCCTTCCAACCTAAGCCATTCTATGATTCTATGCTAGCTATCGCTAGACAATACAACCTTACAAAAACCTACCAAATTTTATTGTTTTTTTGATAGTCATAACAGCTGTACGGATTATGATAGTTATTCTAACCTTTTAATTTTTAAAAAAATATTCTTTCAACATTTTTAGGAAAAAATAATCATGTATGAGATTTAAAATTTTGTAATTATTATTTTTAATATGAACACTAGCTAGTGAGCTGTAAGTGTTGTGAAGAATTTGGTCAGTGTTCATTATGGCAAAAAATGAACAGAGAAGTACATCATGGTTTTCTGTTACGGCACACTAAATACATTAAGTTTACAAGTGACCCGAAGGAACAAGTGAGGAAGTAACATTTCTGTCAGAACTATCTAGTCATTAGCTAGTGACTCTACAAGGATCTACAGTTGCAGTGAAGATGTCAGTCTGCAGTAAAAGCACACACACTGTAGCTCCTTTTCATTAAATACTGCTCGTACTACTAATTACAACCCTTCAGCCACTACCTTTCATTTATAAACCTTGCTGCCTCTCTCCCGCATGTACAGACGGTGTAATACAGTTCCTGAAGAATATTCTGACTGTATCTTATCCATTTGCTTTTATATTTCTTTTTTATATTGCTTTTATATTGCCTTTAATCCATCCAACTATTTCATAGAATCATAGAATCTATGTCCATATCTATGTCCAACCATGTCCATATCTATCATAGAATTTATGTCCAATGGCCAGAGACCTAGTCCCAGGCAAACCAGCAGTTCTCTCTGTTCTGATCTTCTGCACATTTTCTGTTTTTCTCTCCTATTATCTCCCCTTTATATCATTTTGTGCTACTTCAGCATACTTGTTCCATTTTAACTAGAAGTGCAGAGTCAAAAATATATCTCCTAGTTAAAAAATCATCACAATCTTTCAAATGCAGTTAACCAGCAATAATCTAAATAGAACCTGAGTCATACAGTGAAAACATGACAGTTTCAATTCATGCACTGTATCTGTTATATCTATGCCAAACAGAAGAATGAGCTGAACACAAAATAAACTTCTTGTTTTCCAGCAAATGCTACTTAGCCATAGTTCATATTAGCTGAGATTAGGCCTATGAAATCTCAATTTTCTGAGTCCAAAGGGAAAAGTGGAAAACAGTACACAACAAAATAATAAAACCAGCTTGGTTTTACTTAAAACAAAAGTAACATTGTGTCAACGTCTTCTTCCAGTGATTGATGGAGTAATATGGAAGTACACCAAAATACCAGATCTGCTGTCATTTAGACAAACATATTGAATTCAAGCAAAGAAACAATTGTACAGATAAAAAATACACTGACAAGGCAAGAACACAACGCAGTACAAAAAAGTATGAAGGTACTGAGATAGCAGTGGCATTCTGCTAGCTGCCCAACTAATCAGGAGCAAAGTGCTGACAGGCTCTGGTCAGTGGAAAAATGCAGAAATCAACACTGAATCCTACGGAGCATTTCAGACCCTCTTTTTATGATTGTCTTCTTGATAAAGACGTACAAGCTTCTATGAACTAAGGACACATCCCAGGACACAGCTTTTGCACAGAGTACACAAACCAAGGCAAGCAGAATGCTGGGAGGGCCTTGAGGAGTGGTAGGGACAGGTATCACACCCATATTGCCCCATCTTGGTGCCCACCTGCTGTTGGCAGGGGCAGGTATCATGTTCAGGTCATCACATCTCAGGATGCCCAACTCATGTGCTGCAGAAATGTCCAAGGACTCAAGTGGAGTCTTTCAGTAAGAGGAGCCTTTAATATAGTAGCTCTTAGGAACAACTTGGAAAGCAACATGCATGTGACCATGAAGAAACAAAGAGGAAACTGTTTTCAGTGTTTTTAAAACCACTAAAAATAACTCATGAAATTAACGATACAGATCTCATCTATTGTTAAAACTCTCACAGAGTTTTCAACTTCATTCACAATAATCTGTCTTCTAATTTTTGTAGCTCATTTACTAAAATGTGAAACTTTGGTTCAAAACTCCAGAAGCTATGTAAATGGATGTATGACTTCTTAAATGCTGCTATTAGAAACACCTGCATTAGTCACCACCTGGTTGAGCATGAGCAAACCTAGACAATGGTCATGGCTAAACATGGCATGGCTGATTTGGTAATTGCGGGGACTCTACATTCTTGGAAACCATTCATACAATTTAATATAGTTTTCCATAATTTTGTATGCTATCACATTCTTATTTTATTCCTGCCAGGTCAAGAGAGTGTTTCAGCTTCTTCCTGATTAACTTCATGGTCAATGTTTGCTTAAACTCTAAAATGAGTATGGAATGCTGCCAGGCTATGGATCTTCCCGTCATACTGCAAGGTTCTTCAATAGTTTCGTTACTTCAGAGAAGAACATTTAACCTTAGAGGAATCAGGTCTGTGAAGAACACAGCAGAATCATAAACTCAGAGAAGTCTCCGGAAGAGAAAGGGAACAGTCCACTAACTCTATTTGACTTGACTGATAGCATGAGTTAGAAAAGAGTTATGAAGCAAAGCAGGCAAATTGGGAAGGAGATTCTGTTTTGAACAAAGGAAGAGAAGACACCATCTGTGAGAGGATGACAGTGAAAAGGATCTTGTGCTGAGGACCCAGGTTGTCAGACTCCCAAGTTAGCGTAAAGGTCACCTCTGAAAGATAGCATTTCAAAGGGCAAATATTATAAGGTCGCCCTCTCTGCTCCTGCAGCTGAATTAAGCCTCCAAGAGCTTGACTTTGAAGGATAGCACTCCAGAGTTTTGCCTGAACTGGCCTCTTCTCTTGCATCATTTTTCTATGTTAGGAGACAACACTTTATATATTTGCTTCAAGATCAGTAATGCAAAGAGCAAGATTACATACAACGATAAAGAACATAGCATTTGTCACGATGACTATCTACTACAGAATACTCGACCAAGAAAATGAGGTGGATGAGGCTTTTTTCCTGAGATATAGGTAGAATCACCAATAATAGGAGCTTGCCAAAACAGATCTAAAGATCTAAAGTACTTAGATGTGTTGTAAAAGAAAAATAAAGCACAAATTGGCCTGTAAAATCTAAGAAAGCAGCAATGACAGTTTTTGCAACTAAATGAGATAGCTACAAGAAAGGCTCATTTTGTTTGCAGAAAGAGACTTGCTGAGAATGAGAGGATATAAGGCTGGCTGGATGAGATGAGGAAGTTTGGACCCTCAAAAGAGAAAGAAAGAAAAATGGCAAAATTAAAACTGTGGATTTTAAGCATGTGATCATACAATGAATTTTCTAAATCTTAATTTATGTCACACAGAACAGAGAGGGACACAAAGTAGAAATAAGGTAAGATGTAAGATACTGACACGTAATTAAACTTGGAAGGGCATGTTTGAAATGAGATGCTAGTAGCAACAAACATTAAAATTAAAAAAAGAAAAAAGAAGAATTTGTGCTGTAAGCACATTAAACAGTATCCTATGGTATTATCAACACATGACAATATGAAAGCTAAGTTTTACAATATGTGCCACCACCTTCAACAAATACCAGTCATGCAGGTGACTAACAGAAATATCAATAAGAGGTAAAACCTCAGAAAAGAGGAGAGAAATAACAGTTCAGAAACTACTCAGTGAACTAGAGATTATCAAAGAACTGAGACCTGATAATCTGCCAGCTAGTTAAATGCTCAGAGAAATCTCAGAACTAGAGAGATGGACTTAGAGGACTGAAAAAGGACAAAGTGCTGAAAAGCTGATAATCAACACATCTTGTCTGAAAACTAACAGCAAACAGAAATTGGAGCTGGGAATTGTAGTCAGATTCACTCTGTTACACAATTAAAGACATTATTTGTAAATACTGGTAATAAGGAAATGACAGTCAACCACTGTTACTTTGTCAAAAACAAAGTGAGGCAAATTCAACTGACTTCATTTTGTATAGTGTGTCTCTGTAAATTTATTGTATACGACATAAAAAAAACCTGAAACTGATAACAATTTGAAAACTCTGACTTAAGAGACACTAACAATTTCTAAACAAGGAAAGGTCTTCAAAAATTAAATGCTATCTTGGGAAAATGGAAGTGCATTAGCTGAACAGTGGGGACACTGTTTAGTCAATGGTGGATGACGGACAATGGTGGAGGAGCCTTGGGGCAAGCCTGTCCATCAGGGAAGACACAGGACTGTGTGTTGTGGTCTTGAAAATAGTGTTGTGACTTTCACTTTAGGACTGAGGACAGTATGATTCTGGAAGTCCTTTAGCATAAATTTAAGTGCATTTCTACATTGAAAAGTAATAGAAGGACATCTAACTGTCCTCTTCCTCCAAATTTTTCCACTTCTAGAGTCTCCTTTTGATACAGATCTGATTTCAAAATATTGCTGATTTAATTTTTAATAATACTGTAAATGAAAGCCAGGGACAGATCCTGGCTTAGCATAGTGTTTTCTGGTAAGTAAATCCATATTAAGTGACCAGAGGATTTTGTAAGGAGATCATACAGATTTTCTCATCCTTCATTTCATCCCCAGGAGTCACAACCCTTCCCTACTCCAAATGCCCTCTGTATCTCCTAATTATTGCCTATTTCTTTTCACACACTGATCAGAAATTCAATTCTGCACATTTTAAAAATCTCCTAATTCTTTTTCTTTCCGAAACAGTTCCTGCCTTACACTAACCACCTGGCTTCATATTTGTCATCTTTCTACACTAACTAGGAGTGTGCTTAGTCTGCAAGGGCAGCGTGGGAAGATGGTTAATTCCCTTCTGAAATACATAGCACTCAGCAAGGTAAGCTGGAAGAAATTGAATTCAGTGGAGTATCATTTGGCTCTGATACAACGTGCTTTACATTGTATACTAACTCTAAATTAAAAATCAGTGTTTTATGCAACACCTCTTTTCCAGGAAAGGTAAACTGTAGACAAGATATCTTCTTTTTATATTTTCTCACAAGTTTAGTCACTGATCCCCGAATATTTGTGCCCACATTTTATGATATAAATGACTTTGTTATTAACCCTCAGATTTTCTGACCTTGCCACTTTTGGTAAGTAACAGCATACACCAGTAGAATTTTCTTTCAAATGAAGTATTTAATCTATAAACCTGCTGTACTGCATTATATTTTTATGTTCATTGTTATGAAATGATGTTATTTTGTAAGTATAATTCTGTAATAAAAAGAAAACAAAGATTGATGCTGAAAGAGAATGAAATTTCAGAACATGCTATAAAATTAATCTAATTCTGGAAAATGATAAAAAAGTGCAATTACTCTACTTACAGGTAGAAAAGGAGATACAACTACATACATAAAATAAAAATAAAAGCTTTATTTTTATAGTAGGAAGCTTATGAATATCAAAATGACAATGAGAGCTTACAAACAAAAGGGTTACTCTTAGTTGTGCATCAGATTTGACTATAACAGTGTTTATTTCAATGCAATAAAACCTCCTTTCTTATTTTTTTCTTCTTTACTTAAGGGTACCTTTGCATAATGAATATCCTGGCTTATTCAGAATTTGCCTGAGTCTTTCCCTATAAATTGCACTGCAGATAACCTCGGCTCCTTTTTGTTGCAAAGCTGATGCTCAATCACAGGATCCTTTTTGGTGCCATTTTGAAAGTATGATTTGGAAGCACAGATCCAAACACTGACACCAAAAGGAGATTTAAAAATTCACCTGCTAAACATATATATGCAGCCTTCAGAAGTATTAATAGAGGGTGCAAAAAATACTTTGGTCTGAGGAGTGTTTGAACCACAGAATACTACAGAAGGAGTAACTATTCATAGGCTACTCTCAAACATTTCTAGGAAGCCCGAAGGTTACAGATCAACAGTTACTGAACAGTGGAAAAGGATGTAAAAAATATAGTCCACAAGAAATCTTTTATCATTTACTCTTCCAGAAATACTTTCAATCTGGGACATTTCCTTGTTGGAAGAGTTCCTTCAGGAAAGTTTTAAGGAAACATTTGTTGCAGTTTACTAGTTAAGACATAAAAACCATCTGTGATTTTACATCGTTATCCTCAAAGGATGAAGAAAATGCCTCTATGTGACAGAGTATTCACAATCAAGAAATCAGACTAATCACTTATTTTGAAAAGATCTGAAAAGCAAAATGGCACGCCTCTACAAAGTTGACATCCAAGTCACATCCCTTTTCTGCTAGAGTGTACTTCCATGGCATACTATAAGGAGAGAAAGATTAAGACAAAATCCAAATAATCCATTGCTTTTCAGATGTACCCTGATGCCTGCGTACAGCATGAGAGAAAAAAAATCTGTAGAAATTCTTAAGGTTGGATACCAACATACAAAATATGCACAAACTGGTAAAGAAGTTAACAATAAACAACAAAAAAAGCTGTTGTTATAGAAAAGGAATTTACTTGCTAGAGAAGATCACAGGTCATCCACCAAAGTCAAAGTCTATATCCTTTAGGAATTTAATATGCAAAAAAATAAGGAAGAACCATATGAAGCCAATGCAAAATGGAAATAGCCTGTGGAAAGAGCTACTTCCTGAACTAGAGTAATTAAAGGCCTTGACATAGCTATGAAAGAAGGGGATGGATAATCTTTATTATACTGTAAGCAAAGCAAATGGCAGATTGATATCCCTTGGCACAGGAATATGCTACTAAATATTTGAAGACAAGCTGTGACTTCAAATATCACATCCAACTGCAACTTTAATTTTCTTTTTTCTTTTTTTTTTTTTCAGAAAAAGCAACTCATGCTGAGGAAGATATGGCTTATTTGAAACTTATTTACTGTCATAACAGATGGTGAAGACTAGAGAGAATATAAATGAAAAATATGGGGGCCCAATAAATGTCAAGGCTTCCAACTTGGTTTGTAAAATTAAGAGAAAAAAAAAAAGCTATATCTGTGCAAGATATAAAAACTTATCAGAATAGATCACTTTTTAACATCTTGGAAATAACCATTTTTCTGCCCACACAATGTGAGATTAAAAATTGCACCAGTATAACAGACATGGCCATCCTGACAAACTTGTAGAGCGTTATCTATACAGACAATTATTCAAAACTCTTTTCTAGGCACTTATCTCCAAACCTCAGTGGGTCACGAACATCTTATCAGTCACATCTATGGTAGTCAAGATTTTGTGGGAACCCTCATGGCAGTGGCAGCAGATGTGCTGGCACTGTTTGTTACCTGAAGCCACCCGAGCTGGAGCCAGAGCTACAACCTCATGCCCTGATATGAAACATTCAAGCCTAGGGTTCTCACTGCTAAATTAACCAGAGTTTTTAAATAGCAAAATCTCCTGCACAACAAAATTGTATTTTATGCACAGCCCATGCCAACATTCATCTCAATCTCCCCTGACTTCAAAGACCCTCAGGACTCTCCAAAAGGCATAAGGCGTCCTACAAAATGAGGCCCCGGATCCTCTTTACAGAGATGGGTGCTCCCATAACAGATATTTCCTTATTTTGTGAAGTATGCAGGTGAAACAGAGCCAATGAAGAATGAACCCTGTTCATTCACTTTTGAAGGGAAATTGCATTTGCATTGCTACGGAGGCCACCATTACTTTGACCATACTTTTGATACAAACAGCAAACAAATATTAAGGCAGAACTAAGAGAAAGTGAAAACCACATTCACAAAAATCTGAAATAAATTGCAAACTTACATAAAGAAGCTGAGGCTGAACAAGTGTATCTTATCAGAAAGCGGAGCCTTCATGGTTATGCTGTGCAATGTATTAGCACTGTAGTTCACACAGGAGTATAAAGCCAGCAGCAAAATGAATAGACCTTATTCTATAGTTAGCTTTTCTGTTGCTGTTTTATAACACTTCCACGACTGGGATAGATGCCACTTTAATGCAGTATCTCATTCACTGAAACAGTTCACAACTAATTTTACTTTAAATCTAGTAAAGAATGTCAGAACATAGTAAGAAATGGAGTGTTGCCCTATTAAAAAAAAAAAAAAAAAGGAAAAAAGAAAACAGCATAAGTACACTTTTAATATATTTTTTTCTTAATGAAAAACAAGGAAACAGACACAAAGTATTTGAGTTTTTCATGCTGCTACCTTTTATGTTTTCTGTGCATTGTATTTGAATGCAATCCTCTTGATTATATTCTCTGAAACACTTGTTTGAAGTAAGATACTTTATTTTAATAAGTGGAACAAAGCTTTGAATAGCTTGGTTCAAAAAAACAGTTTTAAATGAAAGGAGCTGTTGCTAAGCACAGGGATCTTTGCCAAATACTTTTTAAATGGTTTATTGTGCCCTAGCAATCCTGAGATTAAAAACATCTCTTGAATTACAATGACACATCAAAAAATAAAATTAATGTGGGGGTTTTCATTACAAGAATTGAGCCTCTGTGTGTTATTCTTTCCATTAGATAAGAAAGAAACATACTGTGGTACATTGTTTTTGCTGTCAGAGGGAGCTTTTAGGCAAATATACAATATCACACTATATCCCTCACGGATTCAATCACGTACTGTACAAGTTCTTCTATTAATTTAACTTAATGCTGTGGATTTAAGGGATAGACTGCATATTTTCACATATTTTTCTGTACTGGGGATGAGCTATTTTTAGATTCTCCATAAGTCTTCATCAAAATCAGAAGATCCATTGCCTCATATGACTACAGTATGCAGAACGGCACTGCCTCACTCTGTAACAAACAGTTTAACTTTTCATAGTTCCTGCAAGAGCTGCAAAATGCTTGTTTTGCCAGAGCTCTTACGTTACAGCACTGTGGGGCATATAGATCTCAGTGTCAGTGAGAAGGCTGAGAGCAGAGAGCTGGATGCTTTAAAGGAAAACAAAAATCAATAGCATTTCCTACCTAATAAAGATGTCTAAACCAGCACGCTGGCCTCACGGTACACAAATTATGATTTAGAACAGGGAAAAAAGGAAGTAACAAAGACAACAGAGAAAACAGCTGCTAAGTGATTTTAAACCAAACTCAAGCTCCACATCCTGAAATGCTGTTTTACCTCATTTCTGGCTGGGTTCTGAATATCTAGCAAACACGCTATCTCAAGCTGGCTATGAAAGCAGGAGCATGCAGATCAGTAGGATTTTTCTCAAAACACTGACTATTGTACTTTGCCAGACATTCCATAAGATACCAGGGAAAGATAACACATGTACCCTGCCAGAGAACACATGTACATCGGTGCTGTATGGTTTTAGCTCACAGGTTTTATCTGTCAAAATACACTATACTGCTATTACTGCACAAGGACAAGTCAGTATCTGTGAGTTATATGTTATAACAAACTAAAACAAAATACATTATACATATTAAATCTGAGCAAAATCCAAGCTAGAGAGATTAATAGATATGAACGCCTATAATAATGATTGGAAAAGTGGCTCAAATTACATTTGTCATGTTACCCACACATATAACACCTCGAGTTACTCAAATAAAGCAGGCAAACAAATGTAATTCAAATGAATCACAGTGAAAGCTTGTCACTTTCGAATCTCATCTATTCATATCTCATACACAAGGATAGTGACTATAAAGGCATTTATTCAGGTATCTAGTTGCTCCAAAATATTTCTCCTTCAAAGAATATACTCAGTTTATTAATTATCTTTCAATGCCATGCTACTTTTAGTAGAATTTATACATACAGGTAGATAGCTTTTTTTTTTTTTTTTTTTTTTTTTTAATCTTAGAAAGGAAATACACAGGGAAAGAGCTGTATGTGAAAAGGAAAACCAAGGTCACTTTCTCAAACTGGCCACAGATTCTGTCCTCCCCCAAGCCAGCACAACTGCTTGGCATTCGAGTGAGGACTGAAATTGGCCTGGAAGTCTCTGCCCTTGGCAAGGGAGCAGTGTGCTGGCCCAGCACTGATGGCATCGAAGCAGCCAAACCTATAGCAAGGAGGAGGATGGTGATCCCCAGGAGGATTCTGCCTCCTAGGTGTGGGATTAGGACTCTGCTGTCTAATTCACTCAGGCACTCAGGACCAAAGGCAATGAATGCCACTAGGAAAAACATTCCCAAAGCAGCCACATTTGATTTCCTGCTCTGATAAGAAACAAAAAATAAAACACTTTAAAAATGAATCAGATCCCTTCAACCTTTGCTGAAAGAAGGCCATAAGTTTATAGAACTGAAAAGGTGAAGAAGAACCATAAAAAAAAAAAAAGATGAAAACAATTACAAACCTTTATACACCTCTTTGGGAAATATATATTTTTCTGTTTTTCTTTGGTAATAACATATAACTTCAGATTGGTATAACACAAGGAGAACATGCAGTCTCACGTAAAACACTCCTTCTCAAGGAAAATTATTGGTGTCAGAAGCCAGATATCACCAAACCCAAAACACACCATTAACTGGGACAAGGATGGAATGAATTGTCATGCTATTCTAACCCACGAGGGGATTTGCTCTCCACTACCAGTTGGTATCAACTAACACTCATTAAGAGAAGTAAATTGTGGAGGCTTTGAGCGTTGGCATTAGAACAAGACTATGGCAACTTGATGTATTCCTGCTTAGTTCTGTGGGTTCTTTATTCAGTAGCAGACACAAGCCACATAAAGTACAGCTGAGCTAATCATTTTCTCATTTCCTAAAAAAATCATAACTATGTTAATTATAAAGGCATTACTTCTTGTACTGATTTTAAAAAGAATTAACAGAACTGAATATGTAGTAATTTTTATGATCAATTTTCCAATATTCTAAAGCATGAGATTAGTGGTTCTGTTTGAGTCTTCTTTTGACAACGATCAGGCTGCAATCATTCCAGGCATCAATATGTGATGTCACACACTAATAAATAATAACAAAGTAGAATGAGTTCCAATAACTGTTTTGAACAAATTATGACAATGTTTAATAAATTAGAAAAAAAAAAATCAAAAGCAGAGTAAATGAGAGAAAGTGGCTCAGTGCTGTTTTCTCAGTAAGAACAGATTTGTCCATGTGCACCAACTATTCACCATAAATACTTCCTTCTGAACCAAAAGTATGGGGGGGAAATTTATAAAAATGGAAGAACACGGCACTAATTACTGAGATTCCTTAATTGTTAGGAGAAGATTTCAATATAAATTGTCCTCATTTCAGCCAGTGATAGCTTTATTTTCTGTTCTGAAGTAGTACAATAGTCTCTTGCTAGGGAACTTGGCTCAGGGCTTATTTTTAAAATTAAATTTCAGTTATAATAAACTCTTGCATAGATTGAAGCAAAGTATTATAACAGCAACTTGCAGATGATGTTATTTCAGCTAAGAAATGTCATAAGTTTAAGGTTCATTGCTCCTCCAACGACGGCCCCTTAAGCTAATTGAGCCAAGTACCACGGAGCCATTTTTCTTCCTTTAGCAATTGCCACGGTCAAGAAAAAGTAAACACAGTTTGGGTGCTGGAACCTCCCTAAGCCCTTCCGTAAACTGAACGCTCAATTTTCTAAATTAATAATAAATCGAATTACTTTTCCAAATACACGTTATCATTTACTTAATAAAGGACCCGGGGAGAGGAAACGAAGCACGGATGGAAGATGAGGTGCTGGGCGCATGCAGGTGAGTACTCGGCACAGGATCCCGGTACGAACCGCCCCAAAGCGCTCTGCACGCCCTATCTGCTCACACGGGACACGGATCGCCAGCCTCTCGGCTTACACCTCGCTATGAGTCCGACCGCTAGAAAACGGGGCATCCTTCACTCCGCACACCTCGGGCAGAGCGCAAGCCACCGGCACCCCGCGCCCCGGGCACCGCGCCTCCAAGAGCCGCAGCGGGGCTGCGCGGCCGCTCCGCCCTGCGCTCCCGCAGCCGCTCCCGGAGCACCGCCGGGCTGCGCGGGGCCGAGCGCAGGGCGCCACCGGGCGGCACGGCATCGCCACGGCCCCGGCACGGCGCAGCCCGGCCGGCCGCGCCCCGAGTCCTTCCGTGCTGTCGGTCACGCGGCAGGATGGCCGCGAACCCTAATTCCTTTGCTTCATAGCAGCATGCGCTGCTATCCTTGTGCTAACTGCTTTTATTCCTCGTATATTCTCTAGAAACACTTGTTTTCCAGCTATTCCCGTGCAATAGTGTGCTTTTCAGTATTCTATTTACCCATGGCCTTTAGAACCGTTCCTTCTCTCCCGTCCCAGGCTGCTGCACTGGACAACAGCCCACATTACAACCCAGTGGCCTGAATATGATGACTACAATTCCTTTTCCCTTGCTAGTAATTTGTCAACGATCTCCAAAAAATAAATACATGACTGTAAATGTGAAGTGTTACATTTAACTACACATGCATTATCTGTACTACATACTATATACTGTTCAACAGTGTAACCACTGGAAGTTACTATTACTAGTCCCTAATTTAAACAGAAAACATTTCTTATGAAAGTGCTCTGTAAACCAATCTCCATTTGGTAAACATTTTGTGAACCTTATGGGAATAACACTTCCCCAGCCCGGGTACTTTGGAAGTGAGCAATATGGGCTGCTTTCCTTTTCCCATGCAAGCCACCACGGATTCTCACCTTTCCCTTCCCTGCACTACGTAATGCCCTGCTTTGTTTACCTTGATTGCATGGCACAGACCAGAAACAAGCCCAGGAACTTGTCAAACTCAGATAGACTTGGGCAGGGAACAGCCTCACTGTTGCTGGGGCCATTCCAAGGAAACAGGCGCTGCTCAGCTCATCAGCAATCCCAAACGCCCAGCTGCTCCCAGGGATGTCTGGCAGGAGGGGGATGCAATGACGGTGCTTGCTCTGCTGCTGAGCACCAGCAGTGTTATGCTTCAAGAGCTGCAGGGCCTGAAGTCGTTCTAGATTCCTTATTCACCTTCTCAGACTGTCCTGCCAAGTTTCCAATACTGCATTTGAGGAAAATACTAGTACTGAAAGTATTTCATATTTCAATCTATTTTATCATATCTGGTTTCAAGCCCATAGCATTTTGAATAACTGACTTCCTCACTGAGCAATGGGAAACTAGAACAAAAGAAATGACGCTTTAAAAATTCCTAAAACTATTAGAGGTATTTCCCTAGTGATGCAACAGCCCTGTCAGCTTGTTCTGCATATCCTTTTTCCTTGCTTTTCCATCGTGTCTTTCTACGTGGTGTGCAAGTTCCTAACTAGAGCAATAGTTCCCTGTCTGCCTGTACACCCCCTGCACGACTGTCTCCGGGTTGGCTGTGTCACCTCCAGTTCTTCATGGCCTGCCACTCCCCTGCACCACAGAAACCAAGGCATGCGCTGCCCCTTGACGGCACGGCTTTTTCTTTTTTCCAGATCATTGGTTTATAAAATGAACAAAATTGGTGCTAATCCCGGTCTCCTGTAGCACTCCACTAATCACTTTTCCCTTTCCCAAGCCACTGCCCACTCACAAATACCTCTTTGATGTCTCAGAAGATAATTTATCTATTCACATACCTCAGCTACTATAACGTACCAAAATTACAGACCTTGCAGATTATTCTTTTGTGTTTTGCTCTATCAACAGATTCCCTAAATGCTAGGAAAATTATGCCTATGGACCCAATTTAACTTGTTACTACATAGCAATGATTTGTTAAATGTAATCAAATTTTTGTGGCTGTCTTTAACTGTAATATTCCAGGTGCCTCCAGTGGGGCCTGGTATAAAAATAAATGGAGTACAAAAAAAAAAAAAAAAAACCAAAAAAAAAAAACCAAAAAACCAACATTATTCTGTGCACCAATTTGCTCAGAACTGTCACATCTCAACATTTTGCTTAAAGGAGAAATTTAGAAAGCAAACACCCAATATTTCTTACATATGGACAAAAAATGCAGGCACACAAATCTACATGTACTCCTATTTGTTTAGAAATTCAAACTATGATGCAAATTACAGTAACAATATGCAATATCAGTACTGGAAAGGACACTGTTCTACTTACAGTACCCTTAAAGCCCACCACAGCCACTATTCCCTCCCCACAAAAGACTGGGGCTGTTCTCCACCCCATCTCAGTAACTTGTCCATCATTCTCCCAGCCTTGTGTTCAGTTATCATCAAGCCTTTTCCAGTGCTTCGCTTCACATTTAACTACATGTGGTGAGATTACTTACATCAACCGTACCTAAGCACATGCCTAAGCAGAATGCACAAGCATTCAGTAGTATCAGGATTAGTTTCTTTTACATGTTGGGCGACTAAGCAGGCACACCTTCTCCTACAGCTCGCTCCTTAGCACGGAAGCTGTAAAGCAGTCGGTGTGACTGTGACACACTGCCTTGTGGAGCAACCACCATGAATCATGGAGAGACGCAAAGATTTCAAACAATGAGTGAAGAATACTGATGGAGAGCTGTGCTCTGAGCTGCTGACATCCCTTAGATATAAAGCAAAATAAAGTTTGGAGAAAAATAAAAGTTCTGTTTTATATTTACTCTGTGCTCACAAAATTCCTTCTTTCTTTCCCTGACTAGTCAGAGACATAAAAATCCTATTACAACAAAAGAATTTGTTCCAGACCCCATCAAATGTCAGTGGCATTCTGATAGCTATGTGCCAACACAAGATAAAGATTAATAATGGTGGCAGCAACCTCCTTTCCCAAGACTTCTATAAAGAAAAGGAACAGAGAATACCAATGTAGCCACACACTTCTCAGCTGCTACCTTTTAATTCTTGCTGATTCCAGTGTGAACCTGATTGTGTATCCCCTCAATTATTGTCAAAATGACACAATATCACCATTTCAACCTTTTTCTTCCAGGAAAAAAAAAAAGCTATGTTACAACACAGAAATAATATTTTGTATTCCACACCAGTAACACACATTTCCACAAACACATAACTATATGGACGTTCCTCTCTCATGCATAAAAAGATCCTTAACAGGCTGTCTTTACTCACAGGGCCCTTCAACAGGTATTCCTGCTTATGTCTGGTAGTGATATGTACTGTAAACGTGTACACCATCTTATTTTATATTAAAACAGAGACAGATTGTTTCATATAGTTGAAATAACTGATAACAGACGGCATAGCCATGCTAATTTATGTTGATCAGGATCTGCGCACATTTTCAAATCCCTGAAGAAAGGGAACTCTGACTTAAGCTGTTATGTCTAAAGCCATCACATAAAACCCAATGGGGGAGAGATGAAAAAATAGTGGCACAAAAAAAAAAAAAAAAAAAAAAAAAAGAAAGAAGCCTTAAAAACTACTTAAATTCTTGTCAACTTCAAAATTGAAGCAAGGTTACACTAATTCCCATGTGGAGATTTAAAGCACCCCTGCATTTAGACTCTCAATGAGAAAGAATGAATAGATTAAGATGCAATGGCAGAACTGATTTCAAGTAAGCCATAAACTCTTAAACCAACTGGCAATTTGGGATAGAAAAGCACAAATGTTCCAATTTAGTTATATATTTGATAACAGGACAAGCTTTTTTCCTCTCTCAATTTCTACCCTAAGCATTAATAACCCAATACCCAATGCAGTCCCTGGGACTTGTACTGCCAAGCTGCCCACATGAGCAGTTCCTGCAAAGTGGTGGAGTTACTGATGGTAATTTCAAGCCACATGAGAAACAAAACAACATATCAAGGGTTATCAAATTCTTAAAATAAAGAAATAAATAGAAGCAAAAAGAAGCAGAATTGGTCAGCAGCCTTCAGAAGTATGTTAGAGAGGGAGGGAGCTGCAGCAATTTGGCAATGCTGAAAAGCACAGCAAAATGCTGCAGTGAAGAATTGTGGCTTTTGTGTGCCAGCAGTGCTGCCTGCTCTATGTCTGACCTCCTCTGGCTGTGTTGGCAGGGAATTACCAGGGGTTAATACTGGCAAAGCCAAAAAAAAAAAAGGCTCTGGACAGGCACTGAATGTAGTTCTCCACGAGTGAGATGGGAACAACTGGGACGTTAATGGCCCACACTGGAAGTTAAGGAGCAACTCGGAGCCTTCTACTGTGCCTTTCTACACAGAGTGAGGCCTGGGGGCAGTTCTTCATTCTTTAGCGTAAAAACCAAGAAGTCCTTCAATGCTTTTGAGTTTTCAAAAATGCCAGGAAAAGAAATATCTTATTTGACCAGTTAAAAATCCCCTTGCAACTACTATCCAGCATTTTCTTTTTGTTTCTGCAATTGATGGAGACCATATGTATCACTGCTGCAGCATTGCCCAGCTGTAGGAAACAAGAGCAAAATGGACTTTACTACACAGGTATTAAATTATAGTTTTAGTCCTTAATAACAAAGATAGAGATGTAGAATCCCAATACTATTAAAGCATAAGCATCCTCCAGAGATTTAAGAGATGAGAACAGTTCTTTGGCTGGCAGGGCTTGTGTGGCTCTGGCCACCAGAATGAGGCTGTGTTGGGGAACACAGCTGGCAGTGCTGCCTATCAGTGCAGCACAGCCCACTGGTGCCTCCTTGCTCTTCTATGTCCTCTACAATATTTCCAGAGCTCACTTCTACAAAGGCCCTCGGAGAAGAAAAATAAGAATTGGTATTTTTTAATTCTGTGCAACACTTAGAAAGCCCTGACAGACTCAGTATTTACATGAGACTGAATGGTTTCCTTTCAGAATTACAAATAGAGCACCATTCCATATGGCGCTTCTTCTCAAATGACTGTCCTGTAAATTACAACCGACAGAAGATGGAATCAGCAGCAGCAGCAGCAGCACTGGCCCTGCCCAGGACATGAACTCCCACTTTGCACAGGCTGGTTAACTTGGCTCAGTCTGAGCTCCAAGTTCTCCCAATGTCCCTCTCCTGTCCTCTTGGTGCCATTTTAGGAACTGCTTGGCTATTCATTCATTGGGTCTCTACCATGTGTATGTGACAGCCAAGAAATGTAAGCTTTGTGCAAATGAATGACATCACTGGCAGCAGCTGTACCAGTGTGACACTACTGCTTTAATCTCAGCAGCTAGTCAGGCAGCAATGGCTGAATACGACACTGTACCTTCCATCATCTCCGTCACAGCCCCAAAATATCACTTATTTTCTGGGGTAGCCAGACACTAATATTCTCTTACATATTTATCATACAGCTTTGAACATTCTGAACATCCCTCCCATTAGATATATTGTTATGACATTTAGTATGCCTGCAATCATTTAGCTTTCAATAATATGAAAACTTTTGAAGAATGACCGACTGAAATCCGATTTTATTTCAGTAACTGTAATTGCAAACCAGCTGCCATTTCTCATAGAGGAGGGCACCAGTTCTGAACAACTCCATTGTACTGCAGTGTAATGAAGCGGAGCGTGCATAGAACGCACTGCTGGGGTCGTCCCACTGCCATCTGAGGTGCATACGGGGAGGCAGGGCCTGCCCTGATTGCAATATTGTCGTTTTGACTGACAGACAATATGTCTACAATCAACTCATTTGAGAGCCATGTGTTGCGACAGTTCCTTGTCCGACTCCGAGGCACACAGTATCAAGGCAAATATCAGTGCCTGGTTACTATACTCTGATTCCATGGTTAAAAAAATCCTAGAAAACATGGGCATACAAAGAACAGCCACACAGGCAAAGAGATGTCCCATTTTTCTGGGTGTATCTTTTCCTAATTATTAACTATTTTTTTAAACAAAGCCAGAGTATGAGAGAATAAAGCCTAGAAACATATTCACCAAACAAAAGTGCTCCCTGCAAACTTCACGAACTTCACAGTTGCTATTCTAAGGCGAAGCAAATTTGAATATGAATATTTGGAAAATTCTACTTTTGAGATCACAAGAAAAAAACCACTTTGATATTATTCCGCAAATTTCTAATGCACACAAATATATAGCTGACACCGAAACAATGTTTTTATTCTGACCTCACAGAGGCCTGCATAAGTGTAATTATTATGCAGCATAATATGACAGAGATATCTGTCATTAGTAGAATTTCTGGAATTTTGAACATACATTTCAATAGCCTAAGTGGACCTAGCTTGGCAATTTAGCTGACCCTGGAAAAGAGTGCCTTATGTTCATCTTGTGCAATCTGTCCACTAACAGATGCACACCATTCCGATGTAAAGAGGGGTGGAGGAGGAGGGGGGCAGCAGGAGAAGAGTCAGGCCCTTCAGCAAAGAGCCACAAGTTTCAGTAGACCAGCATGAAGGAGGCACGGCAATGCACAAATCCCAAGCAGGTTTCAAGGAAACCTGTGATAAACAAATTACTATTTTTAAAGCGTTGCATTTACTTTATGTTAAATGATATGTAAACATTAAAAAAAAAAAAAAAAAAAGTATCTGCGCTGTGTTTACGATGAAAGCACAAGATGGGAAGGGAATGCAATGAGACTCAGGCATTCAGGGACCTCTGCGACTGCAGCCAGACTGTAGGAGTGGCAGTGGAACAGCTTTCCTCCAGCACTGGGGACCTGGGGCACCAGGAGGCACAGAGCCCACAGGTGGAGAGGTTCTCCAAGGGAGTGGACTGTGCAGGTGATACATTCAGATGTTGGAACTGCCTTGCTATAGCAACAGACACAACCTGTCATATTATTAACTCAACTTCCTTATTACTGCAGAAAACATGTATTGGAAGAGTTGTACTGCTTTTAAACTCTGTGCTGCCTACTGGTTTCTGTGAAATTCTCTCACCTGTGCTTACCCAGTTACTACCAGAAATGTGTAAAAGCAGAAAACACTTGCAATCAATTTTTTCTTAAAATGTTTGAAGTGCCATTACCAGGATTATCGCAACATAAAAATATGCATCGTATCTGCCCACACCAAATGTTGATATAAATTATTAATTTAAAACAAATGTGACAATTAAGCAGATTTATTAGCCTTAATACATCACAGAGTTACTAAATGACGACTTCTTAAAAACTCATCTTCCCTTCCACTCCGCAATCAACGCTTCTTTTCTTTCAGGTCCTGTATTTTATTTATTGATGAATATCATTTTCAGAATGAGCTACCCAAGTTAAATTTTGTAGTGACAGCATATAATTAGCACACAAAGCACACACAGATATGTTATTAGTATCACAACTGCAGTCTCAAAGGAAGAAAACAGACTCTTTCAAACTGAGTTTTCAGTAAATAATTAACAGACAAAAACTGATCACTACAACTGCCTTTATTAGCAGTCTCAGCATGCGGACCAGCAATTGACCAATTGCTCATACGTGGATGCTGCCTCCTGCCACAGGGCTGATTCCAGAGATGGAAGAATCATGGCCAAGCTCCTATTTCCCTTTCCAACCTAACAACGCCTACCTTGTGAATAACCAAACTGTAATTTTCAAGATTGTCCAGAGCTGAAACTGTTGGCTTTCATGTTTCTAGAGATACAAGAGTCCCTAGCTTGTAATATACGTGAAATATCTACAGAAAAATTTTAAATCTACCATATTAAAATAAACAGATATAAAATATGGCTCACTGAACAATAACGGTGTTTACCAGAAACACTGCTCATTCACCACATATTCCTTTGGGTGTTCTTTATAAAAACCCACACTTTTTTTTTTTGCCTTGCACATTATATGTTGCTCTGGGAGCTTTGATATTGTTTTCAGCTGAGCAAAAGGAAACGTCAGGGATAATTTTGATAAATGTTAGCCATCTCATACTTTCTGTTAACAAGTGCTGTGTGTGTCTAATAACATGCACCTGTGAAGCTGATTTTTCTTCCTCTTGTGACCTCAAAAAACTTAGCAGGGACTGTACAGTAAGAAGACATTATGCCTACTGCTAGGTCAATAGCATTGCTGAAAAGACTTAATAATGCAGAGACAAAATAAGGCCTGCTAGCCCCCTGCCACCTGCAGACCCCACTGGCTGCATGCTTATTCCCAGCAATCTTATTTTGCTGAGGTTTTCCAGGTGAGCACAAACACTGCCCACAGACACTGTGGTGAGGAACACGCCAAGACCAGCCGTCAAGTAAGTGCATCTTGAGAGCAGCTGTTGGCGATAATGGCAAAACATTTCCATCCACACAAGCTCTTTAAACTATACCTACACTGGATTTCAAAGGAAATACGCTCTCTTCAGAGCAACTAAATGACTATGATATCCAATATTTCCTTCTTTCTCACAAACCCTTACCAGGAAGTGACAAATCCTACAGCACACAAGCACACATAGTAACCCATCCAATATTTTGAAGGCTGTACTAATTTTCCATTTTATTATTTCTTGTCGCTAAATACCACTGATAATAGCAACAGAGCATCAAATCAAACATCCTGAAGAATTCACCGTGGTTCCAACCTTTTTTAGTTTTCACTAACATGTTTTCTATCACATCCTACATTGTTTGCTCTCATGAGCCATCACCATTGTTCCCCCTCCAGGACGAACTGTGGACTTTAAAACTTTTCTGAAACAGATTGAGGAATTTTCCTAGGTCTATTTTTTGGGAGATGATCAGGGAACGCTAGCATGGTTTCTGGTTTTCATATCTACTTCTGCTGTTCATGGGTTAAAATATTAGAAATAACTGTCTCCTGATGAGAAGGCTACTGAAATGAAAATATAACAATTTATTTAAAAAAATCAAATTTTCTCCAAAACATCTATGGCTACCATCATCATAAGTGAACAGCATCAGAGTTTTGATTTTTGAAAGGTGTTTTTTTTTTTTATAATGTAAAGGCACGTGCATCTAGAGAAGGAGTAATGAGTTTCTTTCAACCAGCTGACAAATACAAAAATAAGGGATGGTACACTGGCTAATAAGCATTAAAAATAAAAACATAGCCTGGTTTCCTGTAAAATGATTTTCTAAACTGGATTTGTAGAATACCAACTGACAAAATATTGTTAAGACAACTTTCTTAACTTTAAAACAGCTTCTTAAAAAACTTAAATGCATTTGCTATAAACATTCTTTCATACCGATCCTAACATTAAAATCATTCCCAGATAAAAGTAAATATATTCTGCACTACAATAATCTGCACAGGAAATTTTAGTCTATCACCTAGGCAAGGATTCAATGCATTGTGAAGCCTGGCTGAATAGAAATCTGCTTTTTAAACAGAGTGGCTTAAAGTGAAATTTTACTTTTATTCAATCTCTGCTTCTGGAATCCTCTAAGCAAGATTGTTTTATTTCAGGAATGCTCTTTTAGTCAATTATTTAAATTGTAAAGCTGTACAACAGGATATGGTCTTATAGTCTGGGGATTTGCGATGTACAGATGGGTCATTTATTTATGAAATTTTTGTGCTCTACTCCCGTTACAATATTGATGTTCTTCTCTTTTGCTCCTGCTTCTGATTTAAGTAAAATGATAGCTACTGAGTTGAATTAATTTACAGATTAGCCATTATAATGAAGTCTTATTTAATCATTAAGACAAGTCAAAAGAGGGGAAAGGCACAGAAATCTGGCTGATAGAGTTCTTGGATAAGAACAGCTATTCAGCAGTCAAGAGCAAAACTTCACTGAAGTCTCTCCCACATGTCGGTTTAAACATCGTGCTCCTAGGTTACTTTTTCTTATGAAGGAAATGTCAGTGTCATCTGCATCACTCACTCCCCATCTCCCCCAAGCAGGTGAAGCATAGTTTATAGCCTACCCTTACAGATGCATTTGATTTAGGTGCTGTAGTAAAGTGGAAGTGTCAAGGTGATTCATCTGTCTGCCACCGCTGACAGCTGTGTTACACAAAGTGCCTGTGTGGAGCACATTGATTGGGCTACAGAAGGAGGTATTCCAATATCAAAGGGAAGGCTTGCTTTGTCATTACAAGCACAGCACTGGCTTTCTCCCAGCCTAACAGAATGGCTTGCGTGAACATTTTGTTGCATATTCTGGGTATGTTTCCAGGCTTCTTGTCCCATGCCAGGGACCAACGGCAAACTTGCCCATAAAAGAAGCTGTGTTGCCAGGACTAAATTAAACGAAAGTAAAGAAAATGCATTGACATCATAAAAAAATTAAAAAAAAATACCTGAACATCAGGCTCTTGATCTTTCACATGTTTTAAAACAGTATCAACTACGAGCTACAAACATTTAGTTTTGCTACAAATCCTGTAAAATACCTGTCTTTCTTTGAGGGTGTTCCTGAACCTTCTCAGCACTGTCCCATTTATTTATGGGAAAATAACACCCATTACCTATTTTGTGAATTGTCATCGTTACTTTTACTAGACAGCTACTCTTACAAGGTTCTCATATTAGTAAAACATTTTCTAGATAATACTGTTTTGTAATCTAATTCCAGTCTTTTCAACCATGCATGAGAAATGAACCTTGCTGGCCAAGTTGAATGATAGGCATGTATACATGTATGTAGACTGAGGTGTCATTTGAAAAAGAATGAATTATTTGGAGAGTTAATGGGAGCATCCTTTGATGATACAGTGTCAACTAAAGCTATTTATCCATCATAACACCTACCTTTATGGATTAAAAATAGTTGTATATTCAAAAGTAATCTGAAATTCAGTGTCTAGGTTGTTGATGTGTCAGTAATTTATCTAGAATAGGCTATATCTTATCATAATATCCCCAAACTACTGGGAGTTCATTTAATAGCATGCTATGCTTCACGAAAATATAATGTTCAATTACAGAAAAAGAAGTTATATTCCAACTTTTCTTTGTGTCCTTGCTATTTTGAAAAAGACAAGAGTCTTTAGAATTGCAATATATGAACATAAAGGAACTTCAGAATGTGAAATTTTGCCTAACTAGTAGGAAAAAGAAATGCAAAGACAACTGATTTCTTTCTATAATAATAAAACAATGAATGCTCTACTGCCTCTGAATTAAAATTCAGCCCACTAAACAACAAAAGAGAACCTGCAGGTATATGTTTGACCAGCTTTGAAATACAAGTACACAGAGAAACTTCCAGTGATTCTAAAATTGTATTCTGCACTTCCGGCAACTTTTAAACACAATCTTGACTTCTCTTCAACTTTTTTTTTTTTTCCTGAAAAGAATCTTAAAAGCATAACAGAAATTGTACTATGAGGCGATGTGTGATTCATCAGGAAGCTGGGAGCTGAGATCTCCTAAATTTAAATTAGGGCTCGACACTCGATGCCCACAGTATTAGGAAATCTGATTTCAGTATCCTACCCATAAAACCACACACCCCTTTCACTTAAGTTTATAAACAAAGGAAGAAACATCAGCCTCAGACAGTGCAAGTAAAAGCTGGGGCTTACTGTGAACCATGAAATCCTATTTCCTGAGCTATGTGATGGAGACAACAGGATGAAACAAGGCCGTGTGCTAACAGTCTGACCAGTAGCTGTGAGATCTTAGGAGCCATCAAATGACTTCAGAACGCTATTACAGTTCTCAATTCTAAAGTGAGAGTTAGAGATTTTAAATACTATTTCAATGCTTTGGTTTCTTTCTTGAAAAAAAAAAAAACAACAACTTTCTAAAATTACTGAAGAGAAATGAGGCATAAGCAGACAAGCAGACTGATGATGGGATAGACCTTACAAGATGTGAGCATATAGAGTAGGAACGTCTAAGAATTTGCATGACTTCAGGAGCCAGTTTAAAGGTTTCTTCTGAATACGACATGAACTCACTGGATACCAGTACATCAGGCAACCCAACCCAGGTCTACTGAATAAAAGCATCCAGATTTACATTTCTTTACACCTCTTTACATCTCCAACATAACTGAAAAATGGTTAGCAAGTTCAGAAAGTCCTCTCAACATTTACCTTTAAAACAAATAGAAGAAAACCCCCACACAAATTTCTAAAGAAATAATGTAAATGAGGACTACTAAATTATAATGTTCCTTAGGTGGCAAAAATCAAAGCTCACAAACTTGTCATGTGTTACTTCCTTCAATGAATGTTAGATTTCATTTAAGCAATAAGAATGCTCATCTCATTAATCAGAATTTGCAACTTAATGCAAATAGCAATATATAATACAATGAAAGCTTCTCATGTCCTATGAGAAGATGAGGTTGGCACTGCATTTTTAGAATAACGTGGGCACATGCCATGCTGAGGCAATGCTGGGGCAGGCTCACATCCGACACAGCCCTGGCACACCTGCAGCTCCATCAGCCACCTCGTGGAGTGAGCTTACACAAAGTGAAGCCATCGGGGATGTCAGAGCAGGATTTTGCTCTCTGTACGGGAATGACCCTGCTACTGGGGGAACCTCCAGATACAGAGGCCTGACTGATCAGTGAGCTCCTCCATGCTGTTAGACAATAAAATCTCAGCACTTCAGTGAAACAGCACTTGATATGGTCTATTGAGGAACCTGAACAAGTTCATGGAAGAGAAATCAATCAAAGGTTATCAAAAAAAGGCAAATTTCTGAGTCATGAAGTCTTGGAGTGGCAAACTGCTGACAGGTGGGAAAATAGCCTGGAGAAGTATCAGTCTGGGCTCACTTGTCTCTCTGTCTTCAGAAATACCCTACCATAACTTGTCGTTTACTTGCCAACAACAAACCTGTTCTGAAATGAGAAAATCTTGAGGTAAGTTGGAAATTTAAGTGATAAAGAATGACAACGACCAAATTATTCTTATTCTCTCTGTGTGGAATGCATTGAGTGGAACTTTTCTCAGAATCTAAGTGCCTTTAATTCTAGCCTGTGGACAAATGTTCATTGTGATTAAGGACAGGAATATGATTTAAAGTGAAATTGTTAGAAGTAAAAAATCACGATACTTTATTGACACTGTATTAATAAAATTCAAAATTTATCATGCAATGCACTTAAAGTCTTAAGCATATTTAAATTTGGCCATAAAATTTCAGCAAAACACGCACAAGAACAATTTCTCCGTGATCAAGGAGAATGAGAATAATGGTTCAACAGCTGATTATAAATGTTTTTTAATTCCGTAACACTGTTATAGCATTTTACAGCATTGCTTCATGGAGGATGTGCTATTGCATGGCAGGTGAAATGGGAGACTGCACTCATATACACATTCATGAAAAGAAAATTAAATTGTGATGTCTTTTTCAAAAACACACTGCCATCCCAGATATCTTGCTACTAAATCCTCTGGCCAAAAAAAGTAATTCCAAATAAACAAAGTTTATTTACACAGAAATTAATGGTCAGAATACTGCTGGAAAATCTTCAAACTTTCATTGTCTAACAAAGTTCAAATTCTTTGGTTCTGTTTCCCAGTGGTTAGAATTATCATAATGTCTTATCATCAACCCACAAGCAAAAGCCATAGTCATTTGGAATAACCATACCATCTTCTTTGTGGCCATTTTTATATTTAAGTTGCTAAAATGAGGCATATGCACCATATTCCTCTCAAGGATTTAAGCCACTTACATAGGTTTAGTTTTTTTTTTTTTGAATTGTTATCAGTAGCTAAAATGCGTAAATGAGACAGGAAATGCTTATTCAAGCATGAAAGAGGAAAAAAATTTCCTCCATGTCTGTTTTCCACATTAAAATACCTTTGTCTGTTTCAAATTTAAATGCAAGGAACTGCCAACATATGCCTTATGTTCTCTCAGACCCCATCAGTACTGACTGCTGCAGACCATCTATGCAGACTACTGGATCTCTTTTCTAAGTGGAGCATTTAAGAGCCCAAATCCTATGGGTGATCCAGAAAATTTCACATATCAGCACCGCAATGCCAGATCAAACCACACCAAATCTACATTTCCTATTGCTTGCACATACATCAGACCAGTCTTTTTGAGAACAGATACGTGTTTTCTTGAATGTTTGCACTTTGCAGACTAAATCCTCAACACTCAGCAGAGCCAAAAACTGTTTCCTTTTGTTCAAATCAATATCAGAGGGACAATTTTGGTTTGATGAGAAACAATGAGAAACCTTTAGCCTTTAGATTTGAACCTTCCTTAACTGTATAAATAAAAATTCCACTGAAGTTGGAATTATTTTGTCAGCACATGGGCAGAACTGAAGTCAATAGAATATTTTTAAATAGAAAATTCTAACAAGGTAATAGCGCTTAAAATGATGTCACATTTTTCAGAATTAAAATACAGTAAATCTTCCGAAACCCCAGCATAAAGGAATCCAAATCAAATACCACTGAGAGAAACTCTTTGCTCAGGAACAGCTTGGTTAACTAAATGCTATTAATGTTATTACCAAGACAGATTCTGCTTTTTTTCTTAAATTATAAGAATTAGCATCATAAAAACACAGCTTCATCTTGATAAAAGGTGCCCTTCTGAAACAGAAAACTATGATTTCAGAGTACAGTGTTTTAAAGGTAACTTCAAAATAAGCCTCTGACTTTCTTTTTTTTTTTTTTTTTGGTAATGTATGAAATGAGTAAATAGAGCATCTCAAAGCATATATATATATGGAGGAATATAAAACAAATTAACTGTACGAAATATGAAAAACATTCCTTTTTGCTGTTTAAATATAGTGTGCAAAAATACATTTCATCCTCCTTCTGCATCTGTGTAATAGCACAATTAATATGTCTTCCATGTATTACTTCATGGAAGATAACACTTTCAAGAGAAATTAAATATGGATATAACCTTCTGGCACAAGATGTCCCTAAACTGCAGATTGCTCCAAGTGTCTCTGGGGAAAAAGGCAGGATGTCTGTGTGCCTGCTTTGTTCTCACACAGTATTTCTAGACAAGCCCTACAGCCCAGCACTGCAGCGAGAGCCTGGTGTGGCAGCATGGCAGTGGCCACGGACACCAGGCACTTTCGTTCTCACCAAGGTGACACTGGAGCATTTCTGTGCTGTACTTCTGCTCTTGAGAGAGAGAAAAGACTGGGAGCAGCCCTTAGGAAAGGGACACAGATGTTTGTGTTTATTGCACCACCTGAGCTAATTAAAATTCTTACCTTTTTAAAAAAGAAAAAAGCTTCCCATGGGAATGAAAAGTGGCTTTAAAAAATTACAGATGGGACAATAAAAAAAGATTATTTTCAAAATAAATTATTTGGTCTAGCATTTTTGAGAAAAATCAAATACTATTACCCGGCTGTCCAATTTTTAAGTTTTCTTTGTTTGGGTTAGGACATAAGAAAAAAGGTCTGTTAGATAAGCTTACCAACCTTGTATGAGGTTGCACATTAGCTCTACAGCACTCATGAATAAGAGCTTCTTACTTAGCACTTAAAAGAGAAAAAACTGAAAGAAAGTAGCTTCTCCATCTTGAACACTTTCAGGTGATAATCTCTTGTCAGATAAACATTGCCTGGTATTACACGGTAGTATATGACAAGATTTTCATCTTTTTTAGTACAAAAGTATTTCCCAGCTGCCACTGAACTTTGCCTTATCCAGAGGGATTTCTAAGCAGGGCTTACAAGAAGATTCCAGTCCACTTTAGCGATTTATAGATATACAAATTCATATTTCAGTTGGAGACAAACCTTTCCTCCACTTCTATCGCATTTTTTATTTTTAATAACTAAATTGTTTTTGTAGTGAAGTATTTAATGAATATAAAGCAATATTGAGCAAAAAAAAATCTCCACTTATTTCAGTAAACTGATCTTTAAACAAAATTGCCAGATAAAAGGGAAAAAAAAGCTTTAATCTGCATTAGTTCTAGACTCAAATACTTCTGTAGAGATAAAAGATATCTGTTCACAGATAGGTTTCTGTGTTTACCTAACAACTAACAAATATTTTCTAAAGGTTTGAGAATTTTCCATGCCATCTTGATACAATTGAATAGAAGAACCATTTAGCCTAATGAGCATTAAGATTAAATCATTTACTCACAGATCAAAGGAGATTTTAATTATGTAAACGAGTTGTTCAGAAACACAAAATGTTCCATTAAGCTTCACAATTAATATATACAATATTTATGAGTTCAGATTTTTTTCCTTGTTAAAAATTGATTGTTACATCAAAAAAGTTTCCCTAGATGCACTGATTGAAGGAAAAATATTTTGAGCCATAAAAGTGGCAGGCATGCAAAAGATTTTACTGCCTTTTGCTTTTCTTTCTCCTCTTCTTTTTTTTCCCTTTTTTGTTGTTGTTGTTGCTCTGAGCGTCTTGTCACCAGATGTTCATTATGTGGACAGAAATACTGAGTTCATGTAAGCAAGTACTCACTCACAGCCTGGTTATACCATACAGAAATGCATGTCGTTGGGATCTCTAAAGGGAAATAGTGCAAAATAAAGCACTTCTAAAAAAAAAACTTAAAGTTTCTTTGCTTATTATTTACTAGAATATAAAACATTAGAATAAATAACCTGGTGCAAGCCTGAAATTGAGCTTCGGCTCTCTGGTGCGTAGAGTATATTTTTCAGTAGAACAACCTTAGATAAAATGAAGCATAAAGCAACCACTCCAAACAAGGATGTCATCCTGTTCTCATATTGAGACAGACATTACC
The DNA here is from genome assembly GCF_987193195.1 of Phasianus colchicus. Classification (NCBI taxonomy): domain Eukaryota; kingdom Metazoa; phylum Chordata; class Aves; order Galliformes; family Phasianidae; genus Phasianus; species Phasianus colchicus. The sequence continues at coordinate 12,094,562 of NC_143449.1, forward strand.
TTTCGGTGGCACAGAAAAACCCACATGATTGTTCATTAAATCACTATTATTTTTAACAGGCAAGGTTAGAATAAATGCAAAGGTAAAAAATGATGGAAAGAACGCTGATGAAATATGCAAGTTGGATTAGTTATAGAGTAATTTATTTCTACTAGACGTTCTACTTAGGAAAGCAAATCAACAGAATGGACGTCTGTTGACACCAAATAATCCTGAAAAACAGAGGAAAACTGATTAAGAGGGAAGAAAAATCCTTTCAAATTCTCAAGGCCTGAGGTATGCACTAGCAAAATTTTCTACAAGATTGTTTCCTACGCTTAAGAGAACATAGAAACTACATTAAAAAAAAAAAAAGGGATAATGGAATAGTACTTCTACTAGCTGTGCTGGGGCACAATTCAGCCCTCACTTATGGAGAGTGCTCCAGTGGAGAGCAATAGATCACTGCAGTTTGTGATGTATCTGAGAACACAGACTGCTTTTAATATTTGTCAGAGTTAGCAGCTTAGTTATTCAGGCTGCTCAGAGGCACTGACAAATGTGAAAATTTGAACAGAATAGTAAATTGCTGATATGATTCTATATTAGATTTACAAGAAATAAAATATTTAAATATTTTCTGAAATCTGTACCATTGTGCCAGTGAAAAATTCCAACACCTTCAACATGCCGTCTTAGCAGAGCAGCTGAAGCTTTTTTTTTCTTCCTCCATATATTAGGAACTCAGCATACTTCGGCTCTTTCAGTCAAAATCATGATCTTATGAGTGATCTTATTTATTTGTGGTTTGTGTGCAACTCCAAGCTGAAGCCAGTGCTGTTCTAATTATAACAGAGTCAACAAAATGACAGAAATCTTCTGTCCTGGAAACCGTAAATAATTGAATGGAATTCAATAGTTTAAATTCACTGCATTCCTGAGACATCAACAAATGTATGGTCAGATTTTAGGTATTCTCCACATTTTTAACTTTCTATTGAATTATAATTCCATCCCAAAACACAGTAATTTGCCTTGCTCCTAATGCTCCTGCTTTTGGATACAGATGGCTAGTGATTAAAAGTTGAATTCACTTTCCATCTATTCACTGTCTATCAAAATGTGTGAACGTAAATTATCCCAATCACTTTCATGCATGGCATATGAAAACTGATACATCTGAGTGTCTATTTTTCCTGTTGGAAGAAGAAAGGAACAACTGATAATACCTTCAGTAATTTCTCATTACTTAATTTTCCATCCACAGCGCTTTCATTTTTCACTAAGCTCTCCCCTTCTCCAGACTACAGAGAAATAAACAACCTGTCACAGCAGACAAAGCAGCAACTGCAGCACATTCCTTCTGTCCTGGTATGAGACATACAAACTTCAGGGTGGAGGTAGCTGTGCAAATGTGCATTGTTGGATATTTGTCACACAGAGCCAAATCTGTAAGTTACTGCTCGTGGATTCACACCTGCTGAGTACAGCTCCTCTCCAGAAGAAAGCAATGTGTGCTGCTAAGGAGGGCTGAAGCTGAGTGGATCTGGGCCATCAGGGGATGTGATGCTATGGGCTGGAGTTGGTCCAGCTGATGAAACTTTTCCCTGTGGGCTTCAGCTGATAGTACCCGAGCCATGCTCACTTTGCAAAGCGAGGCACATATTCGTTATTCCATCAGTTTCACTTTGCTGGGCAGCACGTTACTTATAGACAAAATATGCATCTCCATCTATCTTTTGTCATATGCTCAACAATTATAAACACACCGAGTCTGGTTAAGTCAAAGTAGTTAAGAATATAAGCTAGGTGGAAAAGGGTAGAAAAAAGGAAGGTTTTGAATTGCTTTGGAAACATTTCGGTGATCTGAATTTCTATGCGAGAAAGAAGCAGAAAGGGGAAGGTCAGGTGGACAAGATTCCAGCAGGCCTCTCAATTGCCTTAGGGCTGCCTAATGTACCGGAGAGACAGGACAAAATATGCCATCAGTGCTGCCTCATGGACTAGGTACGTCACCTTCGAAGTGCTGATATTCAAAACATGCCTTATGCAGTACTTTTGCAGTTCACAAAGAATTAAAAGGAAGCAGTTTGCAAAGTTATTGCAAGATTTTTTCCTTAAATGTCAGATAAAAAGCAGGACCAGTCCTTCATTTAAATACATAATCTTTTTTTTTGTTTAATCTTTGTTTTGTTTTGTTTTTATATTTAAGCTATAGTAACATGCACTGCAAATGTAAATGCAAAGAAAGACCACTGATTATACAGATATTTCTACAAAGTTATGCCTTTCTCAACTTGAGAAATCATCTGAGAAATGAAGCCAAATACTGATGTTTCATAGCTTATCAGTATGACCAGCATTATTCAGAAATACGAAGAGATTCAAGAAGTACCATCAGACAGCAAAAAGTGCAATGTGCTGTTCACTCAGTTTGAGCACCTCACTCCTGCCTGCAGGTCCCTGCAACAGTGAGCAGAAGCAGGGAATGCTGCCCTGGGAACACACTGGCCTTCTTGCATTCTTGCACACCTCTCTCAGAGAGAGGCCACACTCACAGATCTGCCGGCAGCCCCCATCCTGAACAAAGTCTGTCACAGCCATCTTTCTCACAGGCCAGAAATTAATTTCCTATTTTTAACATTTATCATTTACACAGTCCACCTTGCCTGGCTGACAGAAGTAAGAGATCAGAGCAAGAAACATCATAATTGTGCCTCTTTGCTCCAGTGCAAGATTATTTTCTGCATTATGTTCTTTAGAGCTTTTCTCTGTCTACTCTCAAATGACTCCAAAAAAAGACAATCACCTATATTGGAAAATACTCCATAGTTCAGCAGCTGCCAATCACAAATAAAGGCTTAATATTTTCCTAATTCTTAGCTATTAGTCCTAACAAAATACTCTGCAATCTTAGATGGTTGCTCATTTTCTCATGTACACACTCTCCTTATATTGTCACTGTATATGATGCTATGCAAACCGTGTCTTTGGTTTTAGTGCACTTTGTAATGAAACTTTACTTTCTTCTTGGGGGAGCAAACACAAGCAGGGGGATAAGGAACAGAATAATGTATAAAACGATATGTAAAATATTCAAAACATTTTCTGTAATTCAAAGTCCTTTTGTAGCAAGGATACTATTAAAAAATTAAGAATATATCAAAAGAGAAAGAATACCAAGTCTGCATCTGAGGCAAATTTAAGTAGTCAGGCCCATCATTAACTCATGGACAAAAGCTTGAGCATGAAACAAAACTCATTTTACCCCCTGAAAACCACCTTGTATGGAGGAAATAAAAGCAATGTAGCTGAAAAGAGAGAAGGAGGTAAGGCTACAGTGGGGTTTTCAAACAAACAGAAAGAGAAGAGAGGGAACTCGTTAAAAACCTGCTGATTTATTGAAGTCTTCCACTTTCTATGCTGTTGCTTTCAAATGAATTAACAGAGTAATGAGAATATTTCTATGTCATTTGCTGCTCCCTAGTGGAGACAAAACATAATTTCAGAGTTGAAGTTGTAAATGCTAGGCTGTCTGTAAGTAACGAAAACTGAGATGCTGAGAGGAAAACTTTCATTCAAGCATTATACACTAAGGAACAAAATGAAAACCTAAGTAAGTGTGGGAGCATATATTTACTTACAACCATTTGGCTATTTAACCTTACACCAGTTAACTGTTACATTAACTTTTCAGGGTATTCAGACATGTCAAGTAATGATTTAATCTGGAAAATCACCTTTCTACCTCATGTTGCAAATGTAGATTTACATGCTCTCACCACAGTAGAGAGCAGTGCTTAAGAAACAAAATGCCAGGTGACAATAATGTAACATCCTCATTATATCTACTGCAAAAAAAAAAAAAAAAAATTACATATACCTGTGAAAAAACACTGCTTGTTTCCTTTCTATATTTGCAACTGGAAAAAGATAAATACTTAAAGCAGTTGACTTGTATCTCATTTCTGTGGTTTGTGTCTGATTCCACGATGGCTGGTGGTACAACCTTACTTAAACAACTCAGGAATGACACTGGATCTGAATGACTAGTGTGGCACAGCATGCTTTGCAGGAAAGCAGATGAAGTAAGGTTTGTACCCAGCTGTCTGCTGATGTCCTTTTACCAATTTATTATTAATTTCTAAACTAAAAGCTTCAAACCAATGAGATTACGAACCCAAATGCAATTGCTTCTTTTTGTACTCTTAGAAAGCTCTGTTGTAGGATAATCTGAAATTGAAATAAACATTATTACGCCTGTGACAACCAGCCACCACGAAGAAAACCAACAATCTGTATATAAAGGACATTAAAAGAGCTGATAACACAGTGCTTGTCTAATCATTTTTAAAACTATCTATTTGAAAACCTGAAGAATGAAAAAAAGACAACAAACAGGATACTTTCTTCAAAATAGGTTAATATGCTTTCCTCTATTCAGAAAATAAAAGCACACAAAGATAGCAACACTGATGGAACAGAGAGAAGGCTTACTTCATCCGCAAATGATAAAAAAAGCTAGGGGTGCCCTGAAGCATATGAAAAGAGAGGCTTGGAATTTAAAAATATGAAAAAAACTGCAAAAATTAACTGATCACTCTGTCCAGTCCTCCTACCTCAATACAATCCAGCCAATTCAGACATTTACTAAGATTTCATACCTAAATAGAAATGGTTCAGTAGACAAATCCCAATCTGGGAACTAACTGAAAGAACAACTGATGTCACCCACAGGCAAGAAGAGATCACAAGCTGTGCATCAGTCAATTGCTGTATCTCTTAGTGCAGCATATAAACAAGAGTAAATGAGTTGTTTTCTGTTAGCACTGAAAAGGCTTGAGCTGAAATATCAAATCCAGTTTAAGCACAAAGTAAAGGAGAGAAAAGAGAATCTACGTACAATTTAGGGACTGGATTCATAAGAGGGATTGGAAAGGTTAGAAATAATTAAGGCAGGTGTCAAACTCATAATTGTTTTCTTCCTCTTCCTTTCCTCCAGATCACCAACTTCATTCAACCATTTGCTTACAGCCGATTTTCCCCGCTGTTGTGTGAAGGCGACTGGAAGCCCACAGCTGTGTGGGACACAGTTCCCTTGTGTTCCCTGTGATTTGTGGCTGATTCAGGGAGAGCAGTAAAGAGTTTCATAGACTCGAGAGGCTTGCTTTGCATGTTCCATTTATTTAGTACCATTTGCAGGGCAGGTTCAGAATGTGATGTGCCTGTGGGGGCTTTAGGAGCCCTTTTTGGAAGCATAGATATAGTCTCAGTTATCTAATCTCTTCCCCCTCCCCCCTCCCCCGTAAACAGAAAAGTCTTTCAGTGACTCTGTGTATTAAAATTATTTTCAAGCATTTGGAATTCCAATGGCTATTCCATCCTGTACATCAGACTTCTGCAAAGATCACTTTCTTGAATATAAATGGAAAGTTCATAATGAAATCAGTGAGAGTGATGCTTGCATATCAAAAACGAGGATTTGGCTCCTGGTATACCGCTTCAGATGATGAAATACACTTTAAAATCTAGACATTTAATAACCCTAAAAGCTTATAGTGCAATATGAAAAATCACAGTACAAAAAGAGGAAACTTTATTGCTTAACCTGCACAACTTCATAAATGTGAATATTCCTGTATTAGGGTAGAGGCTGTTTGTTTGTTATTGTTCCTTCCATGAAATTAATTCCCTAATTTCCTTGAGTGCAGAGATGGAGTTGTTTGCTTTTGCTAATCACAAAGAAAAAAAAGCAATAAATCATATACATGCATTTACAATCTCCTCATGCAATTCATATAGCATGTAAGTTTCCAGCTAATTCTTCCATTAAAATCCCACGAGGTGGCTTGGCAACACTGATATCATATATTTCGTATAAATTTTGCTTTTGGTGGGAAAACCAGTGTTTCATTGTAAAATGACAAGTCCCTAAACATCATTTGAACTGTGAGAAGCATCATAGATTGTCACCAAATACACACTGACTCATTGCATTACATTTCATGGGATGGCTCTTAACAATTTCTCCTATCTGAAATGGTATTTAGAGCCCTGATTTTCATATGACTTCTAACTTAAATGACAGAAAGTTTACAGGGAAAAAGGACTGGAAAATTTTGGAATTAACACTCAAGACAGCTCAGAACTTTTAATTTAGGAGTATGACAGTCCAATAGATGCTTGGCAGCTGAACTGCCAGAAGAATGTGGAGGCTTAGTCCTCTCCTATTTCCATTCACAGTTACCCCAAATGTATTCACCATCTCCAGTCTTCAAAGCTTATTTTAAAGCTTACTGCATTAAACAAAAAGGTCATTAAGAATATCTGATAGGCAATGATTGAAGTAGGAACTGTAAAATTTAGAATTGTTCCTCATGCTCTCTTACAGTAAGGGACAAGAAAAAGGACAAGCATCTCATTTTGTGTTCTCCACTCTTCTGCTTGCCACTACTAGAAAAAATAAGCATAATGTATTTATTAAAAACTTGCAAACAAACATTCTCTCACTTCACATTCATACAAAGCAACTCTGCAGACCTGTGTAGACACATACCTTCAAGTAAGACTGCCCACCTATTTTCCCCAGACTCAACGATTTCAGATTCTGTTGCCCCACGTAGTCACACAGAACTCTTATTTAATAAAACATGCATTTTATTCATTGTTTTGTAGTTGTTTTTTTTAATTGGCATTTTTAGTAATTATTATACTGCTGTGCAGAGCAAGTTCACGAGCAGCAAACTAAGCGTACTGTGAACATGAATAAAATGTATTCCAAAATTCAATTGAACCAAAAAAATTCCAGGATCATGAAAATTAAAAACTATACAGAAAGAACAGAGCAGTGCCAAACTTAAAAAAAAAAGCCAGAAAGTATTAAAGCATTCCAAGCCAGTATTAAAACTTTCTTCTAGGTGTTCCGCACATACAATTTTGATTTGAAAAAATCAATTAGGTGGAAAAAAAAAGTTGCCATTTTCATTTCCCTTCCTATAAGGGATCTACTACATATAGGTCATAGTTTATGGTTTCTGCAGATGGTTTGATGCTCTGTGCCACAATTCTGCCTCCCAGAACCTGCCTGCACTGAAGTTTCATCAGTAACAATAAAATTACCTACTGCTGCATACTATCCAAATTATTATTAATTACTAATTTGCTATGTAGATCTAGTGCTTTCTCTTTGATATTTTCAACACCCAAATGATTTATCTACTTCACAAACAAAGAAAAAAGCAGAACACTGCTTTGAAACAACACACTAACAGACTTACAATATCATCCTCTTCCTTTTCCCTAAAACAGGGAAGGAAGTGACAGGCATTTTTCTGTTTGGGTCAAATACATAATAAATATAATAACAAAGAGCACAGTATTTTCTGACCACCAAGGAAACATCAATATTAGTCACAGAATGGTACCAGAGACACAACTGCTGAACTTCCTGCTGAAGGAACTCTCATACAACACTCTGTGGTGTTTTCTTTAATAATGTTACCTATATTCCATTCAATACTCAAACAGGAGTAAAGCAGAACATTCATTTTCTGTTCCCTTCCTGGAGGACAGAAAAGGTGACCTACACATGATTTCTGTGTATCAAAGTACTTCATGTAGAATTGCATATTCCCTGTATTTCAAGGCTCTTGCTTCCTGAATGAGTAGTATTTCATAGTATTCAAACAGATACAAATGCATCTCAAGGACAAAAATCCCTCGATAGGAATAACACAAACCAACTGCATAACTATGCAGTCTTTACACAGAAGCATATATGAGTACCTTTAATGACCGTCATTAACTTCAAAACATATTTCTGCAAAACTGAGCCTTTGAAAAAAAATAAAAAAAACTATTCTGAAAACCAGAAAAGTATGTAACTGCATTTTGAAATAAAGCATGGAGAAACTGAACATATTATTCCTTGCTCTTTGCATCTTAAGCTAAGCTGGCGATAAGACAGGAGTGATTGCTCCTTCATTCTGGAGCTACCTTCTGGACGGAACAAAGAGGTGCATTCAGGTCCCAGAGCTGCACTCAGCCCAGCAAGCCACAGCTCCAGAACCAGCAGCTGGCTTCCTGCTTCTCTCCAGATGGCATTCTCTATAGCACGTATTATTTGTGCTTTACATACAAACAGACACTTGCTTTAATTGCTTTGTTCTTGCTTGGATAGCTTGTTCTTTATGCACAATGTCTTAATGAAAAATGGAGGTTAAATCCCAAATCTTGAACATTAATATTTCCTTTTCGTTTCATGATCTTACTGAATTAAAAATTGGCAGATATGAGTTTACAGAATATATCCTAATACTAGTGTTATTTGTATTACAACATATTGGAAAATTTAAGATCAACCTGTACAGTCCCTCCGCACAGGAAGGCATGGAATTGGATGCAGATGGAATATCATTTTTGTTGACTTCTTTCTACAGTTTTAGTAGTTGTTTCATAAGTAATTGGATTTAAACTTAAAATGTAATTTTGTAGGGTGATATGTTAAAGTAGAATATGGTGGATTTAGTATACTTTTTTTTTTTTACCAGTGACTTATTTTTTATTTTTTATAAATATGCATGAAATATCACATTTTACAACAGAAAATTTCTTTTAGTTGACTTAGTAGCATAGTAACTCCTATTAGCAAATAAAACAGAGATTTCTATAACTATATTGAATATATCTTAAAAGAATTGACACCTGAATTGCTCTAATGTAATGATGATCAACTGGATAATAAGCAACTGAACTAGTAGATCAATTAAACTCATAAGAAAATGCACGGCCTCTGTCACAGTGGATGCTCTAGGAAAGATTCTACAAGAGCCTTCCACAGGAAGGGGATGATTTACATTTTAAAAAAACTCTCGACTGAAATAAAAAGGTAAGAAAAATAACAGAAAGCAAGCGTTTAACTACTTAAAGAGAAGTAGGAGTATTTTATAGGAATCATAAAATTCCCTTTTGACCTACAGGATCCAAAAGTCATATTTACCAGGAAAAGCGTTGTTTGTTTTTTCTTCCCCCCCTCTCCTAACAAGTAATAAATATTCTCAGTAAACTCAAGATATGTTTGGAATGAGAACATTCAGAATCCTTTGTACCTTCACTAAAGCCTACACCTATACACCAGAACTTGGTGTTAAGTAGCTGAACCAAACAGATCTATCAGTGTTTTATTTATTTTGTGTATTGCAAGCATATAGGCCGCAGTTTATCACAGTGACGGCTAAATCTATCATCCCCTACCTGCAGCTATAATAGGAGTGCTCTCAAATCAACAAGTCTTTCCTTCAGAGTAACTGAACTGTAAATTGTCCTTGACCAGTCAGACAAACAAAAACAACCTTCCCTGTTAATCTGCTGAAGACAAACAGTTCACTGTCTTTCATTCTCAGAAGAAGGATGTCAGTGGCAATGGTGTTTTATATGTCACATCCTTCACACAATGCTATTCTGCTTTCTGGTTCAAAAGCTTAGTGAGATATTAAGAAATATAGGCAAATTGACCTCTATAAAGGTAAATAATCATTCTGCTTTTAGGAACATGGATTTTTTTTAAAACAAAAATGAGATTTCCCAGATAGACAGACTGTATTACGACAAAACAATGTTTTTCTACTTGGAAGAGAAAACTCACGTTAACATGAGTATGACAATGTAAGTATCAAAACAGGAAAATGTTTATTCCTGTGCAGATTCAGGAAATTAACAAACCCTTAAGATACAGTTACAGAATTACCTGGGGTGATCCATACACACAGTTGACAGAACTTTACGGATCAGATATACTTCTCATGAAATTACTGGAAAGCATTTTTATTTAGGCTATTTCATGCGATCTTCACAGCAACTGAAAGCAGATATTTTATATCTTCTCATCACTTTCCGTAACTGATTTTTAAGGTATTTTACCAAAAAGCATTCCTGAAAGGCTCCATTAAAGAAATGCTGACACATTATGTTAGGGTATGTTACAGTATCTTGGGTTCCATCAGTCACATTTCATTACTTTTACATAACGTGGCTCTATTGATGCAACCTGATGTGACATGTCACACTGCAGTGTCAGCGACAAACTTGGACTGAAAAGTTTGTCCTCACAATCACTGCCTCCACATGAAACACATAAGAAATTATTAGACATATCCCTTTATTGCCTCAAATAAATGATTTAAATTAAGACTTTACCATCATGCACATATGTTAACACTGAATAACTCCCTGCTGCATTAGCGCAGTCAGAATAGGTAGTACTTAGAGTATTTTATAACTGGCACATCTTTATTCAGAACATCCAGAGGTTCCTGGGTCAACAGCTTCCTATTTATTCAAATTTATATTGACTAGCTTCGGAAGGCAAAGCTGACAAAATGATTAATTAGACTTTGTAACTCATTGGCAGCCTGCAGTTTAATAGAATTAGTAGAGCTTAAGTTCATCTTTAAATACCATGACGGCTTTAATTTTAAAAACGTCAAATTGCATTTTTCAGTCAGTGCAAAATACAAGATGACTTATTCAAAACTTTCAGAAAACCAAAAAAGACTAAATAGGCACCATGTTTTATGTAGGGTTTTCATGATGATGTTCCAGAGAAATGATACACTTTTTAATTCATGTAATGAAGCAGTACACCCTGTACAGACAGTAAGTTGACTGAGTACAAAAATGCTTGAGTTTGTAGTACGGGCATCCAGGCATTTTTGTGATCCTTTAAAAATTATTAAAATTTGACAACCACACCAAAAATGCTGATTAAATATAAATAGTGTCAGAGAAAAAAATTTAAAGTGAGTAGAAGTCATACATTTTGGTCCAAAAGAAAACCAAGTGATTTTAGCAGCAAAGTCTGATTCCATCAGTACTGAATGCAGATCTGTAGCATCCGTGCATCTTCCAGCATCTTGTCAGGTAAGCATGGAACTCATTCATTTTTATCATCTTAACTGGTACAAACTGTTTGGTGTAACTAGGTAGCTAAATGGTCGGCTGGGGATGTGCTCATTCATTCTGTGAGCCACTCTTAACACCACACCAGCCTTAATTCCTCTTAGGGGAAACATCTCTTGTTTACATCCTGACCTTCACGTATTCTTTCAAGAGTGAACACATCAAAGTATATGACTGCAGAATTGATGCAAACACTAAAACTTCTCATAGATACTCCACTCCTTATGTTTGGGTATTTCCTGAAGAGCTACAAAGATGTCACAGAGATGACCTACAGACATCATCCAACCTTTATGCTGGCTCCACACCTAAGTGTTGAATTTATTGTTAATTGATTTTCTTCATCCATTTACTCTTTCAGGTATTTTGGCTTGGGCAATACTTGATGAAGTAATAACACCTTAAAGGGAGATACTACTAGATAAAAAGCACAATAAATTTTATTTTGGCAGCAAGATATAACTGCCTAGAATGCAAGAACAATAACTTAATCTGCAAATTTAATACTTATATATTTTATTTATATATTAATTTAATCTTTTCCTTTTTTTCTTGTAAAATCTAAGCAAACACTAACAGAAGTCCCAGTACAAAAGAGGCCTCTGTCATTCAGAATGGAGAACACGTTTTAGAAGGTGGGTTAATAGATACCACCTCTCTTCTCAAAATCTGAAATTGGCAGCATATTCAATCCATGGAATTTAAAGTCATCTGGGCTTTTATTATACAGGCTACAGAGTGGGATGTGCACCCAGAGGAAGTAAGAGAGCAATTACGTAGAGCAATTGGGAATATTCGAAGAGTTTGCTGCATAAATACTAGCGACATGCTACTCTCCCCACTGTTTGCTATAACAAATAATTAGAAGAAAAAGGGATATAAAAATTCAGATTGATTCGTTATCTAGAACTGCAAAAAACTAACTTGTGGATAAGGAATACATGGTTGGCACCTGAAACAAATAATGCTTGCAGAGTGGTCAGAATGAATGGCTCTAGAAGAGTGTTTTCCTTTGTCCAAAATTGAAAAAGTATCTGATTTATTTTGTGAGATTCATTGAGCCAAATTCATTTTCTTTCAATTTTATCTGCTTTCTTTTATTTATTAGTTTTCAGTAGAAGTGCATTTTGGATATAATTGGAATTAGATTTATCCCTCCAAAAGCAAAACCCTAATTGCCCATGGTAGTACTGAAAAAAAAAAAAAAAACCAACAACCACACAACAACAGCTATGCCCTCCTGTAATTCTGAGCTGGGTTGAAATAGTATATCCCCGGCAAAGAAGTTTAGCTTCAGTGGGATGAACTGGAGAGCAGGGAAGAAATGCCCTAGACAAACTGTAACTGCCAGCAGGACTTAACACCATGGTGCCAGACGACCACACCATGCTGCAAAAAAAAGGAACAGTGCATGAAGATCCTCAAAATCCAAGGGGGAGAAAAGAGGATTGAGATGCCCACTGCCTGCTTTTTTTTTTTTTCCATGTGATTAACAGACATTAGCAAAGTCAGGATATGGCATCTGACTCCAAACAGATTCAATGAGAGAAGGAGGCAGCAAACAGCAAGAACAGTCAATTCATTCTAATGGGACAAAATACAGCAAGACCAGAGGAGAATGAAAGAAAGGATAAACTAAGGATATCGGACCTAATGCTAGAGCATGACATCAAAAAACCTCCAGAAGCAACTGAGCAGTACTAAAGAGATTGCTCTGTTCATGGGATTATAATTCAAATGTATTTACACATGCCATGTTTAATCAGCAGATCTTCATTTACTGAAGCCTACCTTCTGTGTCTGGACATACAGTTTAGCACCCAGCCAAAATGCATTAGTATACCCAGATAGATAATCCATATAAAGTTTTTGACTTGTTTTTATTCTCTTTGGAAAACTTAAGATTGAGAAACACACTACTGAGCCAACATGTACTTTTTTTCCCCATATACTAATTCTACGTACCTCAAAATTAACTCATGGCTACTTATTTTTGATCTACCTTTAGAAGTTACCAGAGGCTTTAACAAAACAGATCTACTGAACACAGAAGGGGGAAGGGGCTGGAATTCTAGTTCGGCACACTGATGTACCAGCATTAAGAGATAAGTACTTTGAGCATGTTTCTATTATATCAACCTGAAAATAGAGGATAACACTTCCCCCCCTTCCCATACTTATTCAGAATCTCTAGACAAAAATTAGAAAGCCCTTCATAATATGATTACTGCACTTTTTTTTCCAGCCTTTTTTTTTTTCTTTTTACTTTCTTTAAATTGTGTGGTTTCTACCTGACTTGACAACAAATTAAGTATAAAAAATGCAGGTTTTTTTAATATTTCCCAAAATTTACATCTCAGTACAAATGACATTCTTGTCAGTTTTTGCAGCAGTGAGCAGCGCCCAAGATACTGAGAACACTCCAAAAGAATGTACCACTATCTCAGTTTTATAATAGTATAGTGCCATTCTGACAAACTGCAACATCGACCTCACTGTATTTCAGCTACTTTGAATAAAACAAACACAAACTCTTACACAAAACAGCTCCTATGTAAACAGAAATATATCAATAACACAAACGCACTTCCAAGAAATCATTAAAGAGGCAGAAAAATATCAAGCTACTGTAACGCATATATACGTATGTCAAAAATCCAGGGAACAAGGTACACATCCAGACCAAAAACTAACCCAGCGGCTACAGATGTGACTGGTAGTTGTGTGTGTCGGTAGACATACATGTGTGATTCTATGAAGCAGCAGAAAGGCTATTTCAAATAAAAAGTTATACATTAATTCTTGAGAATTGCTGCAGTGCAGTTCTGCACAATCCATACTTCTTTCTCAATTATGAGAACCAAAGTTCTCTGTAGTCATTTAGAATACTGGGGGAAAGACCCATTTTGATATACTGATAGAAACAAAATCGAAAACCCAGAGAGCTGCGGTTCCAGAGACAAGGCATTTTCTCCAAATCTAATGAAATTCATAACTCATTTCAGGAACTGCAAAGCATACTATGTCCAGACAGAATAGAAGTAGTATTTGAGATAGGTAACCTGTAGGTAACAGATAATGGTCAAGGTATCTGGGTAGCCCATTCCCAATAAGCAACAGTGATGCATGTAAGGAAGTAATACTAAATTTGATCTAGCAGATATTCACAGGTTGGCTTTTGATCATGAACCTAGTAAGTTAACGGGAAGCAGGGGAAATAAAGGAGCACAGGTGAGCTCTGCATTTTAGTAGTGAAATATTTGTGTATTTTTTTAATAGAAAATGCCAATGGACAGGTCTTGTGGCTCTTCAGGAAGAGGTAATTTTCCACTTAAATGCATACACATATTAACTTGGGTACATGCAAATGAAGATGGCAATCTATAAGGAACTTAAAGTACACATATTGAAGGAGATTCAAAAGAGTCAATTCAGCATATATGGTATACATGACTGATCATAGAATGATAATGAATAACAATATCCTTTTGATGTTAATTAGTTGCACTTGATAAGGCAATGCTAAGTGGGTTTACTGTATTCAAGTAAGAAAAACCTCAATAAAGACTTCAGAATACTGAAACCAATCAAGATTTTAAAAGCAACAAAACTATAACACTACCAAGAAACTCCTAATTCACGGGATTATCTTAACACTAAAGTAAGAGAAATGACTTAAAAAAAAAGTAAAAAACATCTAGGGCTTTTTGTTTTTTAAACCATACAGAATCAAAGAACAAGTTTGTTGCACTAAATTCAAATGATGGATTCAACTGTAAACACCACAGTAATTCCTCTAAATAAAATATAGATGTATGTAGTACTAAAGACTGAAGGATCAGAAGTGTTTAAAAAGTGAATTAATGAGCTGTTTTTTTTTTTTTTTAAACATTCTTACATTCTCTCTCAAATCTCCTCCATCTAAGCGTATATTTCGTAAGACAAGAACTGCATGAATTAGGTAACGTTAGAAATGGTTTTACTCCTCTCACCAGCATAATTTTTTTTACTGAGAGACCACAAACAGTTGTGCTGTTTTGTTTTTTTTTCTACTTTTAAAAAAAAAACTCAGGACACAAACCGAATGATACCAAACTTGTAAGTACAAACATATTGTTCTGTCCCTCCGAATCTAATTATAGCATTATGCTTGTTGCATGCTATTCAAGATAGCGTTATTAATTTACTCAAGTGCATTCTATCATAGCCCTTACTGTGCAACTTATAATGCATCAAATACACTTTTTATTTCCAAAAACCTTGTTAGATAAGAGGATGGCCATTACTAACTAATGAGAGGTACAAATAGATCAGGCACAAAAACATTTTAATCTTGATTGCCTGGTTGGCCCCAAAATTCAGACTTTTCAGCAGTTCATACAGTAAGGTGCTGCCTGTACAGACTGAGCTCCCAAAGATTTACCAGATAACCCAGACCTGGTATGAAACTGCACATCCAAAATGCAAGTAAAACACAAGTAGTTGATACTGCTAAAACACGCTGGCCTAAGTGGCTGATAAGACCACACACTGACACACTTGAACACCACTGGCAGCAGCTGTCTGCCTCTTCCTGTTTGCCCCATCAGCACTGCCCTTGGTGACAGCACTGTTCTTATGGAGAGCAGCTGATTGTTCAGTCTGGAGAAAAGGAGGCTCAGGGAAACCATGTTGCTCCCTAAAACTTCCAGAAAGGAGGTAGTAGAGAGGTGCGTGTTGGCCTCTACTCCCAGGAGACAGCAACAGGACAAGAGGTGATAGCTTTAAGTTGCACCACGGCAAGTTCAGCTTGGATATCAGGAAAAACTTCTCCAAAAGAGTGGTGAGGTATTGGCACAGGCTGCCTAGGGATGTGGAGAGTCAACATCCCTGAAGGTGTTCAATAAACATGGAGATGTGGCAAAGAGGGACATGGTTTAGTGGGCATGGTGATGAGTAGGTTGAGGGTTGGACTAGATGATCTTAGTGGTCTTTTCCAGCCTTAATGATTCTATGATTCAGTCATCTACTTATTTAAAATGCTTTTCAAATATCACAAATTCTTTGGCATTTTCAGAAAGCATACATGCAATTGGAAATAATAATGGATATTATTTGATACTAAAAAAGCTAGTGCATATTGTAGTTAAAATTTGCATTTGGTTAAAGATATCAGTACCTAGTGGGTTGCTTCAGCTAATTTCCTATTAGGATTTATTTCAATCCTCTCGTTTTCATCTTTATTTACACTCTATGTATAACAGCTGCACTAGTGTAAGCTTGTGCAGATTAGCATGTGTAAATCTCAGGAAGTACAAAAAGCTTCTTGTATAGGAGTCACACAGTATAGCATCATAAAGCAGCAAAAAAATTTTTAACTCTCACACCTTAGCATAATTAGTGGACTACTACGTCACCAAAAAGTCTCAAATTTAGTTTACTTACTACTAGCCAAATGTAACAGTTAACCACAGTGCATATTTTGAGAAATTCATGAGATAATAGTGAGAAGTGAGTAGCAAAACACCATAGCTTGTATCTTTTGTCATCCACACAGTACTTCCATGAATCCCAGTAGTGCATGAACAGATCTACCCAGGGATACACTTGGTCTAGCAGTGCATCACTCAATTTGCAAACTTGCTCTCTGCTCTTGGATTTCATTCTTTTTCAGTTTGTAAGCAGTCAAAACAGTAAGCTTGTTTTGATATATGATCTTTAAAATTCCTGACTCTTTTTGATACTCAGGGTTTCATCCATACTTGAACTTCTTTCTGAGGACAGGTCAAGTAAGACTCCGGGGTGAAACTCCACTGACCTTCCCCTCACATTTGATATTATTGGAAAATAACTTCCTTTTGTCTTTCCTGCCTTTGCAATTCTATGGTATATCACAGTTATACTAGTATAGAAAGGGAAAAAGTACATGTACAGAAATTCAAAAGCAATCTAAGCAGAAAGGAATAAAAATGTTTCATAAACATTCCAACTGTGGGATTGCAAAAATATTTGGTTTTACCTTAAAAAAGATCTCTAAAAATCTAAAAACTTTCTATCAACCTTGATGTTATGGAAAAATCTTTAAATTTGGTTCATTTCAAAAACAAATATTAGAAGATAGCAAAATTGAAATGATCTTAAATATATTAATATGATACTTACAGAAGAAAAAAAGGTCACCGTGTTTAAACTAATTTCATATAGCTCATCATATCTGTAGTGATTGAGTTTGCAGCACTCTGTGGCTCAAAAACAGGAAAGCAATTTTACGCATTTCCTATTCTAAAAGGAAGGGATCATGGTTTGATTTAGGTTCTTATCATCTGATAGCCTTAACTTCATCGCTATGTAAGAAGATGGAGGAAGTGATTTATTGTTGAGTGTCATTCTTTCTGGAGATGAATAATCTTCTTCCACAGTATTAAAGTGGCTTTCAGGCAAATCAATCAACCATAGATCATGTCATAAGACTGTCTTTTGATGTTAATAAAGCATTCTGTAATAAGGAGTTTTCATATGTTGTATTTATAGACACAAAAACTGTGATGTCCTGTTTAAAAAGCAACCATCTTGCTTATGATATTGTTTTAAACTTATGTTTAACACATGTACATACATTGCTCTGTCTTAATTCTGCAATATACGTGTTCAAGAGAGTAACAGTTTGCTAAAATGCGTTCTCATAAGAAGTGATAAAGTTAGGATGCAACAGCCAACTGAATTTGCAGACTATATGGGTAACGGACATCATGTAAATTAATTACAGCATTTCACTTTCAAAATTACTGAACTGTAAGAGCATCTTCTAGGTTAGAAGGAAAAAAGGGCAGTTAATTTGGAACATCATATATAGTTAAGTCTTGCTT
The DNA here is from genome assembly GCF_987193195.1 of Phasianus colchicus. Lineage (NCBI taxonomy): Eukaryota > Metazoa > Chordata > Aves > Galliformes > Phasianidae > Phasianus > Phasianus colchicus. Next base: position 12,112,342 of record NC_143449.1, read on the forward strand.
TAAAACTGCTTCTTCAAATGTATATATCATAATATGACAGCATAATGAAATGTCAGAACTGAAGAACACACAACACTATCATTTTTCCTACACCACCTAGTCTGACTTTGGCACAAGCAAAGGGTAATTTTCAGGTCAGGTATTCACAGAAGTGGGCAATTTAAATTATCTATGAATACTTTCAAGTCACTGATAATTCATTACCTCCATATCTTCAATAATAAGGAAAAATGACATTTACTGCAGAATTTAAATATTTAGAGGAGTGCCTGAATAATGGCTTAGGGTCATCAAATTTAGTTTGTAATTGAACTAGAGAGTAAAGAAGTACCTAAAAGGACCATGGGAAATAGGAAAGGAATTCACTTCCTACACATAAAATTCCGACTGAAATTATGTTCACGTGTGTATCAAATGTTTAGTTCTGCTAGCTGATCTTTTGTAGATCTTAATGCTTTGGGCATGACATTTTGTTATCATTTCTTGAATAAAGGTTGGCAACAAAGGAAGAGCTGCAAGTATTGAAACAAACAATTCATCAGAACTTTCTAGGCAGCTGTCATGACCGTCTCTGTTAAATATTTGCACCACTATGAATATTGGGCAGGAGCTTATAGATCAGGACACAAAGGCATAGACATTTTCCTTACAGGAACAGAGATGTTTCTTTATAAGGTATGAACAATCCAGAGCTAGAATGACTGACACAGCAGAGACAGGTAAGAAGCAGTTTAAGAAGTGATTATATTAGGGAGATCCCAGTAGTAGTACAAAAACAGACTTTTGAACCTCATATGGTAGAAAAACTGATATCCAATGGATTAAAAAAAATATTTGCTAGAACAGTGAAGTAGGCAAACAAGTTGATTTCTGTAGCTGTGGGTTTGGTACGTATAAGGAAGCAATCCCAATTTTCATTGTTGGTAGTTCAAAGATTAAGATAATGAAGTGAAAATAATAGGAAGAGATGACTGGCTGCTTAACAAGTTGATTGGTTTAGAATGATTCTGCACTCTCATTATTAAATTTAACCTGGTGTCCTATCATTAATACGGACAAAAGGGAAAACTGTCAGACTATAATTTGCTCGAATCCTTAGAGATTGTTAAGTAAGAACAATGATTTTGAGATAGTAAAGAGAAATTTTTTAACTGTGTGGAAAACACTTTATGAACAATATACAACAGCAGCTTCTGCAGTACTTTTTAACTAGCTGAACCAAATGAACATAGTGAAAATACAACACTGCCATATTTCTAAGTGTTTTTCTTAGAAGTGGTGGTGCAAGGCTACCAGTCAGCACAACCAGGCCTCCAAACAGAGTGTAATTTTACCTTGAGGTTTGATGAACTGTTTTGTCTTGTCCACAAAACACTGACCAAAAAAAGTTATCTATCATTTGGTTGAAATTAATGTTTGCTTATTTCTTATTAATCCTTCATTCTTTGTTATTTTGTTTTTTCATTTTCATTCTAGAAATTGTAGTTGGATAGGATTTAGTGGTCTCCTATGTATGAACTTGGGTTGGAAAAAGTCAGTTAGATTAGTTACCTGCTTATACCGCTGAGTTATTTGCTATCCTGATGGCACTGAATTAGATTGCTAAAGTACAACCTTTACAATCTGTCACTTTTCCAGATCTTTTAAGTGCTGTTGATATCATCCTAGAAATTTCAATCACTAGAGTAGGAATAGCTTTGGAAATTATTGATGTCTATAATAAGGTAATATGTCACAGCAACAATGTCATTTTTGTATGGATTCCAGCCTGTGTAGATATTAAAGGAAATGAAATGGGAGATAAAGCAGTCAAAAAAGCTTTGCGAAATAATTCAGAAGTCATTGAGAACAGAGAATTTGGTCAGTCAACAAACAAAAAAGCAAAACCAAACAACAAATTCTGGCAGCTGAAGGTTAAAGAAGGGTAAGATAATTTCCAAAGAAGAATACTGCACTTTTGTACCACATTATTAAAAACCACAGAAAAAGAATGAACTCATACTCAAGAACAAGAGGTATTTCTTCTTGCACACTGTAAGGCTGACTAATTGTACTTGCATGCTAGAATGTTAGCATGTGAGGCCCTTTCATATTCACTTCCTACAATTAATGTTCTTATTCAAGACTGCTTCACTGTCACTTATCACAAACATTTGGCAGCTTACATGGTTTTGTACACAATTTAAGAAACTCAATATTTGTAGAATGCACACTTTCATTTGAATAATTGATATTAAATGCAAATACAGAAGAATCAAGAACAGTGAAAAAAGTCACACAGCTCCTAATAGATTTAGCACTAGTAATTGTAATCTATAAGGTCATACTTCTATATTTTTTTCAACTAAAGTAAAATACTAATGACATAGTTTCCAATACTTGCTTTCTTTAAATTATTATTGAATTTTACTTTGAGTTACTGAGAATGCAGTAGAGGCGGCGTGACCAAAACACTGTCAACACAATGTGATTCAGGTAAAAAATATACACCTCTTTTTAAAACATGGGAGCTATTATTTCTAGTGGGAATTCATTTGGTATCCCAGTCCAAAATGTAATATCATAAACAGTTACTTCATGTAATGAAGATAACAGCAGGCCTGGGGTACAAACCCAGGAGCCCCGAGGCAGCTGTGCCACAAAGCAAAACATCACCTGAAAACTAAAGGCTACTGAATCTCATCTAAAGAACTACCTGATATATGAAGATGGGCAAGAAAAAAAAAACACAAAACACTGTCAAAAGTGCAAAGGATTGAAACGTGTGGGATTTTGTTTACATTTAATCTAGCTAATTATAAACTGACAGGAAATAAATTAGGAGGAAATAACTCAAATGGAACCAGCTAATCATTAACAAAAACAGAGTTACAACATGTTACCTAGAAATTATTCAGTTTTGTTTGCTGCACTAAATACCTCTAATACATATGTGCAAACATCTGTGTAATTAATAACCCACAAGTAAGATATGGATAAAACAACACAAATTAAGACAATCCCAATTACCCTCCCTGCCTTTCAAAATCTCTATTTTTGGTTCAGTTGTAGAAAAACATTCATCTGCATCTCACGAATGATTTCCTGAAGAGGCACTGTGGCAAATGAAAAAAAGGCCACCATGGTAGCTGCTCAAATCAAAACTACATCGAGTTTCTATGCACGATAACATTATTTTTGAGAAAGACAGCATTTTTTGCATACTATGGCCAAGTATTACAATTCCTTAACTTACCTAAACAGCTGGTTAAGAAATTTTAAAAAATGATAGGAATAATATACAAACACTGTATACTAATGAACCAAAATTCTACAATATGCTTCCATAAACCAATATGTATCTAATTCTAGTTACAACTTAAATTATTATGACCTACAGAAGACTGTATTTTTATGTACAATATTTGCTTGGAAAATAATGCCTTCTCTTTTGTTACATTGACCCACAACATCAAAGGTGGGTGCTGGTGGTGCGGCAGTAGAAGCTGAACCTTCCTGCCAGTATTTCATGACTTTGTGTTGCTGTGCAACAGATGGCAGCAGAGGGGCACTTTAAGAAATGACATCTGACATTGAAGAGTGTACGTCTCCCAGTTCTATCAGTATTCATATCAATACCATAACATCATGTAGCAAGCTGCTAAGTGCTGAAACACAGTTTTAGGGAGATATGCCTTCCTGGGTCAGCCCTTAGCAGTTTTAACTATTAGCACTTCCTGGCCCCAGCAGCATCAGCCATCCTTCACAGAATCATAGGGGTTGAAAGAGATCGAGTCCAGTCTCCAGAGATCAAGTCCAACCCCCCTGCCAAAGCACGTTCCCTACACCAGGGAATACAAGTAGGTGTCCAGGCAAGTCTTGAATATCTCCAGAGAAGGAGGCTCCACAACCTGCCTGGGCAGCCTGCTCCAGTGCTCCATCACCTCACCATAAAGAAGCTGTTGTGCACATTTGTGTGGAACTTCCTATGCTTCCTATTCTCACATTGAATTCTGGTTCCCCAAGAGGAAGGCACACTGAGAAGAGACAGACTACAGTTCCCAGAGGTCTCCAATACTCTCCTTATAATTTCTGATTCTAGATAAAAGAGATAGAATAGCACAGCTGTAAGGGAAAAGGCTCTTTCATTTCCGGTTGCACAGCAGGCAGAACTCCTCTCTCCACATTTGTTTGATTTATTACCCATAACTCCTTTTCATATGGGGTAGTCTTACATTCTATTATCATTCATAGTAAATTAGTAATCCTTCCTTATGTTGATTGCATCCATTGTATAGCCTCACCTCCTCCCCCCCCCCCCCAATCACTTGTGGTAGAATCAACTAAACCACAACAGTATGAAATGGAAGTGTGCCACTGAATTCCTCCATATGAAAAAAAATGACACCCACTGACATTCACTGAAGCTAGCTGAACACTTTTGGAGACCAAACAGTGAACATAGAGCAGTGAGGTGGTGGTGCATTAGCAACAGCAATATGAAAGACAAGCCACATCCTAGATGGCCATGCACAGCTGTCACACCACAAAATGTAGAGCACCTCAGTCAGCTCATCTACATGAATTGGTGACTTATGACCCGGAAACCACAAACAGAACATTGGCTTCTACAGGTTGAAAACAATGACGGCAACATTGGAATACTGCAAAGTTTGCACTAGGTGAGTCCCATGAATGTTCACACAAGAACAGATTTGTACTAGAGTGACAAGCAGGCTCTTGATCATCACTGGCAAAAACATATAGCTAATGGCAGTGACTATGTTGAAAAAACAGTATGTAGCTCTATCAAATAGTTCTATTGTGCTTTTTGTATCTGTTATAGTTTCCAAGGAAATAAATAGAAGGCATTACTTTTAGAGCAACCTAAAAATATCATATACTGCATAAGTCATCCATGCTGCACACCAAATAGTTGAGAGTCCTTTTGGATAAATGTAGTTGTCTTGCATACTATGAAATTTGCAGGAACACAATAGTACTGGATGGTCTATTACATGCAGACTCAACTTGCACAGATTGGGTCAGTGGTATTTTTCACTACAATATGCACTCTGCAATACTTAATTATAGAAAACAAACTGTATAGACATTCATACACTTCTTTCCTTTTCTCTTACAACATTACCTTTTAAAAAGCTGTACTCTTCATGAGCTTTACTCCTATCCTTATGTATAAAGATTAGAAGCAGGATATTAAGCTCAGATACAGGCAGTGGGGGAACACTGTAGTAACAGCCAGGAAAAAAAAAAATTGAATATCGATACCTAAATCAATCCTCCTGCACTTAATCAAAATCAATACGCATAGTCACACACAGGCAGCTAAATTTATGTGCTATCTAGATTTTCAGAAGTAACTATTGATGCAATTTTCAAAGCCTTGCATTTCATATGCTCACCATGAGATATCTTAATTGGGCTTGCTTTCATGGAAATGATGCTCTGAATTGCTGAGCACCTGTCATAAAAGGCTACTGTCCATTCTGCTTTGGTTGGCCTATGACAGGAGCACCACACCCCTCTCTGAAGGAACCTGCTACAGCATCCAGCCTTTCAAACAGCCTTTCCTGTGAGGACACGCTGATGGGCTGGGCTTGTTCAGCCTGGAGGAGAAAAGGCACTGGGGAGGGGGGTGAAATCAGATAGTGGCCTTGCAGTACCTAACGGGGCCTGCAGGACAGCTGGGGAGGGACTTGGACCAGGCATATAGTGGCAGGTCAAAGGGTAATGGCTTTAAACTGAAAGAGGGTGGATTTAGATTAGATACATAGAATAAAAGATCTATTAACAAAAGTAAAAAATGACTCATAGCAGCTCGATGTGCTGAGTACGGCATATTGAAAAATCACCGTGTTAGAAAGTGGTATGTGTATTTTAACAAGAGCTCAACCATAAGGAATTTAACAAAAATCCCCACAGCAGAAAAAAAACTTGAAAATGTTTTATCGCCCTCTAGCGGCACAGTGTGAGACGGACACAAACAGAAGTCGCAAAGTTTTTGTATGTATTTCTTCAGCAGATGAAGTTCTTAAAAAACCTTATTTTGCATCTTCCTGAATTATTTAGGTTATGATATACAATAAAGGAGAAAACCAGCGATTTATTTTTATTTTTTACAGCTACTAGCATAAAGTGTTTCTTATCACAAAAGCAAGCTTAAGAGAACTAGATTGAAATAACACCATTATTCAGTGTTGATGAAGGTATCCTGTACTTGGAATTTAATATTAATCAATGAAGCAAGTCCAGACTTTTAAAACTCATTTTATACTTAAGTGGACACAATCTTTGCATCCTGCTTAAAAAGCAGCACCAAGTTCAGTCAAGCTCATATTCCATTAGTTTTATAAAATCCAATTATTTTAAAACTCATACAAATTTCAGAGCTTAGAAAATAAAAATATTAACACATGTCAAATATTGGAAAAGTATATGAGAATCAGAACCTAATTGTATGCCTACAAATCTTTCTGTACCAATCCTAGATCAGGCAATGGACTCATAGCACTTCCACTTACATGCAAGCTTTTAGCGTGATCTTGAGACAAAAAAAGGGTGATTTTAAATGAGTAGTTGGATAGCTAGGAGCCTCAAAAACATCTTTTGATCTACCATGAAAGACTGAAAACGCTGGACTATACTGATGTAAATTAACTGAACCAGTCCACATGACATCAAAGCATTTCCATCTGCACTAACACTGTATTCTCATGCCAATTCTCAGTCAGAAGGTTCCAGGGAAAGGTCTTACTAAATCATTAATAATTGAAATGCTGGCTGACCTTAGCGAATACTTTCTGTAAATCACTGATATCACACTATTTTTAGCTGAACTTTCATAGCTTTAAAAGTGGCTACTACAGCAATTAAAATCCAACCACAACAATTCTCCATGAGATATAGGTTACTGCTAGGTAGGCATTCAGAAATCTGATTTGCAATAGACTGCTTTGGGTCTTGTCTCAAAAATCAGAGATATATTTAAATGTCTAATACAACAGAAGTAAAAAAAATAAAACAATATACCATTCCCCTATCTATATCCTCAAATGCAGCAAATCTTCACTAGAATAGTGGAAAAAACAGCAGCATGGAGCTCAGAATACACAGTATGCTGTGCTGCACAAACACCTGCTGGAAAACCACCTAAAGGCCCAGAAGTTGACACCTGAAGAGCCAGATCAAATGTCTGGAAAAAAACCCCATAGATAATCACTGAAATTTTTCCACAGTAGTAAATAATACAGAGTGAATGTTTTCAGTGGTGCTTGTGCAGTTTAGCATAAGGCCCAAGAAAAAGTCTGGCTGGAATGGAGCTGCCTTGGTGCTACTGGTGTTCAGAAACATGTATGACATGGATATTAGAGATAATCTTGCCTAAAACCTGTTTGCCCTGCAGAGTTTATTGTCATTCAGCTGTGAGAAAACATCTATATAATTTTCAATCCAAGCTGTGAAATGGCCAAGAAAACAAGCCTGTACTTCCCTGGGAAAAAACCATGCTTCCTTTCCATTCAATGCTCCAATGCCCCTGCTTCAGGGGATATTCCACTATCACTCTCCTTCTGTTGAGACATATGACTATAAACCTGCTCTTCTCACAAGCAGATAAATGTTTCCTCTCAATCACAGTAAACTGTCTGTCAGCTGCTCATTTTCTCAAAGTACTTCATTGTATATTTTGTATTTAAGTGTATTTTTGCATGAAATTTTCTTGCCTTACCAAAATTAAAAAAATACCACAAAACAAAACACAGCTCCAAAAAAAAAAAAATGAAAAACAAACAACACACTATGGAAATCGCAGAGCTAATCTATCTGTATTGAGAAGTTATCAGGACATACCTGACAATAGTCAATGGTTCTTCTCGGTTCTTCTGAGCCTGAAGTCACTCTATAAAGCTCCCTGGACTTCACCACCCTGAAACACAAAGGATGAGTTCTCACTTTGCTGTGCTCTATCCCTTCCTCAGGAGCTCCAGCACTTCCAGACCTGGGACTCTTCACTCACAGATATCCTTCTATCATTCCTGACCACTGCATTTCCCACTTAAAAATATTCTCAGTTTTCTACTGATTCACTTCATTACCATCCTTCTCACTTACAGTGGTTCCATCTCCGTTTCTCATAGCATTAAGTAACTTAGACTTTTATGTCATACTTCCTTAGCTTGTTAGTGTGCTTCTAACCCCCCACTTTTGGGAAATTTCAGGTTTTTTTTTTTTGAAGCTTTCTTTCAAGAAAATTCAGATGATTACAAGATCCTCCTTGATATAAAAAAATATTAGTGAACTTAAAGATCGGGTACCTTCAATCAATTTCCAGTATAACTACTGAATACCTTGCCAAATAGCTACCTGGAGTCAGTAGCTATATGCAGTCTTGAGTTTACTTAGAAACTTAAAAGTTTCCCATTGTTCATAGCATGCAGCATTAACAGAAATGTGTCTTTTCAAGTAATTTCTGGGCCAGATAAACACTCCTTGGTCTGAACTTTTTAATAGAAATTTACCTGTTGGATACCCTCTGTAAAATTTCAGCTACGGAGTACATAACACTAAAGAAAGCACAGCAATGAAAGCAGAGTAGCAAAGTCCTAGGCTGCAGCAAGTGAAAACTTTCTCAAACGCAACAGCTTTAGGCACAAAAACAAAGGAAAAAAGCAGCTTACACAGGGATCTCCAGTAAGATATCCTTGTATCCATTGCCAACCCTTAAATGAGGTCTGGGAAAGGGTGAATCCTGGGTCCACCCTGATCTGGTCACTCAGTTACATTGCATGCACCTGAGCTCCCCTGGGTTGGCCCTACCTTCCCACCAGGTGCTCAATCACTGCTTTAAGCAGTGACTTAGCATTCCTGCTACACAGGAGTAATTGTTTAGGTTTGTTTCTCAAATCACATATATTATTGTAATCTAATATCACCCAAAATATTGAAATCCAAAGAAGGTGCTGTATACTTTCAAACATTTCTTTTGAAGCTTTAGCTATTGATAAAAAGCAGCCACTAACAGAAAATAGACCTTGGTAATCATCAAATCTCTGAAGTATGATCTTCGCATCACCTTTATATTTGTAATCTTATTCTTATTGTAGTCTACGCAGCAGATACAACTTAGATTCTGTACTAACAAAATTTCTGCCACATTTTTCTACTCAATTGATTTGTCCTTGTGGAAATGACAACTAATTATTTTAACAGGCTAACACAGATGTGTTTAAGGAAAACTAAAATGCCACTATTTTCAATTACAACAGCAGAAGATAAACATCAGCTCATTACAGATTACTTCAAGCTCAAGTCTAAACTTACTTCCTAAATCTAAATGCCAATATTATACTTAGGCTTATTGATTTAGACATATAAAACTATTTACCTTTTTGGGTTAGAGTTTGCTTTTGTTCTCAAAGTAAATGGTTACTCAAGCAAAGATAACAGTAGTGGCTTTGAATAGTATAAATTTGCCTTAAGCATCCATCTTCATTAGTACAAAGTCTTTTTTTTTTTTTTTTTTTTTTTTACAATTTTTATGACACTCTGTGTATGACATTTCAACACACGCCAGGCCATTTTTGTATCTTATATAACACTTAAGCATGTAATTAGACAAGTTCTGAAATTACAGCTTCCACACAGGCTAACATATGTTTGAAGATAAAGGAATGTACTAACACTTCAGTAGGGCCCTCTCTGAATCCAGTTAGTTAGACAAGTCTTTGACAAACTCATAAAATACAGTACAGATTTCTTAGTTCTTCACCATTCCTTGTGTAAACATTTAGTTTGTAAATACTCTAAAAAGTCATTTTTCCTGTTTGTTTCCCCCTCCTCAGCCCCACCTCATTTTGGTGACACTCCAACATGCCCCATAGGCAAAACTCAATTCTAAAAAGCAATCTTACCAAAACAACGCAGTGGATAGAAGGAAAAGAGAATAAACTTGAGAAAACTAAAAATGAACAAAAAACTGCTAAGACTGATACTCATCAGCAAGACATCTTGCTGGAGCTGTCTGTACCCAAGGTGACTTCAGCTGCTCTGTAGCGCTCCTAAGCATTCACAGGTGCAGTGTTCAGCCTGCCCTCAGCTGCCTGGCAACTGAAGGAGCTGCACACTTCGGCACAGCTGGTGGAACTGCAAATAACTAACACCCTTCAGTGCTGCTAGTGGGATTGCAAATAACTCCCTTCAGCTCTGCTAGAGGAAAGGCCTGAGGAGACTTCAGCAGAGCCATGTAGTGCAGAGGGTGGATGTACTGAGCTCTGGCAGTGGTACAGCTACACAGCTCAGTGAGGCAAGGCCAGTACCTGCCCAGTACCACACACAGCTGGCTCAAGCAGCAGTGCTGGCTCAGAAAAGACATGCTTGAGGAAGGGAGTAAAGAGAGAAGCAGGAGGAACAGCACTAGGAACAGCTAGGCCAGAGAAGGAGGAGGAGTAGGCACCATGCAGGGATTCCCCTACGGCCCATAGAAAAGCAGGCAGTATCTCCTGACAGGAGATGGAGAGCCCACACTGGGAGCAGGGAAATGCATGACGAGGAAGAGTGGGTGGAAGGAAGGGAGAACAGGCTATTTTTGTCTGTCTTCCTCACCATTCAACTCTATCTTAATTGGCAATAAATGAACTTTTACCTCTGACGTTAACTGGTAACTAAATGATCACTGTCTTTATCTCTAGCCATAAGCTTCTTCTTACTTTCTCCCCAGATGTTAGCACAGCCTGGTGAGTGCCTTGCTGCCAACAAGGTCACCAGCTCTCAGCTCACCAGCCCACTTACAATAGGGAGAGCAGTAGGATGACAGAAAGCACTCGATACCAGGCTGCTACTGTTCCAACTCTGCTTGTTATTCCTGCAAACAGCCTACTGAAGAAAGATAAACAAAATTCTTTTTCATTCTCAGAGCTCTTGTTATAACAGGCCGGAGAAAATGTTACACCAGGTAGGTCTCTATCAGTATCTATTATACTGCAGCAATTGGACAGATCATTAGACTGGGAAAGGTGTTACAACATAGGTGTGATGACAGAAGGACTGGTATGATAGACAGGTGCTACAAAGGAAGGGAAAAAGATTACTCACCAGTATCAAAAGATTCTAGGGAAAGCTTCACAAAAGTAGAAACTCCAAAAAGAGACCCTTCTCTAGTGGGAGTCAGGTCTTAAATAAGGTCTAAGAGGGATGGAGCCAGGCTCTACCCCTTCTGGTCAAACGGCTGAATTGCCTTCACCTGTGCTCTCAGGGCTGACCGGGTCCTTTCCTCACGTGCTCAATCAGTGGTTTAGGCTGTGATTCAGCAGTTCCCATACACATATCTACTTAAGTGCCTTTGTCTTTGTTCACCTTTTTGCTAGAAACACTGATTGATGAGAAAAGAAATGTGCATTTGAAGAAAGTAACAGTACGGGTATTTTAGTTTAGCAGTGCTTCCCCCCAAAAGGGCAGCGCTACCCAGCACAAGTGAGCAGGGCTGAGGAATCTCCTGTACATGCTGCCTTCCTGAGTGTCTTAGGACATTTTAATCATTGTCAACTAGTTTTTCTGATCAGCTCCACAGATGTATTACAGCAGACTTAATAGAATAGCACTCAGCTTCTGCTCTGCAAGTAATTGCTCATTCCTTCTGCTGTGTTCCTGTCCTTCTAGGGAACTCAGGTACAAACAGTATTACATACCCAGATACATATACTTCAAACAGCAGGAACTGAATGCATATGATGGAGCTCAAACAAAGGCAGATTGGCACTTTCCTTCTAGAAGTTCTGAGGCAAAGCAGGTTTTGTTTCCTAAATATTATGGTACTTTGGATTTCCTTTCCAATCAGGAAGAAAATTACAGTCTACAACTAGTAATTAGTGTTTTCCTTGGGTTTCTATTCTGATTTATACTTGATGTCTAGGTTTACAGCTGACTTCAAAGCATTACTCCTGATTGAAATCATAATCAAATGAACAGTGAGCAGTAAAAAGCACTGTGATTTGATTCCTGTTACATATTTATGGTATCAAATAAAATGAGTAATCTCAGAGTCAAGCTTTTCCTAAATTGCAAAATGATACCTTGAAACATATGGTCTACATTAACAAGCAGATTACTCACCATACTATTGTGCATAGGGTTTCCAGGCTAGGATGCAGAATCCTCTTTTGCTGTAAGGTAAGACATCTGGAAATAGCAAAATCTTGACCTTGGTGATCTAAACAGCTGAGATATTGGTATGTGCTGATAAGTATACTGGCAACCTCATCTGACTTGAACCTTCTTTTAACCTTTAGTTTAAGAGGAAAAATGGAATGGATACATGTAGAGGTAATGGCTTTCACCCAGCAGAATCCTGCTGGGGTTGAGAGTGGGGAGAGTGTGTGTTGGGAGGGGGGAGGGGGAGCAGTTCTGCATGTTCATGAACTCTGGCGGGTTATTTAGGGTTACACAATTATAGCTATATGAAAGAGTCTTTCAAACTTCTTAAAACAGCTTCTGTGGTCTGCTCCTAAATGAATATATTTTTCTTTGCAATATTCTTCTTTGCAATGTGAATAGCTAACAAGCTGATTGGAATTTTGATGCTTTAGAGTCAGTATTTTAGTACAGAATGGGAAAACATCTAACAGCATAAAACACAATTGTAGTGCTGTCAGGAAGCATACAGAACACTTTAACAGAGTTTATTTAAAGTTCTTGGCTTTGTACAGCCTAATCTGGACTGGAGAAGCTATTAGTGATAGGAATAAAGAATAAAGGGCAATCTTACAATATTGTATGTGGTATCTGAAAAAAAGAAAAAACTGATCACAAAGTCTTTCAATGAGTTGAGTTTTAGACCTCAGTTGTCAAAGTGGGACAGTCAAAGTTTCTGTAGAATGGGAAGAAAAATGATTCTGTTCACCATAGTTGTGTAAAGTGATTGCACATTTTCCTGATGTTTGGATCAGCTTTCTTACAGATCCTGAAAACAAAAATGATGATGAGAAGAATCCTATCAGCAGTGACAAGCTTTTTCACTTTCTGCATACTTCAGACTATCTGCAAAAGAAAGATAATCAAAGGAAAAGCATACAGAAATCTTTCAAGACCTTTCAACCAGAATGGATATTTAATAAAGAGACTTGATCCTGTTTATAAGCAGGACTCTCATTTTCTTTTGCACCTGATAATAAACAAACCTATAGCCAGTTGGCTGTACTTATAGGAGCTATGGGAACAGTCTGCTCACATGGACAAGAATAATTATATTAATTGCTTATAAATGGGCTTCACTGGTGACACTGCACACTCACTCACACATACAACTATTGTTGTATGAGTCAGCAGAATAGAATGAACTGGTGTTAATGGACAGAACAGAGCCTGAAAATCCTGATATGAAGAGGCCTCATAGCTTTTTGACCAGAGACAACTGCTTGTCTGAATGGCCTTCCAGGCTCTGAAGAATGTTTTCACTGTTGAGTTTTCTCAGTGGTGGAGGAGAATATAAATATATATATATTTATATATCTGATACACTCTACATCAAATCTCTGAAGAAGAGAATGACAACTGGGGAGTGGCCATTTGCTGAGAAAGTGACAGTCATTTGACAAGTAAATTCTATGAAGTCACAGCTGCAGGACGCAGAGGTAAAGCCAGACACTGTCTGTCTTGAATACACACAGCTCCATGTAATCCATCAGAGACCAGCAGATTTATAATGGAATGGACTATCATGTTAAATGGAAGGTGATCAGGGGACCTGGTTAGAGGAAGAGAAGTCTTTACAGAAAGAGAATATATGATTGTCCTTGTGAACTCTGTTATGAACAGGATGTAATTCTTTGTAAGACTACAGCATCTTTATTATTGGCCCCAAATGCATGAGAAACTGTAGTCAGGTCTTGATTTGCTTAGCTAAAAAAAACACCTTTCTATTTAAATACTTATCATACACAATATGAAATTGCTACATGATTCATTCAGAATTTCACAATCCCCTTTTTAAGTAAGAGTCATTCATCAAAACTAACAGTTTCCTTTTCAGGGAGTTGCACTCACATTCTTAATATGGTACTGAGTAGTGGGAAACTACAAAACAAAGTCGTCAACAGAAATCCATACATTATTGAAACATTATTTATCTACCTATATGTTTTCATTAAAATTTTTCATTTCAATGGTTTATATAAACTTAATATGAATTCTAATCAAAGTCACCAAAAACTGAACTTAAGTATTTAAAATCCCAAGAGAATATCCATATTCATATTTAAGACACACTTCTCTTATTCATTTAAAAAACAATATTGATAGATATTAAAATTTAATGCATTTATCTTCTAGATGTCTTTGAAAGATTTATAGACAATCTAAGTCAAAAAAGAATTATGCTCTAAACAAAGTCAAGGACATTCATTCACTCAGGTGAATTATTTTTAATCTTTGCACTCTGCTTCTAACAAAATTTCTTTTTGAGGACCGCCAAAAAAGCATAAGAATTTAAAAGAGAGATGTTATCTTTCTTGTTCTTTTCTTCAAATACAGTAATAATACTGTATTTTACTTAACATAAATATATCATTAGAAAAATAATCTTTTTTTGTGCATGTGTCTTTGTAAATGTGAAGAATGTGATTGCTAACACGAATGCTTATTTGCATCACTATGAAAATACTCCAATTTCAAACATAATCACCTCCACAACCTTCTCAATAAATTACAAAATGATCCAGCAGAGGGACCCCTTCAGTTAAAAATTAAAAATAACCCTTGAATCAAATCCCACAGGTTATATTTAGGCACACAGTTGCACTCTGTGCCTAAATTAGTAGAATCACAAGAAGCGTAGGAATATTTATGAGGCAGAGAAGCTTACAACATAATTATAAAGTCTTTGTGTTCATATATGTCCAACAAAAAGATATGTAAAGTTACTTTGTAGTAAACTATGTAGTATATTATTTTCAAGAATTATATTAAATTACAGATTATTCTGGCTGAGACGTGTCACCCTCTCCAAGTTGCTAAATTATGTCAGTATTACAGGTAAGAAACTCAGCAAGACAAGTTGTATGTTACCAGCTGATGATAAAACGGAAAGCCGCGCTATGGCACTAAAGAAATAAAAATCAAAAATGTCTCTGAATTATTTACACTGTTGTCTGCCTTAAAATTAAACAGGATATCCATCAGAATTTTACCATATGAAAACCATCTCCTCGAACTGAAGTAGCACAGGAGAAATGTCTGAATGCAGAGAGCATCCTACAGTGTTGCAATTGAAGCTGCTGAGTGCTAGCAGCAAAATTTAGAAAGTACAGTTCTGAAGCAAAAACTTCCTAGATGTATCTTCAATTTAAGAGGAAATCTTATTAGCAAATGTCTCTTTTGCAGCAGTTGCCATGGCAGCCCCCTCACTCAGGCTGTTGTATAAGCTATTAATTTTTCACATTACTGGAACTCAGTGTTGTAACTTTTTTGCTTTATATTCTTTAATTCTGTGAGATCCCCCAATATTATTTGTCTATTCATGAGTGATAAAACCTTTGTAACCAGTGCTTATTCACACTGCAATATGACAAAACCCCATGCTTCAAGAACAATCTAAAAAGAAATTGTAACCTATGAAATTCTGCTAACGCAAATCAGAAAGTGCTTGTTGCACTGTTTGTTTCTCAGTGCCCCACAGCTTCTAAGATTTATTACACATGAAATGGTACTTCACAACATAGGCCATAACATACCTACATCAAGACTGAAACTTAAATTGATTTCCACCCAATACGAATTTAAGCAGCTTGTATTTCTTTGATACGTACTAGATACACAAAATAGTTGCGGGAAAAAGCATTTTGTTTTATATTCACAATCACTGTTTCAGAAATTAGGTTATTTACACACAAAAAAGCAGTCTGGATTCAGTTAAACCCTTAACTTTAAGCATACGGGTCTTTCATTTATAGACAAAAATCACAGTATAGTAACTTACTGCGATTAGACTGGAAATTGACTGCAGATTTATCTTTAATCCTATTTTGTAATGGTGATACAGAGACTTGTTTTTGTGAATGTGATATTAATAACAGTAAGAGAGAGGGGATCTGCTTTCCTGCACAGAACTGTGTCACACTTACACTGTGCCTTTTGCCTGAAAATTCCCCATTTTCATCAGGCTATCTTGAAGCTTCCTTCCTTGTCTTACTGTCAGTTCTCACTCATTTATCTATGTTATCTTAATTACTCAAGTTCTCTCAGTCTTCACACTTGCACAGCCTTACTATGAATAGATGTTATCATTAAGTGAATGTATTTTATCAATTTTGGTGAACATGTAAAAATACGCTTAGAGTTAAATAAAAAGAAATCATTTGGAGAAATAATTTTTAATTAAGAATGCCAAAATGATGGACAAGTTTATAAATGTATTAGAACAGTGACACAGGAAGTAAGAGAAAACATTTTGCAGAGAATGATTTTATGGCAGGACAGTATTAGGTAATTTTTCTTGATAAAATTTTGATTTAGTGTTTCAACAAGATAGACAATTTAAATGTTAGAAATAAATGTTTTTCACTATTGACAGGCTATCTTGATCTCTGATTTTAACAGTTTTTGGGTTCTTCTTTTCTCAAGCACCAGGAGAAAGAAATGAAATACAACTGCATCAACCAATACAGGCAGGATATTTTTTCTCCACATAAGCAATGTGAACAATGTGACAACTATCACACTGAAGACAGATGGCAGATGCTAATTCCTACCCAACTGACTTGCACTGAGTTTTTGATCATCATGTACAAAAAGAGTGCAACAACTTGTAAGCTAGTTTGAAAGCCTCACTGGATGACCTGAATTTGCTGGGCAGAGAGCATATGGTCAGCAAAACCAGACAGAGAAAGAAATGATATCTGAAAAGTTTTCCTGTCTTTCCAAATCTGCCAGGTCTATCTGAGCATTCCTGCAGAAATTTCTTAGCACATAGACATATACTTGTAAGTCACTGTAAACTTGAGGAACTATAAATGTTTCACATACAATTAACTATTAATTATATACATTAGAATCTCCACTCATAGTCCTACCTCTTCTAGTTTTCCAGCACGTTTATAGGAATAGTGGTTAAATTCTATTATCCTGGAATTACAGAAACACTTCAAAATTAATTTAAAGGTGCTACACTTCTGGAACACATGGGGAGATAAATCTAGAACTAAAAGTCTTAAGAAATATTTCCTTTTTTTTTTTTTTTTTTTTTTTTTTAAAGCTTCTGGGCTGTGTTTCATTGCTGAATCTTCAGATCTTCAAAATGCTCAGTTCTACATTATAGAAAATAAATGCTACATCTCCTTTGCTAAAAACTGATCTCACAGTACCTCAACACGTTTGAGCACCGCATCTAACACCGTGAATACTGTAGATACAACAAATGTACTTCAAAATGAACTCAAATATACAATTTCTTCCTGTGCATTATCTCTGCTATAAAGCTGTCTTTACTCTAAAACACTGATGTTAGAACACTACTTTCTACCTATCATCAGCAGGTGGCTTCCTTTCTCCTGTGCTAAAGTTTCAACAGCTCAATCCTACAAGACAGTAAGTACTTAACACAAAGCATTTTTATGAAGAATTAACATTTGCTTTAACTAGCAAATACAAAATGTTATAAGTAATTATTAATATTGAAACAAATTTGAAGTGTCCTTCAATCATGTGTGTATATATATATAATCAGTAAGTGGCATTTTTATGTAAACAACAGAAGCATCACTGCATTCCCAGCTCAGTAAGAATTTTCAAAGTATATACATACATATGTTTTCTTGGCAAAACAAAAATGAGAAGTAAACAGAAAAAACAGCTGGCTGCTGACAACAGGTGTGTCAAAAAGTAGCTTATAACAATTAGATAGCCATTTCGATGCTCTAAAATGGACAGTCATGAACATGAAGATGATAAATGCTGAAGAAGAGGGAACAGGAGCACTTCTGTTCTTTGTACTGGTGACATCTAAGCTGGTGGCCATCTTAAAATTCAACATCCAAAAGAAGTCCGAAACATTAAAATAATAATAAAAAAGATTGAACTACCTGTTACTTGAAATAATGGGGAAACATACTGTCCTGTTTTAGTGTCAATCTGTACAAACCCCTAAGCTTAGAGATGGCACAATATCTATTATGGACAGTATATTCCTTTGAATCCAATGAGAAAGGATTTTTTGAAAGCTCAGCTGGAGAGATGAACTTGTTGTAAATTATATTCAATGGCATTACTTGAGAATTATTTTTATTGCAATAGCATTTATTTCCCCTCAAAGCAATTTCAACTATTGCCTTACATACCTTTAATTTAATTACATGGGCATATACCCTTGGTATTCAAAAATGACATTTCTTCTTTGTCTTCAGTGCACACAAACCAAACAAAAATCAATACTTTATATTTCCACACTTCAGTAAGAAGGGTAATAAAGCATCAGGCTCACAATGCTCTCTAATATTCACAGTGGAGTCTTATTATTCATTTTTAATGCTTTCAAGAGTTTTCAGACATTAATAGAGGGCTTTTCTGCTCTGAGATGTAAACTGAAGGAAGGTAGAATAAAAATTTCCGTATTTCCCAAACATCTGTTTTTTAATAAAAATCATTTAAAAAACATTTAAAGAAAACAGAACTGAAGGAGCATGTTTACTGAATCAGACCACACAGCAGGCCATGCTGACTTCCAGCAATTTTCTGTTGCAAAATTCAGTTTATGCTTCTGGCTTTAAAACAAAAATGATTAGAAAGATACCTTATCTCTCTAGGCTTCTGGATGCAATTTCAGGAAAAAAAACCACCACCACCAAGTTCCAGTAAGCTTTCAGAGTCTACTTTTGTGTCTGATGATCTTAACTTAAACCTAAGTACCTGGCATCCTGAACCTAACCAATTGTTAGCTGTTTTTCTCATTTTATATATGCTTCTCAGAAAGCAGCAGTAAAATTCAAAGCTGTATCTACCTTTCTCACATTAATCCCAAAGGCAATTAAATAAACAGTTAAAAATGTCAGAGCTGTACATACAATATTCCATCATGTCTATTAAAAATCACCTCAGCTTCTGAAAAAAAAAACCCACATACTTTATAAAGCACACCACCTTTACAACTCAAAAGGAAGAAGCAGAGGAAAAGTGCCATCACATTCTCATCTAGTCATGAATGCTTATGACCAAGATCTATACAGGTCAGGGACTGTTTAAGGGATTAAAGCTAGCTGGATAACTTCTGACATATGTTCCTGTTGGAACATATTTCCAAACTGGAAATATGGAATAAAAAATTAAGTGCAATTTTCTTGATATCATCCTGTTTCAGCATTTTCCATTTAATCTCTGTTGGCAGTACTCAAACTAAATTAAACAAAGCTAAATAAAACTAAAGTTGAAATTACTTTTCCCTCATAGACGAGTCAGATAACAATTTCTGAAATAGTTATATGTAGAGACTAGAAAATTTCCTGCAATCCCAAGCAACACAAAGTGGTAGTAGGCAGGCAAGGCGAATCTTGAGGCTACACATTGCTCAGAAAGCAGAAAGTAAAGCCCTCAGGAAATGATCTTTGGCAAAGGCATTATTTAGTGTGGATGCTGAAGGAAGTTCAACGGAAAACATTTATCAAAAATGCCTGTCCAGAGAGGAAGATATGCTGTTTTAGGGAAAAATGCAAATATTACTCAGCACACCAAGGGCAAAGGAAATAGGAAATGGGCTTGGGAGTTCTCTAAAATAATCTGTCACTGAAAAGTGAGAAAAAACCCTTGTCTGTTGGCAATTCTTTTTCAAAGCATCTCAGCAACTCTGGTTCCTTTTGCAGCATTGTGCCCTTATCTGAAAGTTGGCAACTTCCAATTGAGACTTCCAAAAGGTAGGATGGAAAGTTTAATTTGGTTCCTATGTTGATGTATCACGTGCATATTTGTTACTTGAGCCTTTGGAATAACTCATAGGAAAAGCACAAACTTACCATGTAAACAGTACAACTCTGCAAAGTTGTACTGGTTGACTTTGCTGCTCTCTACAGAGAAATGCCAGTGGCACAGTCAGAATCTTTCAGGAGTGCTTATCGAACAAAGGGCAGAGTACTGCTCTGCAAGGGTGTCACTGCTGAGCCTTCCGTGTTGGGACACGGGTGGAGCAGTCCCTTTGATAGCTGATGCAAAGAGGAAATGGGTATTCCTCATATGCAACACAAACTCTCAATGGGGATAGAGTGTGCCTTGAACTCTGCATTTTTGAAGAAACCTTGTCAAGAACTTTGAAGTTCTTGACTATGCAGTAAATATCACAAATCCCTTAATTACAAAAATGTATTTTAGAACATGTATATTAGGGTCAACTTCAAAATAAATTTAACCTCATTAATAACTTAAATTGCAGGTAGTAAAGAAAAATAGCTGCATAGAGTGAAGAGAAAATAAATGCTTATTAACTACTGGCAATTTTGTCACAGCACTATTGGGCAAATGAATAGAACAACATGTCCTCACAAAGGGGCATACACTGACAACACTTCCATCAGCCATATCTAAAATTGTCCACTTTGATTATAATTAAATTTCTCAAAGTTAAATGTAAATGTTAGAAATCACAGCTGCTGCAAGTAAAGTTGCATTATGTTTTATACAACTAAATGTTACTGGAATGGCCTCAGTCTGACAGATGCTTTCCAGGTTTCTCTGAAAACACAGTGGGAAAGAAAGAGAAGTACATGATATGCAATATTCACATTGCTTAATTCTAGATAACAATAATATGAAACAACACTATAGATTCCTCAATGGGAAAAAAGAGGCTTCTCCAGAGAGTGATTTAAAGGCACAAAAATTAGGCCTGTTGTTCTAAATTGCACTCAAAGGGCTCATAGAGCTACAGAAAGTGAATCTTTCCCACAGTGTCTGCTATCAAGAATATACACACACAAAAAAGAACAAGATAGAAAGAAGCAACATCCTGCGAGAATAATCAGCACGATTGCAATCTTGCACTCAACTGGTCTCCCTTCCCTGTTCACTGCTTGTATCTTTTCCCTTCCTCCACTTTCTAGGTTAAGAAATGCTTGTTTTCCCCACCATTTCCTCAATTTATAACACAGATAAATAAATGACTTCATCACAAAAGATTCAACTCAATAGTGCACTCACATGCCCATATGCTTACAACATTTCTGAAGTAGGCTTTAATTTATTGTACATCAACAGAGGAAGTGGATCTTTAAAAAAACATCTCCTAAATGAGGAAAAACAGTCTAAGGGTATTTCATAAATTTTGATGACCCCAAGAATGCAAAAATATATCACTTCTCTGCCACACCAATAAATGGAAGAAGTGCCAAAGTAATCTATAAACTGAACTTTTTCCGACAGATGAGTCAAATGACATGGCAGGGAGGAAAGAGTTAATAAAATGGGAGAAGCTTGAAGAATATCCAGTTAATCCAGGTTTCACAACATTGGTGTATATTTAGAGGGTTCTATCTTTTTTTAAACACTGAGTATCTTAAAGCCATGTAGGTAGTGATGACAGCTAAGTACTCAAATGCCTTTGTAAAGTGTGATATCAGATTCAGATAATTTTCTCTAGCAGAATTCATGTATAAATAGCCACCATCTTGCTGACACCTTCAATAATAAGCAATAATGCCTCACCCTCTGATCAAGTAGAGATAAATCCCATTGGATCAGATTTGGAGAATAAGTTTGGGAATATCCAGGGGATGATGAAATTTGTGGTCCTTTTGCTCACCTCATTGCAAAGATAACTAGAAAGTTTAGGCTTCACTGTAATATCTAGCACTTTGGCTGTTTATTTTTAAATAGTTTGTTAGTTCTCCTTTTCATTGCACTGTTAATAGATATATTGTGCAACTTAATAAAAACGGTTGCTATATTTATTGCTTTCTAGCCCTACAATTTAAAAATTTATCTGTTTTTGTTAAAATCTGAACAATTTCAGACGCAACAACAGGGTATCACATTCACGCACACCTAGAACCAAACTGCGTAAAATACTAATAAATACCTTTAGAAACACTCAGCACAGAATAAGGTGATGAAGCAAGTACCAACTTCTGCACACACTTGTTATCTCTAGCAAGTTTTCTGTATTCATAGGAGCAGATCCTAAACTAGGAGAAGAAAGAACTGGCGGAACTGTCCAGTTCCCATTTGCAAACCATCTGTTAACGCACTTCCAGCTATGCAAAGAAGGGTCCCTTAACAGTCTGTTCTGATGAGATGTGTGCTACTTGATTTAAACCTGTATGAGTCAAATATTCTCTCCATAAATATAAAAGGACAAAATAAGCATGAATACACTATATGTGAAAAAATTGAATCCACAAACGTCCAATTTAGAGAACAAGAAGGTCTTGGGGTGCAGAAGACACGAGCAACTTCTATACAGTGTAGACATATGGGATAAACATCTAACTGTTAAACTCCAGTTAATTCTGTTCTATAAAATGCTGCTATCCTATACAGATACTAAATAACACTACATCAGAAAGCATCATCCTGTATTTGGCCTATAACCATATATATATGTATGGTTATATATATATATGTGTGTGTGTATATTTTAATAGTTCTAAGTTGCCATGCTATCCCACAACTTGATGCTGGACCAAACTGCCACATTATCTATTTCACATAGTTTTGCAGTACTTACTTTGCTCTCAAGTATACATGCATAAAATAAAACTTAGGGATAACTGTGGCAGCAATGTTTTACAATTTGGCACAATGAATCTTCAAAAACAGATGAGGCAGGAATTAGTTATTTGGATTTTATTTCAATACAATTTCAGTATTTGGCTCAGAAAAGGAACAGGATTATCCATGTCTGTCTGTCTTGTGAAAATATGAAGTCTTTACATAAAACCTTGTTTACTATATGCTGGTATTGTCAAATAATAAGACATTATCAGTTTTATTTACTGAAGATGCTATAAATTACATGGAAAATGTCCAAGGAACAATAATATCTAGTAATACCAGACCTTGGAGGAGCTATTTTTACCCTCTCTCTACACTGCATATTCAGGACTTTTAGACAGAAAAAGCCCCTACATGTAGCCCACACACTGAAATGTAAATGCCCAGAAGGACAGATCAGCTCCATCACAGTCTGTATGTCATACTATATTTACAACCAGATCCGACTGCATGATATTTGGCATAATGTAATCTAGATCAGGCTCACTGAACAAGGTCAGTGGGATGGAAGAATCTGCATCCATCTCATTTTCTCTTACCAAAAAATAATATACATGTGCACGTGTTATAGCAGCAGATAGTCTGGCCAACACTTTCTCATTTTTCCCTGTATACAAATCCAGCATATCTCAAACACTCTGGATTATACACTAGATATAACTCTGTGCTGTAAATAACCTGCAAAAATATGCACACACACACGAAGTATCTTAAGGCAGCATTCTGGTTAGGATTGATGAAACTCTAGGAATTCTTAATTGTATGACTTACTGCCTGAATTGAGAAGAGATAAGGCATGATTGAAGACTGAAGCATTTTTAAGTTTTTTTTTTACACTTTATGGCAAAACAATATCAGTATTCATAAACTCCATTAATGGCAGCAGTCCTGTGGGTCCTGTTTCTCCAGGCAATTCTAGACTGTCATATATTGCAGAGATCTTTGCCATTGCATGAGGAACAGCTTAGAAACACAGACTAATTCAAGCTAGAAGGGTCCTCTTGAAGACCCAGTCCATCTAGTCCAACCTTACTGTCAGTCATGGCCAGCTATCAAATAATAGCTAGCATGAAGTTTTAACAAAATTAGATACCTAAAGACATGACTTTAACAGGAACAACATGACTTACGTAGATACATAACAGATTTTCTATTAGTGACCCTTAGTAATCACTGGCACCCATTTCCCCCCTCCCCCCCCCCCCCCCCATTTATTTGTTATGCTTTTATGAGCATGAGAACTGTAAAACAGAACCAAAAATCAACCTGTTTCATGATCTTGCAGAGGAAAGCAATGTGCTATTGAGCAGTTCAGACTGAGGTGTGGGCCTTTGCGACTTATCTCAGACATATGTCAGCACAGTCTGTATTATTGGTACAGCAGAAAATATCTCGCCAATATCGTATCTCAGATGTGAGCTGAACAGATTGCTTGACATTTCCAATGCAGTGCAAAATGTTCTCATGTTCTCTGAGCTACTGCAAGTCACAGATCAGGGTGTGCAAAACAGTGAATGACTCTCACAGTCAACCTGGTACAATAGGATGTGATGTGGCTTTGTTTTCTGATATGGTTAGATATAAAGAAATGTCAGGAAACACCCCGAGGAAAACTCAGAATCTTGAGAAAAGTAAACTTCATTGCAAATAATATTTCAGCTTTTAAATAAAGGTATTTAAGTATTTTAATTTTATATAAATGATTTTAAGAACCAGGTATTCAAAACATGGATATTACAATACAACACTCCTGGTTCCAATCCCTTTATTTCCTGTGCCTACTGTTCATGCTGTCAACATTTCTGTAGTTCATTTTAGTTGTATCAGTATCTTTAAAATTTCAAAATGAATGGACTGTATCAAGGAGTCCGAGATACGGAAGCTTGTATAACAGCTTGTATTACACTACTTCAAAATGGAAAGCACCATGTAACACTGTTATCAACTTGCAAATGCTGATATAACAGACACCGAGAATTTCCAGGAGCATACTGATATCACTCATGTAATACAACAAGCAAATTGTATGCTATTGTTTACAAAAGAAGGATTTAGTAATAGTCAAAGAAAATGGTGTTGACCACATAAAACAGCTCATAAAAGATAAATAATCTGCAATGGCTATAATTTTTTCTGCTTGTAAGGATATCCTATTCGAGTAATTTGAAAGATAATTAGATTCTTTTTAATATCCATTCTTGTTTTAGGAGGCATAATGAAAAAGTATCTTTCAAAAATAAAGAAATTAATCCACATTCAGCTTTTCATTGTTGACTTAATCCACAGTTCAATGTCACCAAAGTGCTTTTTCATTTTATCTACATAACTATTCAGTGACACTTCAGAATAAACACTGAGATGCTTAATGAGTGAAGATCTGATGATATATCTCTCTATTCCCTTTTCACAAGCTGTATTGGCTCCTTCTTCTAAGCATTTCTCTAAATGTTTTTCAATCAGATTTTACAAAAAATTGTCCACCCCCCTGGTTCAAAACTCAGAGCACTTGGGGCATCACTTCCCTCAACATTTTGGCTGTGGTACTGTCACATCTTCCAGCTTGCTGTCCATAACCGCATCGCTGGCTCATTCTGTGCCTGCACTGCAGAACCTCACCTCCTTTTTAGTTGCTCCTCATGGAGCAACTAAACTCCTGCAAAGGAGCTGGGGGCGAGGACAGGAGCCTATCATCTTCTACCCACTTCACAATTTTAGAATCGTTTGCCAATGGTGAAGCTGTTGGCATTACTGAAGTGAATGCAGATGATGAGATGATGGCAATGAGTATCTGAGTAAGTGATAATGTAAAGGAAGAAATACTGTGAAGCTGAGCAAGGTTAGAAAATGTAAATCTTCACACATTTCAAAAATGTCTGGAGGCTTTTTTGAAATCTGGCTTTCTGTACTTTTTCAGAAAGGCTGCTCTCTCCTGAAAGTCATCAATATTTTGTCTATTTGGAGTATACTGTTTATTATTCATCTGTTACACAGTTATTCTAAGTTATTCTTATTTCGTTGTTTATTCATATTGTATGGATTAGAGTATTTCAGTAAATGTTAAGTAAGAATTTGAATATATTACATGGTCTCCTACATATATGCAGTACAAAGCCTCCATTAAAAAACAAAAGGCAGCATGATTTTAGCAAATAACAGATCAAAGCTGCCTGTGAAAAAGAATGGTGACTTAATAAGATAACTGGGATTGCTTTCCAAACGTCTGTCTTAAGCATTTCATATAAAATTAATGTATGGAAGTAAACTCAGGTCATACTTCAAATAAGTTTTCTTCTGTAATTAAGTAGGAAGTCTAACTTGTCTAAAAATACTAAGCATGTGACTATAAAAAGCTTAAAGCTGACTTCCATTAAATCCTAATGCATGGCACAGAAATAAAAGCCACAAAAATGAGTGTAGTACTGCTGACACAGTTGGACGTCAGATATTTTTATTTAATACCATCTATTAATAATTAATTTTTGAACTCTGACATTACTGCACTAGAAAAGCTGCTGAACACAAATTTAGATCTCTAACTGCATGGTGAAAGAGCTCATTTATCCAATCGCATATTTTTGGAGATTTGTACATAATGACATGATGCTAGAATTAGGAAACAGGAAATAAATTACTATCTCAATTTCTATTACTGATAGCATGAAATCTTCCGCAAGTAGCAAGATCAAATGCTTAATGTGTGCCATGATGTAACCTACTAAAGCTACTAAATTCATTAAACAGCAAGTTATGAGCAATTATGTTGGCTCTAGGATACTCGTTCTCACCCTACAACTGTTATTAATGTCATTAAGAGCATCATAGCAAGAGTATTTGTACTGTAAAATGTATTTAACTAGGCCTCTAGTCCTACTGCCATTCTTACAAACAGTATTTCAGTAGCAGTGCCTCCCATTCTGTCAGCATGTACCATAAACAAGGAGGCATAAAGGCTAAAGTATGGAAAAAAATCACAAGATTCTTATCTACCTATTAATCAAGAGATTTCACTGTACCTACTGCAAAAGTTTCTGCTTGTACTTTTGTCATATTAGATGCTCCAATTAATAAATAGTTTGCAGTTTAAAAGAATGATGTTCTATCACTTTTTTAGACTGTAAGTAGATGCAGCGTTAAATTTGCCTTCTACTGCTTTCCATTGACTGCAGTTTTATTTTATGCTCAAACTTCTTATTGTGGTTCTTTCCATTGGGAATTTTGCTGATGTTTTTAAACTTAGGTAACTATGTCAATGAAATTTTATCAGTAAAATGCCCCATCCAAGAATACTTCAGAAGAAATGGGGTTGAATTTTTGCCTCATAGTTTATAGCTAAAAACGCATTTAAGTTCTCACTATAATGTGGTAAAATTTTGAACTGCTGTGAAGCTCAGCTGAAATATATCCAATGTACTACATTAAAGAGGACAGAAGAGACAGAGAATCTTTTTTTCCCCCACTAGTGACACCACAGCAGGATGCAAAATTTAAACAAGTAGAGCAGTCTTAGGTATTGCTGAGTGAGTTAAAAGAAGCAGAAAAATCTTTTTGGTATGAAATTTATTTCCCCACTTCATGAAAAGGGGAGCTTTTGAGTCGTGTATTGCTCATACAGATAGTGAAAATTATTTTGCTGATACCTGTTATTGAATTGCTAAAATACATTTTCCAAGAGGAGTCATTTGGAGGTCTTGTTTGAAATAATAAAAAATAAAAAGTCAGTCATTTAAAAAATCTATAAATCTCCCCATGTAGGTATCTCAGTGATGATTCTTTTAAGTATGTTTTGTTTGAAGCATTTCCTAGGTAAGAAATAACAACACACTTCTTTCATCTGTTTGATTCATCTGCTACAATAGTTAATTCCTCCTTCAGCATTTTATTGACTGTCAGTTCTCTTCAAGCTGTGGGAAGCATTAAGTAGCAACAGTTATAACTGTATTTTAAGAGGGACCAATAGGGTTACTATTATTATGTTGTAACGGCAAAAGAGCTAGCTTATGTTTAAATGGATTTGTTCAGTTCAGGAAACTCATTGTTTGGAAACAACCTATCTTAATGTCTTTGTGAAACATAATGCAGACACAGGAAACAGCAGCACGCTTACGAAACCATTACCATGTGTCCCAGGGTTCTCCTCATCTTGTTCGTACCCTGCTCTGAGAGTTCATTATCATCACACAGAATTAATGTGCTCTGTTCTGTCGAGCTCACAACACAATGCGATGAACAAAGAGCTCTGTGAGCAGCTCATGGCTCAGCTCATAAATCCGGCCGTTCAGCTGCTCTCGTGTTTGCGGTGTAAACACAACCCAACCGTCCCCTTATCCTTGTGCTGACAAAGGATGTCAAATGTCAATGCAACAATAACTTTTAAACCTCATTCCAGTCCTCACAGATCTTCCTTTTTCCTAAACGTGCTGCTCCTTTTATGTGTGCTGTCAGGGTTTCTGTACCTCCTCCATCCCGGCCTATTTTAAGAAGCCAAACAGAGCTCTCTCTCCCATGCTTCAACGGACATTTGTGCTGTTTAAAATGTCAGTGTGGCACAAACTGACTGTCTCTAGACACATCACAACAGTTTCCTGACAGCTTGTTTTGAAGAGTTTTCTACTTCCTCTGATTTTTTCTAAGCTCCTCAGCATATCTGTTTCTTAACTGATTACCTTACTGTGTAATAGACACCTTAAGCAAAACAAGTTTTATTAGACTTACTTTCCAGGAAATCTTAAACAACAAATGTTAATAGTGTGCTGAAGGGAAGTACATACATGATAGCAGCTGTTTTACCTATTGTCCATCTAGCTTTATACATCTTTGAGTTTGGAATGATTTAGGTTTAGAATAGACTGCTATTTCATTCTTAGAGATATTATTCATAATACCCATTTGATTATTTTTTTCAAAAATGAAATACATATTTATTTTTCTTCCAAAAGATTAATTCTAAAAATTAAAAGAAACCCATTAAAATATCTACTTATCATTAAAAATTTGATGGACTAGATGAATGCCAGACCATAAACTTCCTAGATGAATGCATACAGTATGCAACAGTGATATAATAATATGATATAATAATAACTCTCTCAAAGTCTAATAAATCCATTTCCTAGACTATGTTCTTTCTTCACCTTCCCATCTTGGTATGGAAAAAAAGATACTGGAGTACAACAAATGGGAATGGGCATGACAGGCAAGAGTGGGTGAGCCCTGTGAGTTCAGGACTGCTGAAAGCCAGACTGCAGAAATGACCCGGTTATAACTGGAATCTTTAAGAGCGTTCTGAATGGGGCCCACGTGAAAATTTGGAAATAAAAGTCAGAAGCTATGAACCGACTCCTCATCTGAAGGGTCATAGACTCATTTAGTTGAAAGAGACCTTTAAGGTCACCTGGTCCAACTTCCTTGCAATGAACAGGGACACCTACTGGTAGAGAAGGCAGCTCAGGTAATGACAAGAGTAACAAGGACAAGCATCCTGAACTGGGTCGAAATTGGTTTGCTTCACACCACAGAATACAGTAATGATTTGAAACAACAAAGTTATTTTGAAAAACCCATCTCTAATTTGCATAAAGCTATTAATATTCTGAAAGAATGCTGTCTGGTATAATGGTGGGAATATAATTAACAAATTCAACACAGCATTTACATCAGTATTTGTTTTGATAAACAACAAAATGTGCTGAAGACAATGTTTTTGGAATAATCTGGTATTTGTTTTTTTCATATATGGCATGAGCTTGACTAAAAGCTTGATTATCATTCAGGATTTTAATTACAACCATAGCAACGAATTCTTGCAAATCCCAACAATAGCTGTCAAGTTTTTTTATTTTTAATCACTCTTTCCTTACTGTAGGGAATATATTTTTAAAAGCATTTATTGTTAAAACAGCAGTTCACTCTGTAAGGCAGGAAATCCCTCAAGATCAATAAAATCTTAACCCTAAGGGGCTTGACCAAGGCTGACTAGCAGATAAACTACAGCTGATGCTCAGAACCAAAACCAGATTTGTATGAAAACCTCTTTAATTTAAAATCTCTCCCAGTAAAAATACCGCCTCTAGAATTCTGTCTGCTTTAAGCTCTACAGGGGATTAATGGCTTTTCACTCCCAAAAAGCAAATAAAGCCCTTCTCATTGTCTTAAGGAAGTCCACAGAACATTTTAAAGTTATGTACTGTTTTCTTCAGATCCTTTAAGTGTCTTTCTCTTTTGTTGGCATCCACAATGATCGTCATTTTTAATACTGTTTGCTTTATATTAAAAGCTGCCAAAATTTAAAATACTTCACTAATTAATTTTCTACCAGCTGATACATTTTAGCAATGCTTATAGCATTAATCTTTGGAGACAGTTGAAACTCGTTGAAATTAAGAGGAACTCTTGCATTAGTATTCCAAACTGTTTTGCCTGCCATCTTATTTCATTTGGTTTTGTTGATATGAGCAATGTGACTATAACTAGAAATTATAACAAATACTTCATAAGTGAAGGAATGAAGGATTCAAAACAGGACAGAATCTCTAGTATTTCCTTTGCTATATATTTTTTCTGTTTAAATATGACACATTTGTTGCTCCTGTGTGTATTAACTGCTTATTACTCAACTGAGTAATAAGCTCATCATTTGGTAGGTAAAGTTGATACGTTTCTTTTACAACAAGTGCATAATTTCGAATTTTTCTGTACTGAATCTCATCTGCCATTTTAATGCATTGTTGACATGTTTGAATCTACAGTTCCTGACAATCAGGCACTGTTTTTGCTATTCTGCTACTCAGCATCATCAGGAAATGT
Organism: Phasianus colchicus; assembly: GCF_987193195.1. Taxonomy (NCBI): domain Eukaryota; kingdom Metazoa; phylum Chordata; class Aves; order Galliformes; family Phasianidae; genus Phasianus; species Phasianus colchicus. The sequence goes on from NC_143449.1 coordinate 12,142,879, forward strand.
TAACTTATCAAGTCCATTTCCCAATTATTATAAAGCACAAATCCTTAGTTAACTCTACTAACAATTTTCCCCAATGTTTAAAACGACTTTTTAACTTCCACTTGTCGTTTCACACTTCATCCAATTACATATCCATTTATGGACTTTCCTATTCTATTGCTGCACGGTTTCCTCGAAACTTTTATGAGGGTCTTTGCAAAAAAAGTTTTTAGAAATTAATGTAAATTGCTTAAAGAAGGACACCCTTATTCTCTTGGCTTCTGATCCCTTTTCTGGCATTCTTCCTAAACAGCAATTAATGGTCAGGACTGCAATTTCTATTTATTTGTTTTAGAAGAAATCAATACCATTTACATTTTTCCTTCCAAATGACAGTATATTTGAAAACCTCAGAATCTCTACAAGATATCACTGCCCCATACACTTAAAATGTCCCTGCTCATCTGCACTTCAGCAAATAAGCACGTATAACCATCACAGTTTGAAGGGCCAATGCTTTTGGAAGTATTTGGTTATCAAAGAAGCTTTCTGTTGTCACAGGAACTACTAATCTAGAAACAAAATCTAAAGCCCATCTGACATTAATATTCTCTGGCCAGGACGGGACGGTGCTCAAATCAAGTACATAAGAAAGCCCAGGCCAACTGGGTTCTATCAATCTTTGACTTTAATGTTAACAGCATCAGTTTCTAATAATTGAATTTTAAAGACAAAACTGATGTTCAGAGTTTCAAAGTTAATAAAGATAAAATTATCTCTACTGAAATATTAAGCCTGATTCTTTTAGTTACAGTCAGTATTTAATTTTGCTATCTTTCAGACAGTTCTCACTCTATCAGTGTGTGCAGATGAAATACAGCTTACATGTGCAATTGACTCAATATGAAATTCTCATCAAATAAAATTACTTTTGTTCCAACTTCAAAGACTTCTTGGTAGAAATGCAAACATACTGAATCTAATATTTGCTGTAAAGTACCAGGTTCTCACTCAACATGCCATTTTTTCACCTTTTCGAAACCCAGGATTCTCTGTCCCACATAAAGATGTCTTACAAGCATCTACTCAAATCTTATTGCAATATAGTGAACCCCATTTATAATCTTTTCATTTTAACTTAGAACATGTTCCTGAAGGGGGGAAAAAAAAAAAAAAAAAAAAAAAACAAGCCACAAAAGCAGCACATCTAAAACACAAAATCTTTTATCATGCCAGTTTTGTTAAGACTATGATGTTTTTTTTCACCATTTATTATTGAAATCGAATAGCCTACAGATGATCATAATGAACAGCAGCTATATGCAATCTATCTCCAGGCTGTCCAACAAGGTGACATCGAAAGACTTTAATTTTAAGTTACATAAAATTGTCTTTCATTCTGAGCTCTAAGGGATGAAACAGTTCATGTTTTGACAGCTTATTTAACAGGCATTACTAACTTCACTGACAATTTTATGTTTGGCCATAAAACAATGTAACTGGAATCAATCAGTTTTAGAGGGAAGAAAAAGACTGGTAAAGATGATATAAGAAATTGAATATTATAATAAAATAAATAATGTAATAATTAAATAGAAGCAGCTTTCTGACTCATACCAAAGAGGCATGGCAGTCTTTCTAATGCTCTCACATGCACATGGTTTGAAAACACTTCACTCTTTCTATTCTCACATGGCTAAACATTTTGCATCTCTGATATTTTTTTCAGAATTCCTCTTTAACTCTTAGATCATCATTTCATATCATCTTGAAGACCAGCATGGAACAATGTTTCTGTACTCTGCATATGGTATGGAACATCAAAGATTTTGAACTGATGAGTGGTCTAGTCTATAGCTAAATTAATGAAAATAATCTTTTTCCATTGTTCAAGAATCAGTACTAAACAAGACGCCTGTTAAAAGCAGAAGACTGTTGTAGCTAGACTAGTGTAAACTTGAGTGTTTTAAATGGACAAGGATAGGAACAAAGTGAACAGCGGCTGGGGCAATTATCTTGGAGAGGAGATTAGCCTTTTCCACATTTGCCTTAAGAATATTTAATATAAAGTACTTGTTACCGGAAAACAGGCAGAAACCAACATAGCACCCCCAAGACAAGTGCTCTAATCTCTGAATCATAGAGCTACACCTCTCCCTTACTTTCTCAGGCGTAGCACTGATTATTTTCAATAATGGAACTGTTTTAATTGGAAGGTATCTGTGAGTGACTCTCATCATGGGGATAATGTACTTTTGTAGAGGAGGAAATATTAAGAATTCCAACTGATTACAATCTCAAGACTGTGACTAATTACTTACAGTCTTACATGTTGTATTTGTGAAAACAGTCTAACATATTAAAAGCATTTACATCACAGGGAAGGAGTTTCCCTGGTGAAGCTCTCTCTCACGCAGCACACCATCTGTATGTAAAGCACACTTTGTGGTCCAAACATTTAAAAGGAACAGAATTGATCCGAAATGAAGCTGCTAATAGCTTCCAAGGACTTGCCTGCTTCACAGAAAAATGAGACAGAACAGCAAGAAGTGTTCATTAACTACTCTAAATAAGAAAAGTAGTATGGAATGGCAGTTAGAAGATGTTTGGGGTTTTTTCTCTTATCAGGATGTTTCCACTGTGTACAGTTACAGAAAATTTAAACCATCATAGGAATTACGTAATTGACAAATCTCCAAAAAAATCAAAAAGTTGACCTTCTCAGCTAATCAATTCCTTTTCAAAAATAAATTCCAACTGTTCTTTAAATTATGAAACAGTGTATCATACAAAAGGACAAAATCAAAGTCGGAACAACATTGTATGTTCAAGCAAATAGCCCAGAAAATAAACAGATCAGATTCCAAAGCTTAACTTCAATTAGCATCTTCTGAGTAATTCCTATTTAAAAATCTCAGCTTCATTGAACAGGGTAAGATTTATTCATAAAGCATCATCAGGTATGAGAAACTTGGGAAATAACAGAGACTATTATCAAAAACTACCAAGAAATAATATGGAATATTTCATATTAATGAACATTGCTGTTCAAATCCCTTTGCAGCCATTGCCATACATTATGCAGACATTATAATGAATTTATACACAAGTTAGATATTTATTGGAAGTTCTAAGACGATGAAGTGAGTTAGTGATCCCTCTGGTAAGCCCTATGTCTTTTTCCTACCATGAGTTATTTTTATTCAAATCTATTTCCTGTTGCAGTTCAAATTTGGACCACCCTGCTTCTATACTGAAGACAAAAGTTCAAACTGACATACAGTTATATTAGACTTTGTATGTAGCCAGTACACCTTAAAATAATTTATGTAGATTTCCAAAGTATCCATGTCAATCTGTTGGGAAATACTGGTGGTGGTACCACAGTTGCTATAACTATGAGCAAACTTACAGGAGACATCATTTACATGACTAACAAGGTCACTTGCAGCAAACTGAGCTCAGTAGCTTCATTGTCACTATGGAGAAAGCCTACTAACTAGCTGCTAGCAACTCCGTAAGTCAAGCAGTGACTTATTTCCACTTACCAAAGTTAAACGCAAACATCCTTCCAACTCAAATTTTCAAATAATGTAATCATGAATTGACCAAGGCCTTGCTATGTCAGCACATTTTTGTTAAACCTGTGCATTTTAACATTTGCCATTTGCCAACATGTGTATCATCTAACTTATTTGCTACGCAAGAGAAAAACATTCCTCTTCACAAGTCCCAAGAGTATTATTCACCAGAACTAATTTCAGTATGGGAGAAATAAGATGCCTACCACATTCAAAGTCTTGTCTAAAATTCATAAAGTCTGTGGAAGAGAAGTTAGAAGTTAGATGCACTTCTGAGTAAATGGCCACAATTACTTGGATATCAGCCACTATCTCTGTGAAGGGAAGGAGATTCAGGCATAACTGAAAAGGGTTATATCTCCAAATATATATTTATATAAATACATATATTTTTTGTTTATAGCTTTTTCTAAATAAAAGACCAAAATTAATGAGAGAGAACACAAAGCCGTGTGTAGTTCTTGCTCACCAAGGTGTAGGCTTCAAAACACAGAGCTGGAAAGCAACTGGTGGAACACTAAGCTTCAGTATCTGTCACCTATCTGCAGCATGTACGAATCACCCTAACCCAATCCTCCATACCATGGTAGGATTTGAAACAATTCAAAACACAAAATCAAAAATCTTTTTTAGATCATTTAGATATTAGTACACAAAAATAGTTTCAAAGAAAAACACTGAATGCAAAGAAGAATAATATACATTTTCAAAGCACTGTGTGAGAAATTTGAGAAATCTAGGTTAAGAGATCAACAGACATGCCATTAATGCCTGATGTGTTAACTGGTTCATTCAAAAACAGTGGGCTTCTTAAATTAAATGGAGAGAAAAAAAACCCACAAATTTTCATTACTTGTGATTTTAAATGACGGCAGAGCACTTCTGAAGGAGTTTAAAATACTGCTCTACTTCTTCCCTTTGCTTACATGCTGTATATAGTCCTTCACAGATGCACTTAATTGACTGGAACAATTCTACTTGGCTTCAGTGGTTTTATAATTTGTCATAACCATCTCACTAGCTGTTGAGGAGACAGACTTCTTCCTCATACTGCCAAAACAGTCATATGAAATATGGTTTGGTTTAATTAAAGTATAATTAATGCCTTGAATTTTAATTACTTCTGCTGTGATCAGGAGATGAAAATATTCTTCTGCCAGTATAATGCGTTTAATATGAAATGGACATGCTTAGTATTAATACTCACTCTTTATCAACTTCAGTAATGAGTTCCTTTGATTGAACAGGCAGCATGTGGGAAAAAATCCTACAGCTTTTCTGCCTGTCAGAATGCAAATGCAGTTGCTGAAAATTTCACTTCACTTTATATGGCTTGCAAAAATAAAACTGAAATCTGTTTTTTTGAATGCTAAAGGCTATCTATTAGATTTTCCTTTTTATCTTGTTGATGTTACTCAGAAAATTATTTCATGGTTAACAGGCAAGGAATGTTGAGTGACACATTGATATCAAAATATTTTTTGCTAAATATACATCTTTTAAAATTTAATTCAGTTCTGGAGGGATGTGAGACAGGAAAATTCCCTGCTGAATTAAATACGGGACACTGTCTTTTTTTTTCTTGGAAAATGTGGTGGAAATATTGGTTACACAAATTGCTATCTGTACCCCTAATTTATCTGTAAGATATCATTATTGCCAAATGTGACACAATTAACATACAGGTTACTATAGCTGACCAGAAGTTTAACAGCTGACAAAATACTGGAGCCAGAAAAAAACAAGCAACCTTTTTACCATTATGGAAGCTTAACACTTTTCTTTTCTGGACTTGTTAAAGAGCTTGCATTGTTAATTTAAGATGTAAAAAAACCTTTAAAATATATAAATAGAAGGAATTTTAATAGCAAGCAACAGAAACTGAAAGTGGAAAAAAAAAATTTAAATCCCTCATGAGCACCACCATTTTACTCTTGGTGCTAAAAACCATTTGTTTCCCCCCCTTTTGAAGATGCATGGGATTTAAAAGACGCTTATTCCTTTAAGATTGTTACTACATGAGATATCACTTTAGCTGGAGTAGTTAATTTGGATTTTTCTATTGGCTAAGTTTCACTGCTAAAAATTTATTTTGTGCATGGCAAAATATGGTATTTCTAGCACTTAAAATGAGAATGGAGTATATATAGGAGTTATAACATGTGATCTCCTTTTGTACTAAATCAATGATGTAAAAAAGGTGAAAAGGTGTGGGTGAGATTTCTTTCCTTAAATCCAGTGGAGAAGGTTTAACAATCAGAGCTAAAAAAAAAACCTTCAAAAGGTGACTCAAAACAGATTTCCTTTCAGGTCCAGAATGAAATACCAGAATATGCAAAAAAAAAAACCACCTTACTCATTTGGAAAGCAGAACTAGAAACATATGCAATAACATATGCCTTGAAATGAACAGTGTAGTTATTTTAAATATTGAACTGTTTTACATTTTTGAAGAAAAAAAACATAATAATGAGTAGCAGCATCATTAAAATCTGGTGAGATAAGTTCTCAAATTCAAATATCAAAATTACAAATGCTACAGATATAAAGCTAACATACACCAGCAGGAACGTACATGAAACCCAAATTAGCTCCTGTCTTTAGAAGGAGCATTCAGTACATGGATAGATGTGAGAACTGCAAAATTCTTGGGCATTTGGTTTAAAACATGATTTCATTCAAACAATGAAACACAAATATGACACCAAGGCACAACCCATGTACCTCCATGTGCAAGAGGAGAGTTTTTCTCAGCTCTGTTCTCCTCCAACAGCTTCCATTATACCTTGGATTTTCACTGTCACTCAGAGCTGGCTCAGCTCCTCAGCAGCAAAATGGCCAAATTCTGATTTGTTGTTACAAAGATGAGGAGAGAAGGGGCTGGTATAATAGAGGGATGGGAGCAGGCTAGCTTGGAGCCAAAAATGTGACCCATATAGTCCCAGCGCAGAGCAGGAAGCAATTACTGCCTTTCAGTAAGCTTCCTCAGCTCTTGGAGTCACCAGGGTATCTGCATGCACTGATAGTGGCCATAGCAATCCCGGCTTTACAGAGCTCTCAGTCCATCCCTCTCATGGCTGATTTTCTGTCCGAAACAACCTCAGGCTGTGTGCTGCTGGCTTTTCCTGTGTCTGTTTGTCCATGACCACAGAAAAACAGAGCTCAACACTACTCTCAGAAGCTACACAAAAATGAGGAGGAGCACTGGAAGATGCTATCTAGCACAGGGGGTTGGGGGGTGGCATTGGAAAGTTGATTTTTTTTTTGTTCATCCCTGATTCAGAGAGAAAGATCTTTGCACATAGTCTATCCTTGAGATGTCCTTTACTTTCAAGCTGTACAGCTATGCACCTCCCAGACAAAACACCGCATGCTGTGCGCTTGGGAATCAGTCAAGAGCTACTGAAGCTGCCATATAATCTTAAACAGTAAATCTTACAGGATAAAATAACAGGTGTATTTCATATCATATTTTAACATACATGCATTTCCATTTATTATAAGAGCTGTTGACTTTGGCAGGCTTGTGTTGGCTCCCACGGTCCATTCATTTTTCCATGTTTTGTTCTATATGATAATCCTCACTAATACAAATACCTCTCTGTTCAAAGGCGAAGAGAAGAAAAGCTTAACAAGGATTGTCACTCTCCCTTAGTTCCCCAGCTGCCCAGTGGGAGCAATGAAGTTACAGGCATCCAGCTTCCTAACAAGCACAAACAAAATCTATGATAAGGAAACTTGTCAATGCATGAGTTATTTGAGCAATGTAGTAAACAGCCAATTCTTAAAATAATAATAATAAAAAAATAATATATATGTATCTGAAAAAAAGACTGATTAAATGATGAAATTTAGAATGTACCAACCCCTAGTTTCTATTTTGGTTGCTTTATGTAGTAAGAAGCAGTACTGGTTCTGTTGAGATTTCCTTGCCATGAAGCCAAGCTGACTTTTTGCATAAAGGGAGCAGCATGGTGGCAGCATCCCTTGCACTGCTGGGACCATGCAGTGCTTGCTAAATCTGGAGCAGTTTCCAGGTTGCTTCTCTTTACTGCAAACAGAAAATCCTGCAAGGACAAAGGTGACTTATAAATTCCCTTGCTTAGCACTGTTTCAATCATCTAAGGTATGAATAACACTTAAAATTCTATCTTCATGATATCAGAGAACAATTTCAGGGGAAAAAAATAAACTTCTTTTTCACGTTTTGTGTTTCCTGCAGAACAAAAGGCAAAAAGCTAAGACTGCATTAAACACCATCAATAACTCAGAGAAACTACTACAGTTTTGATAATGAGTGCTCACTAATAAGATTTTTAGCTTCCAACCAACAGAAATAATTTGAGAATGAAATTCAGCTCTAACTACTGTTTCCCGTGTTTAAAAATATAGAGAGTGTTTTGAAGTGTGGAATGCAGTGATATTTCCTAACCTTGCTACTACTGTAGCACCTTTGCATCAGAAGCCAACATTCACCTTCAGTTTCTTGTAAGCTGTACCTGTAACTGACCAGAAATCCTAGCAGTAATCCACATGCTTGAGACCTCTTCTGCTTCAGACTCAAATACATAACATAGCACTCCCTGAATTTTACATTAATCTTCCCATGGGTTCAAAAGATAAGCTCTCAAAACCACTCCTCCACACATAGATCACACACAGTTACTTTAATATATATATACATATTGAGAAAATGTTTAGGCTTGATAAATGCTGAATAAAAAAGTCATACAGCTAAAGAAAGTAACAGAATTCACTCCTCCTTTAATCTTGTGTTACAGACAAACTATAAAAAGCTTAAGATGTGGTGAAATATTTTATTTAACAGTGCGGATATAAACTAGATCATGAGCTGGATAACAAAAGAACTTGCGTAAACATGAATTGAATCTTGTTTATTCTGTAGTATTGAGTGGAAAAAGAACAAAACCATCCAAGCTAAGTGGGTTTTTTTGTTTTTGTTTTTGTTTTTTTCCTGCTGCCAGCAAGAAGTTTTATTGGAAGCTTCAATGCTTGTGGCAAATCCTATCAGTTATCAGTAATTTGAATGAGACTGTCAGTTTTGTACTGCTTGACATGCATTTCCAGCTGGGGCTTATTTTCTGTGCACATTTTGACAAGTGCATCACAGTGCAAGCAATTTAAAACAAAGAAACAGTTTAGAAAGCAATCATACAGAGATGAGATGAGAAACAGAGAGCAGTAAGGTATTGGGGATAAACAATGTTACACCCTCAAGTCTGCAAAGTGGAATGCCAAAATAGATACAAAAATTTCCAGAGCAAACAAATGTACTGTAACAAAAATGGTCCTTGAGTTTATGAAACCTGAGGATGTGAAAGTCCTGAAGTCCTGAAGTCATTCTGGGTTTTTCAGGGCTATTTTGGTGACAAGCACAGTACTAGTTTGTAAGAAGAAAACCCAACGTCCTAAGAAATAATACATGATACTGAGAACCCAGAGGATCATCAAAGAGTGGCTTAAAATGGAGATTAAAGATTATCTAATTCCAATCCCCATGCCATGGGCAGGATTGCCAACCACTAGATCGGGCTGCCCAGGACCCCATCTGACTGTACAGGTTCAAAATGGTATGGACTGAGGGTGTTCCCCTGAAACCAGCTGGCCAGTTATACAAATGTAATACAAAGCAGTAGTGAAGGGACAGCCTACTCATCTTAAGCTGCCATGAGCTGTCAGTGCATCTCCATCACAGCAGGGCCCTGAGACACGGGCACAGCCCTGAGTGGTGCTGCAGGAAGAAGTGAAGCTAACAGGCTGCCCATGCAACAGCACTGTGCTACCCTGGGGCCAAGGTGGCTTCATGCTGCAGTGGTCTCTGCTATTGCTTCTCAGTGCTGAACAGAGTGCCCACTCTGTTTGAGTAATGAGATGGTGGCTCTATGAGCCATAAGGAGATTGGGACACTCAGGCTGTAGATTAGTCTGCTTGCTCTGAACTCCCCCTCAAGACCTCCTCTTACTGTGACCTGAAGGCCTTCAGTGCTTTGTTGGAGGACAAACCCATTGTAACTGGATTCACCTTGATCGCGCTGTGCTGACGGCGCTTCTCCGCCTCCTCCAGATCCCTGCTTACGGTGCAGGAGAAAGGAAGATGACAGCATCCTAAACTTGGAGGCTATTCTAAAACAAAATGCATCATCATCCTTCTAATTTAAAATGCCTGCAAACCACCTCCACTTACTGCAAAACACTCAATAGTTCAACTGAAAAGATGGCAATGTGCTGTCAAGAAATAGGGCATTCATTCAGCTTTGCGAAAGAAACCATTTTTCCCCTTTCTAGCAGACGGGCTATGACTAGAACACATCAACAGCTATTTTTGGAAGGGCCTGCTGAACTGTTTCAGGCCAGAACAGCCAATAATACCCTCCCAGGCTGCCTTCAGCTCTCAGTGCTGGATGAACCGGCGGGAGGTTGGGTACCGCGGAGCTGGAGGACGGGTTGCCATGGCAACACTGCCGCCTCTGCCAAACTCTGGGGCTCCAGCTTAAAAGCTGAACTCAGACCAAGGTCTTTTCCAAAATATCTCTTATTAAAACAAGCAAACATTCAATCATCTTCCTCTCAAACAAATCCAGCCCATATAGAAGCAGGCTGTTCTTTGTTGCTCTTTTCCAGCATTATCGCCTCAGCTCTTCTCACCATGGTATTGGCTCCTCTGATATTTAGATGTTACAGCTCAACTATGGCTGAAATTCAGGCACACCATATCTATATACTCTATTCAAGGATGCAGAAGATATAAAGGCCATTTCTTCGGCAAGTAGCAGAGTTAAAAACAGTTCTTGTGCTGCAACTTTTCAAAGCACCTTTATTAACTGCCCCATGTAGTCCTCCCTGAACTTTAGCAGGACTCAAAATAGAAAATTCCAAATAACTCATTTCTCAGGGCTCTGAAAGTTCTGAAAAAGCAGTATAAATGTTGGCCTTAATTTTATGGGACTTGGAGTACTGTGAAAAAATTCTAGATCTAACAAATACGTCTTATTCACATAAAAGGTAAGGCAGCGATGTGTTAAGACTTTTAGGAATAGGATTTCAGTCAGTGACATAATTTTAGCATTGTATTCCAACTGTTACAGCATTTAAACTTAAATCTCCCAGCTCTAAGTTCTCAATTAGATAATGAATATTTAAACTACATTGCAATGAAAAAATCAAACCAAATCAAAACACAAAAGCCCTCAACAAACTGCAACAACTCCAAAACCACAGAGGAAGAATGACAAGAGCTAAAGTCCATAAGGGTTTTTTTTTTTCTTCAGAATGTCTTCAAAAAGGGCCCAAGTCAGAAGAAGCTAAAAATAAGAGATGCAGTTCAGCAATCACTGGCACTTCATATAAGAACAATCTTCATCATCTTTAAAATCCCTCTTGGTGATGGATATGCCTATGGATTTTCTCAAACTGATCACTGTCAAGCAAATGCAGTAACCTGTACATCAACTGGCAAGGCATCAGTGGGCCAGAATTTCAATACAGATATTCTGCCTTGCACCTCTTACTTTTTTGTGCCAGAAATGAAATGTCTGCATAGCACCTTCACACTGCTCCTCAGGTTCAGAAACCTGCAGCACAAAGCAGCATCACATCCTAGCTCTGGTAAATAAAGGAAGCAGTTTCCATTCTCTGGAAAGAAAGGCACAAATGAAAATGAACGTGATGAGAAGTCCACAAAGAGTGTGCTCAACTTCATCCAGAAAGTATCTCAAAAGCAAATATAGATGGATTCTGGATCTGGGATTCTGCTCTTGCCTACTTTTCTTCTCTTTCAGAACATGATGGTTCTCTATTACTGGTGTTTCACTACAGCATTGCTATATCAACATTACTTAATGGGTTACAAATAAATTCAATTTAGTCACAGCTTGAACTGTAAAATCTTATGAAGCATGAAGAAATTGCCTTTAACAATTTCATGCACTTGTATACAAAGTTTTACCAACTGTTTTACATCATCTAGGCCTGTTTGCTGCAAAAGCGATGTAGAAGGGACAAAAAATTGCAAAGAACAGGTCTGTCCAATTCATACACAGAAAATAAATCAGATTGCCTCACAGAACATTTTACAGAAGTGTCTTGGTAAAGTACTGTGTTCTAGGTGGCTTATTGTACAAATAACATGGACTGAAAGGAGAATAAATGCACTGCTCTGTCTCTTCTGCAGTACAAGGAAAAATGCCCTTGGTGTCATTTTTAAAACTTAATTCCAAACAAGGAGATCAGTAAAAATGTTAGCAGTTCCTTCCATAGCTTTTCAAGGCAAAATAAACTCAATTCTGTTCTATACCAGAAATAAAACTTTGGCATTTTAGAAGTCTGTACTGTGATGCAACCATCTGCCAATGTCTCACTGACAATGTATATCAGTTCTTTATGGCACCCTGTTAATGGGTATGGGTTTTTTGAATTTATTTTTTACAAATTTATATCAGCACTGCAGAAATGCACATTTGCCAAAAGACACAAGTATCTTTTATCTTTGGAGATACTAAATAACTAATACCTACTTCATGGTCCTTTTTGGATCATGTAACAGTGAAAAACACCTCAGTATACAACAGGTATCCTTAATGTAGTCAGTTATCTACCTGTATTATTTGAGTATTTGATGGAAGCACACCAAACTTTGGAGCTACTCCTCTTCAACAGCTAAAAGTGAATTTAAATTAGGCTGTTTACAGAACTGTTTCCTATTGGCATCAGCCATCCATGAAAGTATATGTGCAGCCTGACAACGTTGAACATCAGTCTTCCATTTGAGTACAAAACAACTGAATATTTGTTTTACAAGGGGTGACATTTACCCAATATTACTGACAATAATATTTTCTGAAATACAAAAAACCATAGTATTTACAGAAACAATTGGAGTCAAATTATTGGAGTGCCATATTTTAGAAGTAAAATTTAAGCAGTCTACCAGTTGCACCAAGCTGTTCTGGTCCATTGCATTATTTTTCAGAAAACTAAATATCCTCTGCCTGCCCCAAATGCCTTACAATAAAGTCATGCTACCAACGCCATGATTAAATTGATCCTACTGGTCAAAAAGAAATATCACATCATTTTCTTTTGAGCTTTTTTTTCTATTAAGGGGTATATTCTTCTGATATTGTTTATCTAGTTAAACAGAAGAGGGAAGGATTGTCTTTGGCATATAAATGCGGCTGGGGAACATGAACACAGTTTTGGCATAGCTGATACAATCTCTACCCTAAAGTAATTCACAAATGTGGACATGGACAATACTCAGGCCAAATTAATTAATGAGGTAATCTACTTCTTTACTGAGAGAAGAGGCACAGAGAGCATAAAGGTATTTTCTATACTGCATAGCAAATATAGGAACATATTACTGTTCTAAAAAATCATAGAAAGATTTCTGGAGAACTTCTTGAGTCTAAGACCTAATACAATGAAAAAATACCCAGTACATATTATCACTGTTGTTTTTAGACAAATACTGTAGTATTTGGAATGAAAAACCTTCTTTAAATTATTCTGAAGGTCCTGATGGTGCTGATTATCCTCAACTATGAACTATTCTTTTTCTTAGCAGAATCTAACACATAGATCTCAGTTTTTCAGGCAGACTGCTTTTGTTTATGAGGAATTTAATTACATCTTACCTGTAGCTGCGCAAACTTGTAGAGCTGATTTTGCAGCTATACAAGCAGAAAAATGAGAAACTGATAACTGAAAAAGTCATCCATTCCAACCACTTAAAAGCAAGAGGAAATATCTTATTAACTTTACTTAGATGGCTGATGAAACAGACAAAAATATAATCTGTAGTTGTCGAATACATGGTAACTCATCTGTCTTTACCCAGTGATATTTTCACAACTGCATACAAGCAAAAAGAAATTTATTCAAAAATAACGTAAATTACAGGATTGTCACTCCATAACTTCAGTAGCACAAATAAACACCCATAACTGTGCATCCCTGTCATTTCAACTCACTGTGCAACATCTGCAAAAAGGCATTCCATGCAATATAATTAAGAAATAACAGATGCCTGGCAAAATTTATGGATTGAGGAGAAACCACTGAAACCTAATAGTTTTTATTGACAGGACAGAAAAAGAATAGACCGAACTTAATGACTACAGTGGTGGATGATACCTTTTTTTGACTAAGGACTTTTTTGAAGATTTCATATTCTTTAAAAACAAGCGGTTCAGGACATAGTTCAATTTCGAGTCTGAGACAATTTGTATTAGCTAGGCTATTTATGGCACTTTGTAGGTATATAACACAACATAGGACTTCCCACATAATTGTGTTTACATTCTTCTGCTAAACAGAAGAGGTGGGAAATGAGCATTCAGCCTAGAGGTAAATAATTTAGGAAAAACATCAAAAAAACTGTCCTTGAGAAAAATCAGGAGCACAGAGAAATTAAAAAATAAAATAAAACTGCCTTGAGCTAAAGAAAAATGAAATAGGGAAAGACTATAATCATTGTATGGAAGCAGGGAATTTAGTATATTCTCTATATTCTCTATTGGAATAACAGAATAACTGTGCATGCACAAAAAGTTTAGTCTGCAGTTAAAGAAAATTAGCCTGCTATTAGAAAATGTTACTTCAATGCTGTTCCCTTTACAGGGAAAAAGATGTTCTACTTCGATTTAAAACTTGCTAAAAAGAACACAATGTGAGGACAATTCAGCACTGACCTGAATTAGTTGCCTGTGGTTTTCCTATTTCAGATGATCTCATTATGTACTGAGAATGTGTCTCTGCTTCATTGTACCTCCTTTTACACTGCTGACAGATTATTTTAAACAGGCTCCAGCAAAGAACTTGATATTTCTTTTTTATTCCTTTTTTCTTAATGTATTTTTAGTCTATGGGCTGAAATTATTTCAATCCCAGCACTCGACGCTCCTCTGGGAAAGTCTGTGCAGCAATCCTAGCATGCTTCATTCCCACTGAGCAGGTCCTGTTCGAGTAGTGATAGCTTCAGGTGCTGTGCAAATGGTGTCCAAAAGTTTGAACAGTTTCTGAATTCTGTTGTTCAAACCCATATTTCTCGTGGCAGGCCCAGCTGGGATGTGTCCTGCACTGCAGAGTTCTCCATGGCTGCTAAGTGCTAATTCAGAAATCCTGAGCTGGATTGAGTATCGCCTGCTGCTGCTGAACACCAAAAAAAATTGAAGTGAGAGACTAGGAGAGACCTACTGGTTTTGCCCTGTTCTCTCCATTTAATAAGTAATTTATATTCATTATTTAATTCCTTAAACTACATTATATTTAAAAAAAATATTTTAACAGGATGATTTCAGAGTTCCACAGATGTTGCATAAAGATACCATAATGAGCAGATTTCCCTAAATTCTGGAAATAAGGATAGCCCGTTAAAGGAGTTATTACATTCACCTACTTATTTTGAAAATATCTCAGTAAATAAAGTGATCTTTTTTTTTTTAATTTTTTTTTTTTTTTTTTTTTTTTTTTTTTTTTTTTAGTATATAACAGCACACAGAAAAACAAAAGGGGCAATTCCTTGTAAAAATGTCTTTGATGACGAGGAGGTTTCTCACAGGTAACCAGTAAAAATTCACTGAACACCAGAAAGCTCGTCTGTGCACATCAGCAAGTCTGGGAAACATTTTTTCAGAGTAATGTACCGAAAGTGTTCTAGAGGTGAATGCAAATAGGGGTAAGTGCAAATGATGTACCAAGTACTAATATCATCTTAGGTGATGCTGTGATTTAGAGAAATACAATTGAAAGTAATTGCTGTGTTGCAGAGTAGCTCATGTTACTCAGTATAGATCAAAGTCAGTGAATGAAGGAGGTTGCAACAAGATTCCTTGACTGTGACTGACAATCAGAGAATCAATGGCTACACCCAAAAAAGTCCATCTACTGAATGCTAAGATCTACTGCAGCAGAGACAAAGTACTTATTGAGCAGTTTGGATTCTGCATTTTCTTCAAGAACCAGAAAAAAAGCACCTGTGATTTTGACTACATGTCTCTACCAATTTACAGCTCCTGGAATTAAACTTGTGATTGTCTTAGTTAATAGCACTAAGGGTGATTTAAACCTAATTATATTTATACCTAATGATAGAATGTTCAAGTAATTGATGTTAGATAAAAATTATACTGAAGAATAATGTCTTAATTCTTTCTCTCCTTTTCCTCTGCTTAAAAATAAATTGCAGCTACATATCAAATTGTTCTATTTTGAAGAAATAAATGTGTGTTTTATGCTTTTATATTGTAAAAATCCAGTCTTCCGGGAATCATTTTGAAGCAGGCAGATGTTCCCATGAGTGATTATATTCTATAGGTCACTAAAAATTCATCTGAATAAACATAAAATACAAATCTGGGAATATCTCCAAATGTTTTCCCCAGTAGCTGACTGTTTCTGGCATCCTCAATTTTATAAGATGGGCAGAGCATAATATTCCTCACTTTTGTTTTTAAAGGAAGAATGTTCAGAATGAAGAAATGATATGCAGTGCATTACGCTGAATCATTAAGAGATTAAGTTCTGAGTTAGTGCAATACATACATTCACATAATTTACTCAATATAGATTATATACATTTACAAACTTACAAGTAAGTTAGAAGTTTCTGAGCACAGCTAATGTATCAGAAGCATGTAAAAAAATCATCAGAAGCTTTGTAAAAAAAACCCTAAAAAATAAAAGAAAACTGAAACTGTAATATCAACAGTTCTGTGCACCATTATTCAAAGTATGGACAGAAATAAAATACTACAGATAAAAAATTCTCCACTTTAGAGGTAGGTGAGAAGACAAGTGCAGATCATTGCAGAAGGAAAATTGTTATACTGCAATAAGAAAAAAACCCAGAGTAATCTTCACATTTTGATTACAGCTTCTTGGACTCTACAAAATCTGTGATGAGTATGTGATTAAAGATTCTAATATATAAATTATTTGCATTGTCCTTAAAAAGATAAAATATGTGTTATTTTCAGGAAGACTATATATCCTAGCAGTACAGAAATGCCTCTTCTGCAACATATAATTGGTAGTACCTAAGTGAGAGGTCGCAAGCCAGAATGATTGGGTTTGTGTCAGGCAGAAAAACAATGAGGTATATTCCAGCATACAGAAAGCAATTTCAGAAGGAATGAATCACCTAATGTGATCAGCAAGAAGAATTTATTAAGAAAACAGTCAAATAGCTTTTCTTTTCCCACTGGTTTCTCACATAACATTCTCATTAACATGAACCATAACATTATGAAGTAAAGCATTTTAAAAAAAACAACTACTATCAATGATCTAGAGGCAATTACATACCAGACTTTACTGTTTGTTTCAGTGCTTAGTTGAACCTTGTATTTTAAAGCAATAGAATTCAGTAGGTATATTTTTCCTATGTTCATTAATTCCACATTAATGCTAGCACAACTACAGACTTTGTTACTTAAAGTTAATTTATTTTGCATTTAAATTGTGCTAGTAAGTGATAGTCATAATGTAATCTTAAATGTTGGCTGTATCAAGAACGTATTAAAGCCATCAACTTCTCACTAAAGAGAGGTACTATCCATAACTTAATTCAGGAAACTCAGTAAGCCAAAGGGCCAAACATTGTCACTCCAACTGTATCATGTACCATGAAATGTGGCCCAAAGCAGAGTACAATTACCTCATGATCCTAAATGTTAGAATTGAGACCTGAAAACAATTTGATGTAAACAGCCTTTTAAACTGGTAATAATAAACCAAGAGTGGCTGTCTGAATTTACAGTCGTGACATGCTAAATTATACTAGTTGGATATTGCCAATTAATTTCAGCAGAAGTTTAATTTCAGGAGGCTTGCTGAGCTTAATTTTTTTTTCTAAGAACAGCTCACTGGTAATGTATTTGCAAAATGATTTAATACACTGCAACAGCTCTCTGCTATCTCAAGAATTCTTACAACTAATGTATACAACTGGAAGTATCAACTTTAATCAAAGAGAAAAAGAGGGCTAACTTCCATTTCCAAAGCTCATCTGTATGCACGTATCTCATCAGTAACAGATTTTTCTGCTCTGCATTTATTTCTATGGTTCATCAAGGGACTTTTCTGGAAATAATGCTATCTGACAGAATCACATAAATACCAGAAACTCCTGCTAACTGACACAGTGCTGGAGGGTTTATTTCTTTTGGACATACATTATTGACTACCTGCATCTCAGTCAAATGTCCAAAGCTGAGCTGGAAGCGTAAAATAAAATTACAGTTTTTATCCTATGGACTGCTTGTCTAAAGCTCCTAACATAGCAACTTGGGTTGGTACACCCACAAGAAATGGTCTCAGATAAGTCACTGATTTTTGGGATGGCAAAAATCACAGTGAAATTCACATTCAAGATTAAGAGATAAGAGACTGGACCTAATAAGACTATGGATAAAGTTCTGGAAGAATTAGCACTAAAACAAGAGATGCTGCTCTCTCTGTCCTATTCTGTAGCTCCATTTTTCAACCATCTTTCAGGCTAAATAGTAAGGAGTCATTTGCTCTTTCTCTTTTCAACTGTATTTCTTTCTTTCTTCCCTTGGGAATGTCATTCCTCTCCCTGCATTATGTTATCACTTGCAAATCTGATCACTGTGTTGTTTAGTACTTTTTATGATTATTAATGAATATGTATGAAGGTAAAACATTCTATATTTTACTCTGTTTTCCAGTTTTCATATAATTGCATGGTACTTATATATACAAAATTAACGTGTTTTCCACAGAAAATATGAAAATACTAAACATTTCTAGTATTCCCAAACATTGATGCTGTGTTCTCTATTCTGAAAAAAAATGGAAAACTGACAGAACCAAATTTGTTCGCATGAGAAAGTTAGGGTATGGGTAGATTAAAGCCACATTTACGTGTTTTTATATTCTGGGCTAGCATCAGAAAGTAAAAGAGCAGCCTCAAGGCGTCTTGGCAGCTGACAACAGCTGGAGCCAGGCTGAGCAACAATAAGATTGTGATGTGATTCTGTATGGCTTTTTGACAAAGTAAAAACTGAGCTAATGTGTGCTCTTGCAGGTGACAGGATCAGAAGGATGCCTGGTGGTAGGACGCTGTGAGATAGTTTGCTGTGGAGGATATTGTTTTAAAGCACTTTTTCAGATGCACTTTCACAGCGATATTTGTAATCACAGGATATTTAAAGTATTATGTCAATTGCACTGCTATGGCAACACAAAGGACAGATCAGAAGTTAAGGAAAGTTGGTAGGAAAACTGATGACAAATGGAAGGGAAAATGAAGAAAGGAAAAAGGTAGATGCTACAAAACAAAACAAAACAAAAATAGATGGTGCCTATTTTCACATCCATAGATGAAGCAGGCCAGTTTGTCTGAACCTGAATATGTGTCTGTGGTTGAACCAAAATTTGTACTAGAAGTTTATATAAATCCTTAAGAAAGAATTGAAGTGACTACCTCAAACCACTCAAACACCTGTGCCAATGGTTTACGGGCTGGTCTGGCCCAGTTCTGTGACTAGAGGGGTGGAGGAATTCGCAAATCTGAGCCTACGGAAAGCAGAACCAGCAGACCCCAAAATAATTAAAAACAACGGCAACGATCTGAAGAGAAACAAACTAATTCACTAAATATGGTATCAGAATGCAAGATAACACACTATAATACAATATAATTAGAATTAAAACTAATAAATCAATTATTTGATTATGAGAGCGTGTCCGAAAGGTGGAAAGGCCTCACCATAATGCTGAGGTGGGATGCGCAGTCAGGTCAAGAAGCAGGAATGAGAGAGAGAGATGAAAAAGGGCAGTTGGTTGATCCACAAAAGCTTATATCCCCTTTCTAAATGCAAAGTCCTCTGGGGTATGTAGTTCTTTTCTGGGACAGGTGCCTGAAACTGGAGCATTAACTCTTTAACTCCCAGTGCACTACATGATGTTATGATGTGAAATACCAATAACCAAAAATAATAAAACTATGACAACCTGCCCAATGGCAGGTAATTTTTCCATCGATATTCAAAGAACTCCAAAACCTCTGTTAGCGATTTGGAGGACATGCAGAGCCACATTCTGAGGATCTTTTCCTGAAGCATATAGTGCCCTTCCTGAGTCTCAGAAGCCATTTGCGGGATTGAACACTAAAAGTAGCTAAGAATTATTACATTCTACACTGCACTGAGATGCAACTGCCTCAAGGGCCTCCCTCTCTTAAAATTAAAGACAGCATTTAATACTTTATAAGAGACAGTGAACAAGAGTCACATTCAAAAACTTACCAGGGAAGACTGACCTTGGGCATAAGTCCTTATTCTGTCAAAGCTTTGAGATGACATATGATAAAGACTTATACTGACAAGTGTCAAATCTAAATACTAGATTTTTTGGAGGGTATGCCAGATCCTTTCTGTACTCTTTAGTATCTGATGATAATAATTGGTTGGTAAATAAGAGTTGTGAATAAACAAAAAATTGTGAATAAACAAAAAATTGAAGTATTTTCTACTTGAAAATGGTATCATGAATCTTCATGCAGTTTTGGAGAATTAGTGCCTATTTTGATATAGCTGTTATGCAGAATAACAGCAATTAAAAGTTCTGTCAACCATTCTATTACTTAAGATCCTACCTCCAAAACCAGTACAAAACAGCAATAGACTGGAGTGAGTCCAGCAGAGGGTCACCAAGATGGCTGGGGCTGAAGAACTTGCCCAGTGGATTGCCTGAGGCGAACAGGGCTTGTTCAGCATCACCCAGCAACTACAAGATCAAGAAATCTGAACCAGGCTCTTCACAGACTGTGATAGGAGGAGGGAAAACAGGCAGTCAGCATAAAATAAAACAGGAGAAGTTTGACCAATTAAAAGGAATATATTTTCACTATTAGGATGCTCAAACATTAGAACAGGTTTCCCAGAAGGGTTCTGATGTTGTTGTCTTAGGACAGGAGTTTGGACTAGAGAGATTCTGAGGTCTCTTCCAACCTGAATTATACTATGACAGTTTGGTAGAAAAAGATAAGTCTATGCTTCCTGTTTCACAATCTGATAGGCTTGCATAAACAGTACGGTGTTGCTTTGAATACCTCCACAGTTCTGAACACCACATTTTCACAATTTCTTCATTTTTGATACAGATTATTAGTAAAATGAAAGGTTCTATAGAAAGAAATGTGGAATTAAGCTGACGGTATTTACAGTGGCTGCTCTGAAAGTAACAACTCCTATTTTATTATTCTGGCTCATGACATCAGAGGTGGATGTTGGTGACGGCAGTAGAGACTGAACCTCCCCACCAGTACTCCATTACATTCTCTTGTCATATTACAGATTTGTCAAAATGGCTTGTTACATGGAAACTCTATAGAAAATACTCTTGCCAAAGGTAATGGGCAAAGAGAGAAGAATGAACTAGAGGAGTACTTAGAGAATAAGCAAAAAATCATACAAGTTAAAAATAAAATAAAATAAACAGGCCAGTTATTGACTTGTAAATACATTAGGATTCAACTCTGCATGTATTTTGAGAGGGTGTGACATTTGTGTGCTGTTCAGAGTTAACACGGGGGAAAAGGGATGCTTCCTGTATTTCTAAAATACTGAGCGCATTTTTCTTAGTACTTCTGCTGTTTCTAGAAAACAGCAAAACTATTTCTAATCATTTCAGGCCTGAAACTTTAGATTATTAGATTACTAATAGATTACTAGAACTTTAAAACTTTAAAACTTTAAAACTTTAAGTTTTTAAGAACTTTAGATTATTAAATCACTTATACTGTTCCATTACAGCATATTGAAGTTTTAGCCAGTATGGTAACAAGCTGTGTGAAGAATAATCTGCCCTACCTGAAACTTATTTCATGCTGACTCAGGCTGACTTTTTGAGCAAAATAGTCTCTTCAGGAAATCTGCAGTCAATTTTAGCTAGATACACTTTACATCTGCCAAAACATGTGCTGAGTTAGTAGGAAACAGAGTTATTTACAAACTGAAGTTCTGTTTTCCCATTCTCAAGTCAAATCCAAGTAATAGGCTTATGATGACATCTGCAAAAGGATTTAGAGAAAAGAAACCAACAGAAGCTTTGTGAGATGATGAGAAATGATGGATTCAGTGTATCAGAGCTGTTGCTAAGTGGAAATATCGGAGCTGCTTAGGTTGGCTCAATGGCCTGATTAAGTTAGCAAGAAACTGTGTTTTCTGTTCACCCTTATGAGATTTTATCATAAATCATCTCATTAACGTGGTACAGAGAGACTGTCTCCTTAAAATAGATCTTGGATTGCAAGGCAATCCAATGTAGATGCAATCCTAAGGAATATATGCAGATTCCATTAAGTATTATTACTTTTATAAAAGTGAGCAGTAGAACATTCATAAGCATGTAGGCTAAGTAATATTAAATTCAATATTAAATAGATGTAATGCCAAAAAAACATCAAAATCAACAAAAAAAGAACCCAAAGGACCCACGACCTTAAACATAAATTGTATGTCTCCAGGAAAACTTCAGGCTGTTATAAAGTTGTCGTTAAAGCAAGAAAACTCTGACTTCTGAACACATAATGGTCTCTCTTCCCAGTGGCCAGCATTTTTGTTTTTCCATTTATTCCCTACAAATTCCTTAAAATCCCTGAAATTAGGGAGCGGCTTCTTTATTTGCCTGCATTCTCAGCAAGCTTAAATTGAAATAGCTTATTAAATGAACAATCAGGCCTTTATATACTTTCTTCTTAATATAATTATTAAGAAGTTGAACAAGTTTTCTTATTTCTATCCATTCCTGAAAAACTGAAAATGAAGTTTTTCAAAACTGTGTTCCATTAACAACACTTACAGCCTGATATTCTAACACAGATGTCCTTCTTTCATATTATTCTTAAGTAAATATTACTCAAGAATACAGTTTGTATTAGTGAAGAACTGTTACATAGAGTATTACTTCAGTAGTGGATGGCACAGTTTGGGATGCCCACGTATGACAATGTGGCAGTCTTTGCACGTATGCAAAACACAGTGCCAGAAGTAACAGTGGCACCAGACCTGCTGAGACCCAGAGGCTCAAGTCCAAGCACAAACTGGCCCTCCTTCACTGAATGTTCATGTGGTACAATCTAACTTATGCAGCTCAAGCACACAAGTGAGTTGGGCAGCTGCTGTGAGAGCAGTAACCCATAGCAGAGAAGTGGGGTCAGCACTGGAAGCATGTATGCCAAGGCTACCAAGGGCCTCTATTTTAACAAGTAGGAGTACATTATTTTTTCATATGAGAAAGAACTCTTATTAGCAACCAAATTTTGCTTCTTCTGTCCGCCACAAACACCCGCCTTCTTGCCAGAATTACAAGTACATTCTGATGTGATAGTTTAGCCTCAATGTTTAGACTGGATATATGGAAAAAAGCTTTTTACAGTAAGGGTGGTGAAGCTTTGGAACAAATTGTCCAGAGAGATGGTGGAAGCACCATCCTTGGAGACAGGCAAGGTCAGCCAGGACTGGGCTCTGAGCAATCTGATAGAGTTGTAGGTGTCCCTGTTCATTGCAAGGGAGTTGGAATAGGTGGCCTTTGAGGGTCCCCTCCAACACATAAATGATTCTATAATTCTGTATAGGTGTATCAGGTAGGTGTCTCAAATGTCCTCTCTTCTCAGCTTTTCCCTTCTTGCCTTTTATGGCCAACTTTTTCTCATAATTTCTTTTGTATAAAGTCATTTCTATCCTTCTATGCATCTAAATAGCATAATTTTCTCCAACTATTTTACAGTTCCTCTTCTGCCCTGGAATTTTTCCATCCATTTCATGAGACTGCGTATCATTTGATATCATTGCTTGAATCTCAGGAATAGGATAGCAACTTGGCAGCCAGCATAAGAGCTGATGTTTCTGAGTTCTATTATCTCAATTTGCTGATTCTTTACAAAACTCTACCTCATATTTCACTGTTTGCACTACATGCAGCCAAAAAAGAGAAGGCGGATTTCTGTGTTTGAAGGTTCAAAACCCCATCAGTGGAGTTTAGGAAATAGAAAAAACATCACAGCAGAATTCAAAAAGAAGGTCTGAAAAAGAGATGTAAGATGTAATGGAGAGGGGTACCCTCCTTTAATTCTGAATCCTGTTTTACTGACTGCTTTACAGTTTTTTGTTTCTGCGTACTGCTAACAGATATATACATCATTAACAGTACACTGTGGAGAATGTAACAAAAAAAAATCAAATTTATTTGTTTTGAATTGCAAAAACAGTGCATGTACATTGTTTCAAAACACACAGAGTCTGTATGTTTTGAAATAACACAGGGCAGGGCAGTTCTCACAGCCCTGTCTGTTGATGAAAGGATGAGAATATGCCATCTAATAAATTTGCTGAAAACAAGCTGCACTGTACATTATCAAAATAAAGATGCCTTAAAAAAAAAAAAATCACACTTTTCATTGTCTGTGAGAAATTAAGAAGAGGATGGCAAGGGGTGTTTACACAGGCACTTAGCCAGGAAGCTGTGTTTTCCACAGATAGAGTCATTCAGGGAGCACATCTCTGATTTTATGAGCTCCCTCTCTCTGTTCTCATACCCCTGTAATCATGACAAGAAATCTATCTATAGGTGAGAAAATACATAGCTCTGCACAGCATATTGAAATGCTGCCTCTTTCCTTTAGGTAAGTGCTACCACACTGAGGCCATTTGTAGGAATTTTACACAGCAAGACAAACAAATGGAAACCTCTTAAGGAAACACATCAACTGCAGGATAGTTTCACAGTGAATCCTCACAAAAAATCTATGCAAGGAGACTATAAAAGAATTCTCCATAAATCTTCTGTAAAATGCAGCATTGCTGATTAGCAATAGAAAATGCCGTGAGATAGAAAGTCTTGTCACTTTATTTGTATGTGCTCTTCAGCATCTTAAGTTGCAGCTTAGGATCCCTCAGGATCATGTGAGGCTAGGTTATATATTAGGGAGCTGTGCTGTAGTGCTGTGTGTAAGCCTAGCAGCTGGGTACTGTTATGGTTGCTGCTTTCCTGTGCTAAGCTGATTTACTTGTTTAAGGTCTGACCTCATCATCCTGTCAGTATGGATTCCCACCTATACAGTTAGCAGCAGCTTAGCATCGGCTCTAAGAGCTTGCAGTATATTAATCAGGAGAGAGAGCGAGCTACCGGTATTTGTTCTTTTGTTGTCTTTTCTTAAGAAGAGGAGTTGAAACACAAGAGATAACAAAGAATCCATTTCCTTTCTAGAAGAATAGGCTTTTGTCATTTTTTTTTTTTCTTTTCTTTCTTTCTTTTTTTTTTTTTTTTCCCCTGAAACAATGTCAGTGTCTGGAAAGAAAGAGTTTGATGTGAAGCAGATCCTGAGGCTCCGCTGGAGGTGGTTCAGCCACCCCTCGCAGAGCTCCGCAGGCACGGGGGGCTGCCACCAGCAGGAAGGATATGAGCACAGAGGGACACCGGTGCAGAACAGGTTGAAGAACCACTCTCGGGACAGAAATGGGCTGAAGAAAAACAGCAGTCCTGTCCACCACAATATATTGGCGCCTGTGCCCGGTCCAACTCCAGTGCACCACCGATCGATTCAAACCTGGCATCAACAAAACCTCATAGAACAGCTTCGATCAAATGAAGATATTCCCAAAGCAAACACAGAGGAAAACTGTGTCAAGGAAGATTCAAGTAAAACCCTGCAGGAGTTGCAGATGATCACAGAGGAAAATTCAGATGAATCTGCAGAGAGGTAGGAGTTTTAAAGTCTGCACTTCAAAAGCAGTACTTCTATCCAAGTTATTCCCTAAAACTGTCTTTGTTCTTAAGCAGAATTCTTTACTGTGTTACTCTCACTTTATGTATGTGCACACCCACACATACAAATAGAATTGAATTCACATTAAGAAGTGAATTGAAGGATTGTGAAATGTAGAGGTTTGATATGTCATTTCAGAACCTCAAAAAAAAAAAAAAAAAAATCCACCAGCTTGTCAGTTTTTTTCCTATTACAGTTTATGACATGCTAATTCTTTGTCTTGACTTATTATGTGTAAAGACAATGAAAAAATGAGCCTTCTGAAACACTGTCCTCATTCTGACTTTATCAATGGGTGCAACTTTGACAAATGAGAACTGCTGGAGATGCACAGTCTGCGTGGTTGCCATCGGTTTGTCAAATTCTTCACTGCCTTTTATTAGTGCCTTCTCGACAAGTATAATTAACCTTGAACTAGGTGGAAAGGAAGCATCATTACTTGCTTTTTTGAGGGTTTCTTTGAAATAACATTACTTTCACAGCTTGTTTAGCACACTAAGGGACAAATATTTTCTGTAAGGTCGGGTTAAAAGATATTACAGCTATGCCACCTTAAAGGTCTAAGAACAAAGGAAGAGCTATTTTTAAGATGTTCGTAGGGAGAAGAAAACAAGAGCACAAGTTATTTGGTTAAACATGCCATTTAGATTGATGATGTTTTCAGAACTGATGTCAGCAGTAATTGCTCCTACAACAACAAATTTACTTCTCCTTTATCCCTACTTTGACTCAAATTATGCATTTACAATGCAATTATTTGTAACATTAGATAAGATTGCCAGCAAGTCTTAGGGAATAATTTCAGATATTTATATTGTACTTAGATAGAAATCCATCTTAACTGAAGTTATAGTTTCTCTCAGTAAAGCAAAGCTGACAGTTTGTGTATTTTTAGGAGTTGCTGTTTTTCAAGTTGTACATCTGGTATAGGGAACATTAGCAAAATGAATAGAAAAAATGCCTTTCAAAATGTCATTCTGAAAACAGTCTTAATGGATGCTCTGTAAAATCATTACAAAATAAAATCAATGAGATAGGAATGTGGTAGTTTTGTATGCTCACTCATTTACTACTTTGTTGGCATAACTTACTTCAAATTACATTACATATTTCCTAGGGGGGGGAAGGAAGCAAACATAGGCGCATCTTAGCAGGAAAGTAATTTTAGTTTGAAAAATATAAAGAATGGTGAATAAACAAAATAAGACTGTTGTCTGATGAAGAAAGTTTAAAAAAAAAAGGATAATTAATTCAGTTTGGAAGGTACTGAGGCACTGTCTTCTAAAATGAGATGTGACATTTTCTCCAGCTATATAAAAACTTTATGCCAAGACCTCATGAAATGTTGTTCCTTCATATTCATTCAAATTTACGTTGTTCCATTGAGTTGTTCAAATTTTCAGATTTTAGATGAATTTTGGGAATGTGTATCATAACCTATTGCTATAGTCGTGTGTTTTTTTTGCAAAGTTATCAGTAAAAGCATTTTATGCATGTTGTAGGATAAAAGAATTCTTAAACACCTTAAAATGCTGACTTTGTATGACGTGGTTTAGAAAGTCAGTTGCCACTATGTGTTTCACTCTAATCAAAATTTTATTTCAAGGAATTAAAATATATTCTTAAAGATGCTATGACATAGCTCCAATTTCTTAAGTATATATCAGGAGAAACTGCTAAGCAAATAATCTGTCTTTCTCTTCCTCTGTAGCATCCAACACAAGACACACAAGAATTAATATGCTAATCACTTGGGGAAAATCAGGCATTTGGAAGTTCCCTTAACTGCATCTTCTTACACTACTAAAGTCAATGAATAATCAACCTGTAATTATTGCCTCCATGTGCTCTTTTGCATTCATACCTGAGGATACTAAAAATGACTTCATATAAATTTTCCTTTTATTCCATAAAAATAATCTTATCTTCTGAGTATTGACCCTAATCCAAACATTTCACCTCTGCCTGCAGAAGTTCCATTTTTAGCTAGACTCTAAAGCATGACAAGCTGAACACACTACTACTTGTCACTTGGGCATTCAAAATAGTGGGAAAGGTTAGGAAATCAGGCCAACACTTCAATCTTAAACAGGATATGTGCACAATTTCCATTAGCAACTTAATTCTTTCTACCAAAAAAAGCTGAGGAAACATTAGAAGAATATTCCTTATTTCTTCAAAATAAATTGAGACATCTCTCTCCAGAAACCTCAGAACTTACTGACTTCACTATATAGACAGGATCTGTGAGTTTGATGAAATATGGGTTGTTTACTGAGGAGGAAAGGTAAATAAAATTCCAAAGAACTGTTCCATTTTGAATATTCTACCATGAATACACTTACTCCTGTTTTCTTCAACCTTTTTGGTGCTCCTGTACCCAAACAAAATAAGTAGCCCCAAACCTTTCTGACCTATAGTCTCCTTCCTGAATACTAGACCTTGACAAATGACTGACAAAGAAAATGAGAATTTAAGGGATGAGAACACATTATTTTTTCAGTAACGATACCCAATTAAGATGTGACCAACCTATAAATGCTACGTGCATAACAGATAAATAAATTGCTTACTGACACAAGGTTAGGATAAACTTCCCAGAGTGCTTGGGGACTGTCTGTTGCTAGGAGAACACACTTAAAAGGTATCAAACATATTATGGAAGCATTTTAAATGATGCTCCTTAGCCTGCTAAAAGATCCCTACAAAGATTGCACCTGTAGTTTTGGAGAGATACGGATTTTATTCGCCTAGTCTTATTCTCATGAACTGACTCCTTGAATGAGGACCTTTACACATGTGAAAAACAGAGAAACCAGTTAAAACCTGAACAAATGCCAACTTATTTTGTTTATTTGTACACTGTATTTTTTGCTATAAAATATGGGATTACTGGGATAGTCATAAGGCTAAACCTGCAGAACGCGACCATGCAAATGAAGAGTAAAAAACATCAAATATTTCAGGCGTGGCTTAAAGGAAGTAGGAGCTTAAGTGAACTCTGAAACAATGTATGGTAAATAAACTGTGAATTGCTTCTGGTTCAGAAGACATGGCCTACTGTATACTTTACCTAGTCTGTTGATAATTTCAGATTTCTTTGAACTATCTGGAATTTGATGAAGTTCAAGTTTTTCCAGGGATATCAAAATTCCTTGAAGAAATCCTATTTCTTTCAAAGAAAATGGTCTGGAAGTGAACCAGATATATAATAGAAAATCCCAAGATTTCACTGTTAGATTTTGTTTTGATCAACAAAAACTTTGTTCGCATGTGCAAGATATGGAAAAGCACTTGTGCAAAGAAACTGAAAAGGCATTCATACCTCCTAATAGGAAGAATCCATAATATTAAATTACCTTGATTACTTTGCTTGATTAATTTTGGACTCACAAACATGACTGTACTGATCTTACAGTGCAAGAAGTATACCTGTTACTTATTTACATTATGCTACGTTGCCACATCAGTTTATGCACACTTGCTGGAAGGTATGTTATGATTCTGTAAGTATACTATTGAAGACCATGTAAGCTGGCAAAGTGTGTGGGTACCTCTATTCCTAGTTACCCAAGGCAGTGGGATTTCAATAGTGAATATAGCATCCATTCAACTTTTTTCTTTTATGCACTTCTTATAATTGTATGGCTGAAAAACCTCACAAATCCACTTGGTTGACAAACTCCAGTTTTGGTAAAGATATATACTTTCTAATTTACCATATGAAACAAAATAGACTTCTAATTAATTTTACTACACTCTTTTGATGTCATAATCCAAGCAGCTGGTGCTGATGGGTGTACTCAGATACTCAGGACGATTACCTTCTTAACAGAGGCAACGCGTTTTCTGTAGTTACTATTTACGATCAATTATTTTGACAGTTCCTTTTGTGTAAGACATGAAAATTCATGTCATCTTTTTTTCTTTGCCAACAATATGGAAATAACTAACAATTTTCCTTACTTCTTGTGTATATGTGTACGTATGTATGTATAGATCAGTGATATCACTGGTTAGGATAAACTGTGATATCACTGATATATAC
Organism: Phasianus colchicus; assembly: GCF_987193195.1. Classification (NCBI taxonomy): domain Eukaryota; kingdom Metazoa; phylum Chordata; class Aves; order Galliformes; family Phasianidae; genus Phasianus; species Phasianus colchicus. The sequence continues at coordinate 12,172,300 of NC_143449.1, forward strand.
ATATATACATACATACGTACACATATACACAAGATTATTTCACATATTATCCCCTATATCAGAGATTTCCTTAAAATTCTTATTTCTATTATAGCCTTGGCTCAAAGTACAGTGAAATAAAAGGTACTTGAAATAAAAAATACCCTATTATTTGTTGCAGTAGCCCAAAAGACCTTCAACAGGACACAGAATCATAGAATATCCCAAGTGGGAAGAGACCCACAAAGACCACTGAGTTAAGCTCCTGGCCCCGCACAGGACCACCCAGAATCTAAAAACTAATGTCTGAGAGCACTGTCCAAGAGCTCCTTGAGCTCTGGTAGCTTGGAGCTATGCCTGCTGCCCTCTGGTGCAGAACCTTTTCCTGACCCCCAACCTGACCTCCCCTGAAGCATCTCCATGTTGTTCCCTTAGGTCCTGTTGCTGTCACCAGCAAGCAGAGCTCAGTGCTGCCCTGTGAGAATCTGTAGGCTGCCAGAAGGCCTCCCCTCAGCCTCCTCTTCTCCAGGTTGAGCAGCTGCTGAGCTTGTGATTCATGTGAGCCCTGCACATGTTCCCTAACCATCTGTACATTTTTGCTTTGTCCCTAAATATAGTACTTCCAACAAATCATCTTATTTTTATCAGATAATGTCTCCAGTGTAATATTACTTAATTCTGATCCTAAATAGAAGCTAAGAAAATATTTTTGTTTTATGGAGAATTTTGCAGTTTCTTTAATACTTTATATGTTGACTTATACGCAATATACGTTAAAAATATGATGATTTTATGTCATTCTGCTATGGATAGCCAAAATGCTTCATTAAATCCTCAGGGAAAAACAGAAAGTAATTGTCTGCTAAAGATAAGCGTTAAATAAAGGTCAAAATACAAATTTGAAGCTTGGAACATTGGAAATGGATTATTTAAGATACTGTAACCAATCTCCTCTCAGAATTGGTGGATATACAGTCTATGTGGCATTTCAGTATTTTAATGCAGTGGAAGAAAGGTTTGCAGCTGGGGAAAGAAGATGGCATTTTTGGCAATAATGTTGGAAGAACAGTCCATTGACAACAATGAGATGCTGCATCTGCTGGTGCCAAATATTACTTCAGTTTTACGTATGAACTGAGGAATGGCATAGATAATTAGTGAAGCCAAGCTGAGTTTTGAAAGTATTTTACTGTAACTCTCTCACAGCTGTTTTTAAAAATAGGTGAGAGTACTGAGAAAATTTTCTTGTGACATCTGTTTGCTAAAAGTAGAAAATTTGTGAAGTTCTAGAAAGTGGCATCTCATGCAAAACTGAAATAAAAAAGCAGATTTATCCTTTTCCTTGAAGTTGTTAAACTGCGAGGAAGGACAGAACTTTTCAGGCAATGTGAGAATGTAATGAACAGTGACTACTGAAGTCATTTGGACTAAACAAATGCTATTGCCTCATATAGGATCCCTTGGTACAGAAATGAGAATCAATGCCTCAAAAGCTTCCTCAGCAGATTTTATGCCTACTTTCTCCTTCTACTGCAACATCTTTGGAGAAGCTTGACACACAGGCTTACACTTAACATGCACAGCTTTCAAAGATGAATTATTACAGACAAGGGAAAAAATACCATTTAATAGTAATTTAAGAAACTATGACAATTCTATCAATTTCAAACTAATTTCTTTATGATTCAATTATCTTCTCATTTCTTCTCCATGCAGCCTGCTCTCAGCAAAGACAGCTGCTAAATTACTTCTTAAAGACTTATTGCTGTTCTTAAAGTCTCTGCCTAATGTCTCCAGAAAAAGTTAAGGAGATGATTAAACACATGTGACCAATGCAGAGCATGTTCTACAGACATACTGAACATGTGCAACTGTGAAATCAATAGTATGTGAAATCAACTGTATGATTATTGAAGCATTATTGGAAAAGGGGGAGAGTTTGCTTGATTTGAAAATTATAGACAGAAATTTAAAAGAAATGAACAATTTATGTTCATAGTTCGAAGTAAACAACTCAGACACACACACACAAAATATATTTGCAATACTGTCATAAGGAACATTACTAAATCTTTCACAGTTAAAGAAATAAAGAGGTTTGTTTGTTGCAGTAAATCAGCTAGAGTTAGCCCACTGCATACCAATTCATTCAGCTAGAAGAAAATAACGATACTGCACTTTAAGAACAACTATATCGGGTGATAAAATAAAGAATATGCCTCGCATATAATATCTTTAGGAATGCAAGATAAATAAATACAGAAACGCTGAAGTACAGATTTACAGAATGAGCTTAAAGGGAGTATAGGAACTAAATCAAAAATATCTAAATCAAAACTGTAAAAGTTTCTTCCTGTGTGTAATCAGGCCCCACATCAGTGACTCTATGCTCAGACTGCACCACTCAGCTCCGACAAATCTCCCAATGCTCCTACTCCCCCTTTCCCAAGGAAATGCTTAATAGTCAAAATTCAATTCAAAGCTAATTAAAATAGATAGAACAAGAACTCATGGCCTGGGTCTTTCCAACAATTCTGCCTGTCCACTAATTACTACCATAAATCATCTTATATTTCATTCTAGTAACTGTTTTCATTTTATATGATGAATCAGGAAAATTCACTAAAATTTTGTCTATTGCTCACAGGCAGAAAGATAACTAAAAGCATGTAGAGGACACTGTAGATATTATATTAATGTGAAGTTAGAATGTATGATACAGTATTTTAATGACTTTGCTTTAAAAACATTTTGTCAAGAAATAGGGCACAGATTCAGAAGGATACCTTACTTAGAAATGAAACAGAACAAAACAGAACACTGTCAATTGTTTTCTTCATTATTTTATCAGCTAAAACATACTTAGGTAAATAAACTTTCACTGGAAAAGAACGATTCCTCAATCTTTCTTTGGTTTTGCTACGCATATTTTGAAAATTGTTGGACAAGAATCTTTCCCAAGTACTAGCAATTGATTTAACCAAATACAAGCTCTCCAAGACTGCTTCTAACTTGTAAAATGCATGACTTCACGAGTAGCTGTGTTAGGAACTCAACATCCACTGATTCTATCTCAGATTTGCTATGTGTTTCTTATATAAATGCAAGGAAACAATTTAGCCTCTTGGTACCACTGCTTGTTCGTATTAAAGATAACCTTGGATACCCATTTTCTTATGAACACAGTAAGAACTGATTAGTGTTTTCAAGCACCACAATTTGTCTAAAACCTGCTAGTAACATGCAAACTTTAAACGTGTACATTATGATCGATGCATTATACTATGTAATTCTCACGATAATACCACATAATGTATATAGCTCCCATGATTATATTATCACAAAAGTCAGACTGCTACTTGAACTAGAAGTTTTCTGTTGCAACCAGTGATAGTGACCACCAGCATAGTTATAATAAAGTGTTTTGAACAGCAAACACAAAAGGAATATATTTGACAAAGTGGAGAGCCGCTGTCACCATTTGCTATGCTTGAGTTTACCTCATTAATTAGAAGTCAAGAGGAAGGGAGGCACTCTTGCAAGACAAGCATTTTCAAAGCCTGTTCATTTTAATAGAAGTTGGAAAAATGAACCTTTTTGAACAGTGAAAACATACCTTGATTTAAATGGAAATCATAAGCAAACCACTAAGAAATCCTAGGAGCTGGAGAAAAGCTATTTTGAGCTATTACATATGGTTTGCGTTGCCAGGGAAACCTCTTCTACAGTGTTCATTTAGCACAGATGCGCAGGAAAGCTCTGTGTCTCCTTGTCACACCATTTCAGAATGTGAAGAAATAGAGAAGCACATATACACGCACGCAGACAAAAATATCTCAGTAATTTAATCTTAGTCACGTTCTGTGTTTTTGGTGGGAGTTAGTTTTTTCTCCCTCTTCTTCCATGACCACTGTGTTAAAGAAAAAGCTTTGTATTAGAAACCTCTGTTTCCAAACAGGATGTTTGTTGAAATATTACCTTCAGTTGTGATCCATTTGAATTCACATACAGATAGCAAGCTATGTATGCACAGGATTTGCCTGTGCCATATACATAGGGAAAACACAAGGAGTAAGTCTGGTGATGCCATTTCTGACCCACCCGTTTGACCCCTAGTCAGATTTGACTTGCCAAAACACATCATACAATCTACTTTATTGCTGCAGCCAAGCAGTCTTTACTTCAACAGTGTTGGGCATGCTCTCTTTACCTCTTTAGACCTCAGTTAGGTGATAGCCTAGAAAGCAGTTGCAGTCTGCCATGACCAAGGACTCACCTGCCTCTCTGTTGAGCAGGCAGGAGAGCTCAGATCACTTCCACAAGCACTTGTTCCAGGGTGTGCATTAACTACACAAACAGCCTAAAACTGTAGGGTGCAAAGCACCTGGACAAACATCTAAGGTCCAGGCAAATGTCTTTCCCATCCTGATCACACAATAGAGCTTTCTAAAGAAAATCCTCTAATTTGTCCTGTACACCTAATAATTCTGTGCTGCTTCTTTGAGTCATAAACTGTAATTAAAAACATATGTAATCACTCAACTAAGACTGCATGAAGAGCTTTAAATCAACCATACCTACATATCAGTTAGCATAATACTTGTTATAAGCATTTAAAGATTGAAATGCTTGTTCTGAGTCACAATCTTAACTCTCACAGAGGATATTACTGAAGATTACTTCCAGTCTATCTAGCTAGTTTACAGAAAACTACATGCAAGGACAGAAATTCCATTCTGTGTGATTACTTACAAAACCCCACTATTCTACATTCAAGTACCATGGCTTAGGACAGACTTTTGATCTCTCTCACTGAGATGCTTGACCTAGTAAAATCACCTGGCAGTACAGCCCACTCAGTCTCTTGATAAATCTTGTCATAGTGGATTTATAGGCAACGTTAAGACAGGTTCCTGTGAAGTTACAGCCTTAAAATCATGAAGGAGTCAGACTGTTCAGTCAGAACACAATGAAGCAGTGAGAAAAGCACAGAAAGGAACAAGGTTGTAAGTCAGCACTAATTTTTTGTCCTCATTTGTTTTTTCATTCACTTAAGGATGCCAGACTCATCTATAAACGAAATTTAGTTTGGCTTGGTGCTACACTATGCCAATAAAGTTGCTCAGTATGAAGCTCCCATGAGATGCCATAGATGTGCCAGATGTGCCTCTGACTTCCTCTTCAGAGGAATTCAATATGCATCTCAATTACTGGTTAGCTGTTTAAATTAATGCTTCCTTACACTGTTCACTTAGAGTTACAGTGAATTCAAAACTGAATTGAGCACATAAGCAGGCCTTCCCCTCTGCATGGTCTCTCATCAGAAGTCTCTCTGAAACATGCTTAATGAACTAAGAATCATGGAACTAATTAGTTTCATCTGGCAGTAATCATGGTTGGGTTTAAGCAAAATTTGTTGACCTTACCTTGTTTCTGCTTTTTGTCCTCTAACTAAAAATGCCACATCCAGCATCTAGTCATTATTTTTCATTTTGCACATTTTGACAACTTGAGATAATGTCTTTTAGTTGCAGCATTTTTTGTTCATTAGGAAGATGCTATTAAATTACCTAAACATATCACTAGCTACATGAAAGTTGAGCAAGGAGTAAGCAACCTCACTGAATTTCTCCTTCAAAGAGTTTTAATTTTCACCAACATAAGCTTATAACATAAATATTGAGTTAGAAATCATGTTATTGCAGTGATGATTTCAGAATTCTTATTGTGCATTGACTAAGGCAACAAAACATTCCACATAATTTATATTATTTCTTACATGCTAAATTTTTATGAGCAATGACTTTCTTACCTGTCTTAGGAAAAACACATTAACTAAAATATTTTGTTTAAAATCAGAACAAAGGTGAAATTTTATATGGCAATATATATACTTGTATATTTTTTACTGAAACATTTCACTTAGTTATTATTCTCCATTACATGGAGATGAATAGTGTTAATTCTTTTGGAGGACCATTCTGGATGATGATTTGAGATAGCATTAATTTAAATGATTTGTCTGAGATACTTCATCATTAAATACAGATAGACAGATATCTATTACAATAAAACACTCAGAGATGTACATCTAGTGCACTCTCCAGACGGAGTAGATATTAGCGGAGTCCCAGTTTTTATGAATTCATCTCATGCCACTATAAAATTTATAGTCAAATTTCATATTCAGATTATTCTGAATCAGGAGGAAAGCCATTATTTAATTTGAAAATCCCTACTACATTGTAAATGTTAACACTAACACATCACCATGATAAAAGTCCCTATTTACACTGCATGGCCACCAAGAATCTGAAGAAACAGCTGCTGAATTTTGCTCCTACAGTCCTTTCAGTGATTTGAACAATGTGCACTAGATCACTAGAACCCACATTCAGCCTACAAGTATTGCACGCAGGGCTGTGTCTGCACTCCTGCTGTGTCCCATTGGAAAGGCAACCTGGGGCATGAAGTACAAATCCACAGAAGGCAACAGCCCCATCCACAGCCTTCCCAACTTGTCCTGCTGACATAACAGAATGGGAGGCCAGTTGATGCCTCATTTTAATATCTCTTAAAATTTCTGAACAGTTCTGCAAAAAAGTTACAGAACAATTTTCAAAACTGAGCCCCAAAAGTCAAGAACAAACTGTTATACATACTGACTCTCAAACAAGCGTTTATTTTTATATGTTTGCCTTGAGCAGTTAAAAATAATTCACAGAACGTTGCTGTCCAACCAAAGAAGATATGAATCAGATCTTATTGTGCTTTTACACAGTACAAAATTCTGAAAATTATTTACTGTGTACACACAAATACCTCCATTTCTTGCTTATCTGTATAGAACAAATTGCAAACATAAATCTCCACTGAAGACACAAGATGCCAATAAAGGAATGCATAAAGCTTTCAACAAATTGTCTTCCCAGAAGCGTAAGATAGCCTGAGACAGTGTACACATGCTAATAAGAACAATCAGCATTGCAGTGAGACAGGAAAATAATTTTACAACTAACATCCACCATTAAAAAAACAAATATACAATTTCTAAAGGAAAAGAGCTTCATGGAGAGACTGGTTGGATTGAGCCCTCTTTGTAATTTGAAATGATGCTGGGGACACAGCTGACATCATCATAAAGGCCTGCAAAGTGCTGAGGTGCTCTCCAGTTTAGTTTGGGTCTGTTCTCCAGTGGAATTATCCCACCAAAAGCATGTTTCCCATTCACATGATAATTTAAATAACCTAGTCTCAATTCATTTCTTATGAATCATAAAGTTATCTTAACTAATGCCAACTGAAAAATGTGGTAAGTTTCTGTTAAAAATTGCAACCAGAAATTATTAAAGATAGGCTGTTTTTCAGATCTCCAAGTTCTAAAGGGATTGTCAGCGTGAACTTTCAATGCAAGTCAGCAATCTCTCTATTCACCTCAGTAATTGCACATTTCGGTTGTTTACTTCTTCCTTTGCTACTGTTATTTTGTTATTCCATTGCATGTTAATGTTCCATACGCTTTAAGATCATAATTTTTGACCCACAACTTTTTGCACAATATTTAGATGTTATATTTACCAGCAACAATCTAAGAAAGGAGACAACTACAGTAGAGCTATTAGGAAATACTGAATATTAAGGTAGAGGTTAAGACAACTACTGATTGCATGCTGCCAGCAAGCAATTAATACAAGCGCATCAACTTTATCATTATTTTATGCTGTGTTCAGAAATGGCTTTCTAATAGAAATATTTTTCTTCATATCTCAGCCAACTGATGCAGGGACCCTACAATTTGGCATAAGGAGATAGCATCTCTCAACTTCCAGCTCCACGACACCTCCCAGCACAGGGTCAGAGCTCAAGCATCTGCATGGGGGAGAGTCTGCCTATGTGGGGGCTGACTGTAGTTTTCTCGAATAAGCACAAACAAATCAGAAGGGAAAAAAATGATGAGTTGCATTGTAAACATTGCTATACAAACAAACTGAATTGATGAAGTTGCAGTTTTGTCTGACACCTTGTCACTGCTAAAGGACATCCAATAAACCTCAGAGTCGAAGTCACACTGATGTTCTCAGCTGTGATAAAGGCTTAAGATGCCTAATGTCTCCTAGCAATGTCTCTAACTGCTGTCTAGTTTGCTGTTATGGATGGGGTGACCTCAGAGGTCCAAAATAACAACCTGTAAGTAACAGTGATGACTGAACTGTTGGTTAAACTGGTCTTCACAAGTATTAGAAGAAAAATAATTAGGTGCATTCAACAAATATCCAACACAGGAGTGGTCACTATAAAAATATAAATAATAGCCTTATCAAGAACAACAAATCAAAATATGCATTTCATTATCTGGTTTTCATGCAATATTATGCTTCTAAGCTTCCTAATCATTAAGGGTTTTTCTTTATGCTTTTTGGCCACAGGCACAATTAATGAGGCACTTTAAGATCACACTGAGTTTAAAAAGGACATGGCAATTAAATGGCATTTATGTTTTATCATGTTATAATTAAATAAAGATGAAAAGTGAATTTATCATTTATAAACTGATTAATGAAGAGTGCTGCGTTGATTAATGAAGAGTACTTTATGAAGACAGAAAATGATTTTAGTATAATTCAGCAATTTAAAGAATTGTAGAGAACAGGCCTGGAATGAACCACAAAACTTGTGACTTCCATTCCCCTGACCAAAGGAAAGATTAAATTTTCCCTCCACATCACCTTTTTTGGGATTCATTACAATCTAGCTGTTACCTTATGTCTTCCTATCCTGTAGTTTGTTCAGGTAATTACTCATATGCAAGTATGAGCAGGTCTTTGAAAAGTAAAAATTTGCCCAAAGGTCAAAAAAGTTGAGGGCAAAGATAGCACTTTCTATTTAAATTCAGTTCCCAAAATTTGTCAATTTGCTATCATTTAATGATGTGATGATTATACCCTATTTCTGTTGTATACCTGTCTGTAATGAAAATACGGAACAACATCAGATGCAGAATTCAACTGCAGTTCATTGAGAAAATCTTCTGGCTTAGAAAAATTTTAAATACCGATAGAAGTTGTTGCTATCTATTCATTACACTTAAGACATGCCATCCTAGCTTGATTTTGAAAACGTCATGTGAAATACTGTCAGAAGTCATCCAAAAGTCGAGATGACTTCTGACATCTAATTCTTTTCTCCCAGTAAGCTTTGTTATCTTGTCACAAAAGAAAAAAAAAAATGCTATGACATGATTTGTTCTGAACAGCCATGCTGGCTGGAATTTATCTCCTTGTTGTCATTTAGATACTTAATATTGTTTGATTACTTTTTAAGGTTTTCAGTTAAGAAGGTTTGCTCAAATATTTTGTGCTTATTTTTTTCTTTTCTTTCTTTTTCTTTCTTTTTTTCTTTTCTTTTCTTTCTTTCTTTCTTTTTTTTTTTAAAAAAAAACAAAAGTTTAAACAACGTTTTCACAATCCTTTACAAGTCCTTATGGGAAAACTCTGAAATTATTTCACTTGGCTCTCTACCTAAGATGAAATTTGTGCAGCTCAGCAACTTTGAAATCATTTAAGTATAGATTTACCTGCGCTTTCTCTAATCTGAGATCTTAAGTTCTTAATACTAGTGCTAATGGTATTAACACATCTCAGCATCCTAGTCAGCACTACCACAAAGGTGGCATTAAGGTACTCAATTTTCTGATTCTTCAGAACAGTTTTTAGTAATTTTCCCTTCTGATTAATTGAAAACTAATTACTTGGCCATCACAAGGCTAATGTACCTCTGGAAATGTTATTACTTAATATACTTCAGATTTTTTTTTTTTTCCAAACTCATACACATTTTATAGAAAACTAGTAATTCTCCATCCACTACATGCTTCTGGGTAGGTTTACATGAACTGTGAGATCTCTTCATGTGTTGTGTTCTCATGAAACAAGACAGGACAGGTAGATACATTCAAGTTAACACATCTGCAGCTAGCTTGCTTATTTCTGTAGGGCAGTCTGCAACACCCCTGATTTTATTTCAACATCAGACTCACTGATATTTTTCCTGACTTCCTTCTTCAAATTACTTTAAACTCTGTCTTCTTAAAGTTCACTGTATTTTTCTGCCCTAGATTTAAATTTTTGAAGCTCTATATTTGAGTTATCTGCATATCACTAAGAGTCATACACAGAAGGAAATAGAGAAATATCTCAGAACTTAATTTATCCCCTCCATATTATACTATACTTACCACTTTGAATCAGTTACTGAAAATAAATCGGCAACTACAGAATTATATTTACAAAGTTAGCCAGTGTTTGTTTTTTTTTCCTTCTAGTACTCTTCAATATCTAAAGACCTTATTTTTTTTTAAGTAATTATATGGTTGGTGTTATATCTGCTGCACTAAAGGTCACTCTAGGGCATATAAGGAAAAAAAGTACCCAGAACTGAGTAAAATGATTGGACTATAAGTCTCTTTTAAAATCTTTACTGCTTGAAAATGACTGCCCTACTCACAAATTCATACACCCTATTGGAAATTGCTAATTTCAAGAAACTGCTACTGTGCATTTGCAGTAGGAATGAACGAGTATTACTCTGGCTGAACTCTGACACATTAAGGATAAGAGCAATGTAATACATTAAAATACAGTAGTTAAAACGGATATAATGAGTCTGAAACAAAATATGCTTGGAAAAAAAAAACATTTGAAGTGTGAAAGAAAGCTTAAGAGATAAATAGCAAAACAAGAATGTTACAGAGTATGAAGTTGGTATCAAGTAGTTGAATGCAAAACTAATGAGTATATAATCTAATTTTTCAGCTCCTTCATTTTCAATGAAGCACTGAAGCAAAACAAACAAAAAGTATAGTCATTAAACTGAGACAAATTAATTTTTGTAAGCTGAAAACTACAAAGGATACATGTTATAGGTGAAAGACTTCCCCTTTTTCTTAAAAGAAAAAAAAAAAAGAAAGAAAATGCTCTTGACATTGTAGCAAAGAGCTTCAAAAGAAAGATGGAGTTTATTGCATTGATTTGGTATGTTTTAATATGTTTGTAAATAGTAATAGAATCTGAGTTTACCCAAAGAGAAATATGCATGCATATGTGCACATCTGAGGGTTTGAGATGCATTAGTTCCTCAGGTGACACACACAATTCAGAAGTGTCACAGCTCAGTTACACCAGAAATAATGTTTGTGCAGACCATCAACGATACATATCCAGTGAATCTGGCAGATTTGGGCCTTAGTTCTCAGTGCACTGGAAAGGTATCACATGCAGCTGGACGTGAAGGCTTTTGAAATACCAGTACCTCAAAGATGCCATGTTGGCAAGTGGACTGGGGGACATCTGCAAATCTGACAAAAATCTGAAGATTTTCATATTGATGGATTTTAAGATGGAAAAAAGACCTACAGAAACCTATACCTAGCAGTCACAACAACTCTGATTTTGCTCCATATCAATCTGAAAAGAACTGATATTCCATAACTTTTCTATAATGTAGAGTGAACAAAAAACTCTGTCACAATCCCAGATTACATATAATTTTTAATTGTTCCCCCTGAATTCCATTTAAGTATTTAATTATGCACAATCTTTGAAAATAAATGATCTAATTTATTTATATTTTCTGATTATCCTACTGATTAACTTATTTTTATTTCTGTATTTTCTGAACTAAATGTTCAATTGTGAACATAATCTAACACTGGTTAATTTCACGAAGAGATTTTATCTCTGCTGTGCTTCTGGATATGCACTGACAGTATCAAAGACAAACTTCTGCTGGCCTTGCAATTGGAAAAAAAACCCACAAAACAACAAGGTGCTTTAGGTTTTAACAGTATATAATATAATATGCTGAGATATTGTAACTAAAATGATATTATAAGCTGAGAAACCATTATCTATAAATGTCTAGAATATACAAAATAATGCTGCAGATTGTAGCATTTGTGATAAAGATGCATATTAAGAAATGCACTGCTATCTTACAAGAAACAGGTGAAAAAAAAAACTTTTCTAAGAAAGTATCAATAAAATTTCAATCTGCAACAAGATCCATACTAGAAGGCAGTAAGGAAAAAAAAAGTCTTATAAATAGTTTTTATAAGTATTTATAAGTGGGATATCTAACAGAGTTTTGTAGTGGGAAGAACATATTTTTATAACACACATTTCCTTGAAAAGGCAAGGAATTAGTTTGTTATTTGTGTTTGGGTTGTAAAGTAATAGAATCTACTAATTTCATCAGTTTTTGGCTCAGTAATTTGCCTAGAATTATATGTCAGTTGTCAGATTGTCTTCTCATTCATTCCCATTTCATACAGTAATAATAATGTACAAAGTATGAAAGAAACAGAAATAAGACCTAAAGAAACATTATACACAAACTTTCACTCCACAGGCTATTTTAGGTAGAACAGATTGTTATTTGCATGTTCTGTCTGTGAGTGGTCAGCAGGCTGCATTTATCATGGTGCATTCTGGACACCGGATAGGTAGGAAGCAGATCAGTAGCACCACCTCACCACAATAATTTTTCCTTCCTTGACCTTAGAATTTATAAGCAGTCTTACAAATGAAAATTTGCAGATACCAAACCAAAACAAATGTAAGGAGGCATAGCAAGACCAGAATCATAAGAGCTTTTATAATTGCAAATGCTTCTGTAATGCCTTTTGAACAAAACTTATGTAAAGAGCATAATCAGAGCTTGTAAGGTTGCATGTGCTCTTTCATCACAGGCTGTCCACGACCAGCAGCTCACTGCTTGGCATGAACACCAATGGCTCCGAGGAGTACTTCCACTCTACAAACCACGCAGAGCAAACTTTCCGCAAAATGGAAAATTATCTGCAGCAGAAACAGCTGTGCGATGTTCTTCTCATAGTTGGTGACCAGAAGATTCCAGCTCACAGGTACCTGCCCTGCTTGGGTTTACATGGCTTCAAAGCCTGACATTTTCAAATGCTAGGGAAATGTATGCCTACCCTGCCTGGTTATAAATGATCAGTCATTGCAGAAGCAGGTACTAATTACCCTTTTAACTTTACTGCTCACTACTGTATGATTCAAATCCTATTGTAAGAGAATATTTCTAAAACACACACACAATTTGCTACATAGTATTACTGAATTTCATGCTTGTTATGAATATTATGAAGTAATTTGCAGCCCTCCTAAAATGCTTCTATTTCAAGGTTGGTTCTCAGTGCAGTGTCTGATTATTTTGCTGCAATGTTCACTAATGATGTACGTGAAGCAAAACAAGAGGAGATCAAGATGGAGGGAGTGGACCCGGATGCGCTGAAGGCTCTGGTGCATTATGCCTACACAGGTAAGTCCTCCATCACCCACATCTACTATGTAGATATCTATTTCCTGCTTTCTTTCCCTCAGTTTTCAGAATTTAACCATATATTTTTGGACCTCAAACCTAGTAGCCAAGAAGACCAACTCAGAGAACTGTGAAATTGCTTTTATGAGTGCTATACCAAGCAGGGTAAAGTGACGCAGAACATAACTGCTGCATACTATATATCACAATCAAAAATATCCAGATCATTCAAACCTGTGCAGCTGATTCTGGATGTTTGTATGTTCTGGTGTTTAGCAAGCCACTCAGGAAAATGGCAGCCACCCCAGCCAGAAAATTAAAATGCAAAACCCTTTCCTCTTCCAAGCTATGAAGTTCTGTGGCAAAACGTGCTCAGCTCTTGAAATGCGAAAATTACTTCTCCACAAAGTACTAACACTAAACCAAACAGAAAAACAGCTTTCTGAATTTACGAACATTTGCTGATAAACTGATCCATCTATCCATCTGCTCAGTTTGCACCTATCACCAGTAACATTCAATGTGTCCTTCTCAGCTGATGTCCCGCACAGGACATTCCTAGCTAGCTTTTGAGAATGGAATAGCACAATTTACATATCAAGACAGGGAGGCTGGAAGATGTATAGGTATATATTAGTATTTGTATAGTACTCATAATTTAAAAAGGGGTTACAATAACAAAAGATTAAAATAAAACAAAGGCTCCAATGTAATTAATATAATAGTATTATCATAAATGTCAAAAACAGAAGACTTCTTTGCTTGCGAGGTCAGGAACTGATACAAATCTCAAGAAAGATAAGCCATCTGCAATCCAGATTGGAAACAGAAGTTTCTATATACAAAATAGACCCTTTATGTGCTTGTGGGTACAAACAAGAGGATAAACACGGGCAGGAAGGAATGCTGCATAACATGCATAAGGCACTGAATAAACGTAAATCACCCAAGAAAACAGATTAGAACAAATGCAGAGAAGTGAGGTGGTGGGCTGCTTATTATCCACGTGTATCTAAAAATCATCCCACCTAATTAAATTTCATCTCTTTCAGAATAGCATTTTGATGCTGGATATCAACTAGGGAATCAAAGTATCTACTAAGCATTAGAATGGAAAATCTAATTAAATAAACACCTTCCAGTCTGTTTATGAACATAAAAAAAATCTCACAGTCACATAATCATTTCATAGATAAATGAGGAAATCAGGTTTCCTGCAAGCATTTACTGTTAGCGTTTCCTAGCTATTGATACTGAATTTCTCATGTGTAATACAAATTTATGATACATTTTTCAGAAACCCACATGTGAATTTTGGGTAAGGTTTTTGTATAATCCCCTCTTTGTCTTTATTTCTTTTTTCAAGTGAAATCAGATCTGATAGTGTTAGAGTTTCAGAAAATATGTTCCAGTAATTTATTCAAAATCCACCAAATCCTTTAAGTCTCTTAAGATGTGTTTAAAGACTCCTTCAGCATTAAAGGAAGATGAACCTGTGAATCACAGGCCATTTTTCAATTTTTTTTTTTGCAGGAACAGAAAAAGTAGGGAGTGGGAAGATTTCAAGTAAATAAAATTACAAAGAAAATGACCGAAAACTTGTATTTTTTCCCTACATGCAAACTGCACAGGTATTCTAGAGTTAAAGGAAGACACTATAGAAAGTTTGCTAGCTGCAGCTTGTCTTCTCCAGCTATCCCAGGTCATTGAGGTATGCTGCAACTTCCTCATGAAGCAGCTCCATCCTTCCAACTGCCTGGGGATCCGCTCCTTTGGAGATGCTCAGGGCTGCACAGAGCTCCTGAAGGTGGCACACACATACACTATGGTAAGTTAAAGAATCTACCTGTTTTACAATTAGAATGTTAACATCAAGTGTGAATACTCTCCCAGAAAACATATGAGCTTTGGTGAAGCAGAGCAAGCGTTCTGAGCCTGATGCAGTGGCTGTGCTTTTCCTGCAAAGTCCCTGACCTGGGGATATCTCTGCCCAGCTCTGACTCCAAAGGGAAATTTCAGATCTTAACGTGGACAACGTCAAAAGGAAAAATAGTAATGGCCCATTCACATGTTGTTGATTCAACACCAAGAAAATTCCAAAGCTTATTTTAAGGTGAGGCACATACACTACAAAATCCAAAATAAAGAATGTATGAGAAAGATTTGGAATGCTAAAAAGAAGCACATCTTTGACTGAAGCATAATCCTCCTCCGGCTGAAAGTGAGAAATGAATATTCAGTGTGGAAACAGAGAAGCAAGATAGCTGGCTGTGAAACCAAATCAAGGGATAAATATTCAGGGCATCAAGATGTGCTATAGCATCTTTAAACACAAAAATAATAGCAACCGCTACAGCTAAATGGATATAAAAAGAACTCCTTGTTAGGAGACACATGGCAGTTTTATGCTTGAAATATTAGCACAGTATGTCAAAACCAGTTTAGAGGCTTCATAATGCTAAGAGCATTCCAGGAAGAGACCGCACACTTCCACATGATGAAGTAAATGAGAGTGGCATGTGCAGATTGAGGGCACTGGTTGTGCTCCTTCCTGTCATACTAATGAATGGTTTGTTCAGCAGCAATCTAGATTTCTTTTATATTTTAAAGTTTGAAAAAGGACACTGAAGCTAGAAGGATCACTCAAGCCCTACATAACAGCATTGTCCTTGCTGCTCCATACCATTATATCCTTAGCTGAAAACAGGAAATTCCCCCCTCTGCTACCTCTTTTGTCTCCGAGCCACATGGGCCTCAACTGTAACCGTTTTAAATTCACAGACCAGATTTCTGAGCTGATTTTCAAAAGACGTTGGAGAACAGAGACTGTACCAATGCATGCACACAAACCGTTGTGGAAGAGGATAAATAAAACATTCTGTTTTGTGTCAGGCCAGCCTCAACCACTTGAAAATGCGTACCTCAGGGAAAAGACTATAAAGATGTACTGTAAATACAGAGATCATCCAAATGAACTAGTAACATTTAAACACTTACAGAAGACAAGCTATAAACCACATCCATTCAACAAAAACAGACACAGAGGAAGCTTTTCCCTTCACCTACTTCAGCCACTGATGCAAAGTATTAACAGTTTCCTGCCTAGTATCTTTACATGCAGATAGACCTTGCTCTGATAAACATCTTGTACTATATTTGTAACTAAATGTAGTCTGGCCTTCCTGTTCCTATTCTCTGAATGTCACAAAATATTAAAGCAGGATGTGCATAGCACAGAAAAGTTAACATATCCTCTAATCACTAATACTTCCATATTTACATACTCAGTAGAGTTCTCTTGTAAAGAGTTAAAGAAAGCTAAGAGACTACTGAAAATAAATAATACAAACATCAGTAACTAAAATCTCTTCATTTGTCCCATTTCTGATTTCTACACAAAATACATTTCTTCCAAGTACATAAATGGAAACTAGTATTTCAAATACAGGTAAAATCCAACATGCATTTCTCTGCATGTAACTTCAGAAAACAGCTAACAAAACATTTCTTTGGAATTAGCACAAGTAAACATAAAATATTTCAATATCAATTCTAGTATTGTTGTACTGGCCTGTCCAATGTAATGCTTTTATGGAAAATAATTCTTTGAAAGGTTCAAATGATTTCATATTTGTGGTCATGTCTGGATTTGGTTGTTTTATCATAGCACTAGATTATGGTCTCAGACCACTTTCTCAAGACTTGCCCAGTTTTCATTTGCCTCCAAATTACCGTCAGAAAAGTGAGTTTAATTTCCCTTCATTTTCTACTGCAGAGTAGAGACATACAGTCAGCACCAGACACGGTAAAGAACTGCAAATCTGAATAGAGTTTAAAGCTTGGAAATCCACTTGTAATGCAAGCTATACAGTTAATTTGAATACCCACCTACCATCCATAACATATACCATTTATCTTCAAATTGTGTCTGCAGTGTTAAGATCACACTGATGGTGAAAACTGCCAGTAGCAAATCCTGCCAGGACATACCAGCAGGAATCCTGCCAACTGCAGCTGTAAGCATGGTAGTGGTGAAGTTGATAATTGGTCCTCAACTCTACAAGAGCAAAGCTTCAAAGAGAAACCAGTCTCCCTTAAATGGTAGAAGGGGGTTCCTTGACTTAGAGAATATGTATTATATTTCTGTACACCCTACAACAAAACAGGACTACAGTATATGCAAAGACTATATTACCTAAGAAAAGGTTAATTCAGGTTGTGAAAATCATGAGTGCATTGAAATCTATTCTTTCCTTTTAGGAACATTTCACAGAAGTTATTAAAAACCAGGAATTTCTTTTACTCCCTGCTAATGAGATTGCAAAACTCCTGTCTAGCGATGACATCAATGTTCCAGATGAGGAAGTTATATTCCAGGCATTAATGATGTGGGTGAGACATGATTTGCAAAACCGGCAACAAGACCTGGGGATGCTTCTATCTTATATCAGACTGCCTCTACTTCCCCCCCAGGTATGGAAGTGAAGGGCTAACAGGGGCCTTCACCATAAACCGAAAACAAAACAAAACAACACCTGTGGAGTAGTACTGCTTTCTGATTTTGATTTGTTGTTTCCTGATGTGGAAGTTTTTGGGTTTTTTTGTTAACTCCATAATAGGTATGATTGTTATTTGTAATAATAAGATAGAATGTAAGCTAGAAGAAAAACGTAAATGTAATTATTGTGCTCACAATTATCTTTATAAACATATCAGTCTCGTGGTATCTCAAAAGTACATTTCTTTCCCAGATAGCACTTTCACCTATCTTTGTAACTACATAGACTTTACTTACTGAAGTGCATCCAACTTTTAATGATTTAGATACACATAAGATCATCACTTTTCATTTCTTAGTTACTAGCCGATCTAGAAAATAGTCCAATGTTTGCAGACGACCTAGAATGCCAGAAACTTCTCATGGAGGCTATGAAGTACCATCTCCTACCAGAAAGACGGTCGATGATGCAGAGCCCTCGAACAAAGCCTAGGAAGTCTACAGTGGGTGCACTTTATGCTGTAGGAGGTATGGATGCCACAAAAGGTAAGCTGAAATATTTATTTGTATTAAGTAATTGTATTACAGACACGCAGAGAATATATGACAGTTATTGAAAAGCTCAGTAGAAAAACAGCAATTTAAGGATGGAAAAGGAGGAGAAAATTGCAGAAATCAATCCCATGTGTTAGATATTTTTCCTTCTTGCAAGAATCCTGTTTCTAGATAACATACATACAGCCATAAGTTCAGGCAATATTCAAATAGTGATCTTAACTCCAAAATTTTATAAGAATTTGTGCAAAGTTTGACTTTACAAATCAGAAAACACCAACATTCAAAATATTTCAAGAAATATTTAATATTATTTTAGAACCCTGCCGTTTTTTCAGGATCACATATAGAATTTTCTTCAGTTTTGTAGCTGGAAGCTAAATGTTATAGATATATTCCGGTTTTTATGATTTGATTTTCACAACTGCAACCGTTTTACAGCTTTGCAAATTACACTATTCCATTTAGTAGGAAGTATATTAAATTATGTTCTACAGGACTCCACTGCTCAGTGCCAAAAAACTGTAATTAGTTTAAAGTCTAGTGATTTGCTGAACAGCATTACCTTTAGCTGTGCAAATTCACTATTAATAGAATCACAGAGAAGTTAATCCATTTCATGGTTTGGAAAAAGTTGCTGATGACTAACGTTTCCTATGCAGTGCTACCTTACTACCCTCTGCAATCAATTTCAATGCAAACTGTGTGTTCACTGCGATCATAACACGAAGAGAAAGCATTCAATCTCAGGACAATTTAGAAAAACAAAGTTAAGTCGTAGCGATTAGTGAAGTTTAATTAGCAATACTTGTTATTTATGAATGACTTAAAATAACCAAGAACTCAAAATTACCCTTAAACTATTAAAAATTGGAATAAAATTTTATAATAGGCTTTTTTTTCAGTAAAGATTATACAAAGAATGGGCTATTTCAGTCAACATCTTCATTTCCTGTTGGTGCCTCTTCTACTTATTACCTTGGAGTAAAGCCAGCTCTTTGAACTTTTGCCTTTTGATGGTTAGAAGAACAGCACTTCCTCTCCTCCCTGCTGTCCTCTGTATCTCTGACTCATACCTTCAGCCTGAGCTGGACTGTAAGATAAAGGAAACAGAACCTAAGAGACTATGAGGCACTGGAAGAACATCTCTGAGAAGGGGAGAACTGAACCTCTGGCTAGAATGTGCTTTCTGTGATAAAGAAAACAAGAACTCTCAGAGAGTGCCAGGTTTGGCTTTGTGCTTATCTCAGGTGGTATATGAAGTCAAATCTCAACTTCAAATGATCAAGAGAAGATCAAAGAGCCACTTTCAGACTAGTATTTAAAAAAAATGTGAATGTGCCTAAACTACATTAACTTCTGAAACCTACTTTCAAGCCTCTGTAAAAATTACAGCCTACAGGGTATGAACACACTGTACACCTTAATATATTTTTCCTTTTTTTTTTTTTTTTTTTTTTAGAATGTGAGATACTTCTTTTGAAGCTGAGAACTTTGGGGCACTCACATATTAGCATAAAATAAATGAGACAGAATCAAAGAAAGGAAGAGCAAACAGAGTTTGCTCTGAGAGTTGCTCAGAATTAAATTTCTTTTATAGCACATGGATCAGGTAGCTTCTTTCCTGATCTGTGTATCTGGAAAGGCACATAGAGGGAAACAAACAAAGAAATATATCACATAAGCTCTTGTTTCACTCTATTTGTTGAGTACAGCAACTGAACTTCAGCAGATTTTACTAAGGAAAACATCTCTAATGCAAACTATCTTTTCTGCATTAATGCATGCTTGTTTTGCAGTCACAAACCATTTATCCACGAACTGCCTATTGTCATCCTCAAAATACAAGTTCTCTTGTTACAAATCTCAGTCAAGGAGCAGACAGGAAATCAGCTCTGTTTTTCTCATCTGGTTGCCTTCAGTTGAACTGAAGTTGAGCTCCAGAGCGTGCTGCGTGCGCAACCGGCAATTGCCTCTTCCTGCCTCAGCAGTGCTCAGCCGTTTCCCCCTGTGCTAAATCAGCTCTCACGGGGGCAATTACAGCAGCTGAGTGTGACTGACAGGAGCCAGCAGATGGAAAAGTGTCAGTTTTGAATGGCAGGGAACTGGGGCCTTATGAATAGTTTCAGTAAAACCATGACCAGAAGTTCAGTGACCTGAAAAAACTGAAAATGCAACTTACATTTTACAGCAGACAAGCAGTTACTGCAAGGCTGCACAGGTGAACGTCAGAGAAGCTGCCCGTGGAAGGCAAATGTGCACCCACACTTCAGCCTTCTGCCTGCCTCCACTGCACCAAGGAAATCAAGGCAGATTTACAGATATACTTTTAGTTTTAGGGAGCACTACTAATTCAGGCAAAAACATGGTTAACAAGTATATGGTTGTGAGGTACCATACTCAGAAAGAATTAACAACAAATAAACCAACTTCCTTAATACTACTTAACTGAGTGACAGATTTAACTTATCTACAATTGTTCAGTGCTAAAAAATTAGCTGTAATTCTGCACCTTCCTATCAATGTTTTATTCCCATCTGTTTGATAATTATGTATGCATGCAATTAATACAGCTGTCCCACTATGTTTACTCTTCCAACTGGCACTCAGAAAGATGTAGGAAAGGTCAAAGTACAGAATTTCAGTCTCTTACAATTCAATAATGTATCAAAATGGATCAACTACTGACTGTTGGATAGTGAGCAGTTCAAGGCTGTCTCATGTTGTATCATATTATTGTTTCTAATAGGCACCACTACAATTGAAAAGTATGACCTTAGGACTAATAGCTGGATACACATTGGTACCATGAACGGCAGACGATTACAGTTTGGAGTTGCAGTAATTGACAACAAACTCTACATTGTGGGAGGAAGAGATGGTCTGAAAACCTCCAATATTGTTGAATGTTTCAACCCTATCACCAAAGTCTGGACTATAATGCCTCCTATGTCAACACACAGACATGGCCTAGGTAAGAGATGCTGCATCTGAAAATACTTTGTATCACAAACAGATTCATTCTGACAATTTTTTTAAGCCTTTACTAAAATGCAGCAATATTTGCAGAAGATACTTTTCAAAAACAAATTTGCCCATTGCCATAATTTTATGAAAGTGATATCTATTAGTAGTCACCTAAATTATAGTGGTCTTCCAGGGTTAATTTTGCTTTTATAAAATTCCAGAATATAAGCAATAAGGAAAATAATCAACTCTTCATCCAATTTAGCCGTCAAGGTGTATGTTTCCAATACAGAAACAACCTGATTTTCAGCTTCTGAAAATAATGACTTAAGCTCATGGGTACCTAACACCTCTGAAAATCAGATCAGAGAGTTACTCGTGTTGAAGAAAACACTGCTGTTACAAAATTAGTACAACTTCACTAATTTTAATGTTGAAATTACAAGTTTTAGAGTGCACAACCATAGTCCATCATCTATGGCCTTTACTGCCCAGTAATCCTAATATTCATGGTGAACTAATAAAAAATCTAGAGTATACTTCTGCAACAATAAAAAATAAGTTTAACAATGAGACCGTGGGACGGAATATGGCTTCTGAAAAACAAATAATAGTAAGAAGCAAAGGACAAGAAGGCAAAACAGAATGAAGGAAGTCTCTATGTAGGGGCATGATTCTAGCCAACAATTGGATTGAAGTAGTGAAGTCTTGAGTGCACAGAGTTAGGCTTCTGTCTATGTATCAGCCACTTACAGCTCCCATTAGTTTCAATGTGATTTTGTGGAGAGTTAAGCACATTTGAAAAAAAAAAAAATTAGGCCATGTATATTTAGACCTGAAAAGATAGATTTAGAAAACTTTTAAGCAGCCAAATCCCAACATCTTGCTTTACCTAAAAGGGAGCAAAGATCAGTGACAGGAGCAGCTCCCCAAAGGGGAGAGGCACCTCTTGCTGAGGATGGTAAATAACACAGGATGTGTTCACAGAGAGCTTTGAACAGACAGCCAAGTTCACTCTCCTGTGCCTCAAGGACAACACAGACAAGCCAGCTCTTATTTCCACTCACCAGGCACCAGAAGGTTACAGTACAGTACAGGCAATGAGGCCAGCCAGCTGTCATCCATTTTGGCTTCATGCTGGTGGGACTACAGAGCTTCAGCTTACTCAGAAGAAGGGACAGGTAGTTGGTTGCTCTGGACAATTTTTTCACTGTCTGGCTCAATGTTTTTTGGTTTTGTTTTTTTTTGAAAGAATAGCATTGTTTCTCATGTAGGGGTGCAGATTTGATTCAGAACAAGGTCAACAGAACTGGGAGAAAAATTCCAAGAAGAAAACATCAAAACATCAAAACTATCAGCTTTCTTCTGATCTTTAGGGAAAAGATAATGCTTATTCTGAAAGTATACAAAATATTTTGTTTATCTTTGTTTATCTTTGTTTCTTCTTAATGACAAAGCAGCTTTTAGATAGCTTAATACCAGCTGAAATTGCTTATCTGTATACAAGCAATTAAAGTGAGAAGTTAATACATTATAAGTCACTGAAATTATTAGATACAGTAATCTGTCCCTAATTCTATTCTTTAAGGAGTAGCAATGCTGGAAGGACCAATGTATGCTGTTGGTGGCCATGATGGGTGGAGTTACCTGAACACCGTAGAAAGATGGGACCCTCAAGCCCGGCAATGGAATTATGTTGCTAGCATGTCCACCCCCCGAAGCACTGTAGGGGTTGCAGCATTAAATAGCAAGTATGTCAACAGGAAAAAAATCTTTGCTTTTTCATTTACTTCCTTCCGTGGAAATGCAGTTTCTTATATTTTCAACCTTATAGTAATTAATCACCACAAGAATACAAAGAGAAAATGTAATGTGCAAAAATAAGAAAGAAAAGCTTTCCCTCTATATGTATTAAACTATTTTCTAAATTGCAGGCATGTTTTACACGTTTTTCAACTTAAGGCAATTTGAAAATCAGAATTTTACCTGGACTATTGATCAAATACCTTAAAAAAATCCAAATTTATGTTTGCATTTTGAAATCAGTAGATCCAAAGAGCACCATTTGAAATAACTTCCCCCTCTTCAGCAAAGAAATTGGAAAGCCTGGTAGAAAACGTCAGGTTACACTGAGAAGTGTAGCTTGAGCCAATACTCCCCTTTACTGCAATCTGAGATAGACAGCCTCTTAGTGCAGAGTTTGTAGGGGCCCAGAACAGTTGCATGCAGAAATTTGTATTTATCCTGTAACCTTATCAATGGCTTTCCTGCTCACTTCTTAAATTCCAGTAATTTATGAAAGAGAAGCATATAGATAGAAATAAAGATATCAGATATTTGCAAACATACATCTTCTTCATATACAAAAACCAAGCTTTTGCAATAGAACATGACAAGATTTTAAACATTTACTCAAAAATCTGAGAGGAGCAGAACTGTCTGTCCAAGTCCCTGTTTTATCCCAAAGGAAATGCTCTCAACATAAGCTTCACTAGAAATTCCTGTGGGTGCCTTTCACAGAGATGTGCAGGAAACTACTTTGTCAGAGAGGAAATCCAGCCCAATCCCGACTCTGTTCTCAGTCACTGCCGATATACCCTGTCTCCTGCCTGGCTTAAATCACGTCTGTTAGCTCAGTGATGTAATCACTGGCATAGCAGGGGAAGCCAAACTCAAACGTCCATCATTCAGTGTACTGCTGCAGTCCAGCTGAGCAAAATGCTTCTCTTCTTTCTGTTTCCCTAAGGCATGATGTATTTTCTTCTATTCAATCCCACCAGAAAACATACAGTTTCAGTGGGGCAACATTTCTGAACAATAAAAGGTTTACTGAAAACATCGGTCAATAAAGGAATATGTGATTTTTCCTCAGGGAATGAAACAAGATTTTTTAAAGATCTTTAGATGATTCTGGGTTTGCTAGGGAAAAAAAAAAAAAACAATCTGTTCGCAAAGTCAGTGATTTCCTCTCTCTGTGAAAGCTGTGTAAACAAGTAGTCTGTATCTAAGGGTAAGATATGAAAAGAAAACAAATCCCATTCTCAAGATTTTTATGGGCCAAGCAACAAACTGCACAACAGGACTCAAGCCTGTGTTCAACTCACAAACATTAGAAGATAGAACTAAAATTTTTGTATTGCTCTAGAAGTCAAGATTGTTCTTTTGGAAATCATACATCAGAGCAGTCTAAAAGTTATCCCAGTCACTGGAGAAAGACAAGTACATCTTAAGCAAAATTCAACTAACTGGATTTGGGTGACTCGCTCTGGACAAGCTGAGGTGTTCCCTAGGTCTCTAATTAGTTGCACTAAAAAAACCTCTATTTCATAGCAGTACGTGATGGCCAGAGTGGAAAAAGGATCTGAACAGCTGGCACAGTCGACATCCGAACGCATCTATTACACCCACTATGTATACTATCACAGTCTAGCAGCACCAAAGCTAGCTAGAAATACAAAAGAGATTCAGACTTTGTAAAATTGACTGACAAAGAGACACAAAGTGCTTCTTAATGAGGATTTCCACCACTCCCCTGTATATGTTATCATATTTTGTTTCAACAAGAGCTAGACTGAATCTCCAGTAGTTTGCTAAGTGCCTTTAATGCAGAAAAGACGAGGAGACCTTTCAGTAAGGTAAATTCTGTCCTAAAGATTTTTTTAAATACAAACACTGAGGAAAATATACTTAATATACTTACATTGTAAGTTTTTGAAACATAATGATAGCATTGAAGTTTTAATTACATATTCATGGTATAGGAAAATTGCTTAATGTCAAATATCTCATAAGACTGACAAAGAAAATATTCCAACTGTGTTACAAACATATGTAGTACTTCTCATAAATTTCACCTATGGCTTAACATTTAGAGAAGATGATATAGACTTTTAATCTTAATTTTTTTATGTGACTGCTTGAAGCTGCATTATAAAATGAAGAAAATACAGCATGAGAAACCCATTGTGCAGAGAAAGTTCTAGAGCAAAGTGGTCAGAGAGCAAATATTAGGCATACTGGGAATTTTAAAGTGGTCTGAATGAAGTTAATAAAATATTCTTATTAAAAGGACTGAAATTGTTTTCCTGTGGTAATTATCACAGACTATATGCAGTTGGTGGACGAGATGGGAGCTCCTGCTTAAAATCAATGGAATGTTTTGATCCACATACAAACAAGTGGAGCCTATGTGCTTCAATGTCGAAGAGAAGAGGTGGTGTTGGTGTTGCAACATACAATGGGTTTTTATATGCTGTGGGAGGTCATGATGCACCTGCTTCCAACCACTGTTCTCGACTTTCCGACTGTGTAGAAAGGTAAGGACATTTTTCTTTTCTGAACACTTCAGGAAATACAAAAATGCAGCAAGGGAAATCTCTTCAGAATTGGAACATTATCTTTGTATAACATATTATGCTTTGTAGAATAATACTTTTGAGCATAAGAACTGATTTGCAATGATTTTGTGCTAACAAAGCAACTGCCCCGTGAAAATTTCAACGTGTTCTCACATCTATTGGAACTGACTGAGGTTAAGACAACTCAGCAGTACAATGAACTTAACATGGGAATTTGTATTTCTCAGGTGCCAAAATCCAGCTTTGGGCTACATCTCTCATTTACCATAGGAACAAAACTTAAAAAGTTTTAAGTTAAAAAACTTAGGAAAAAAACTTTTCAATTGCCTCTTCCTCCAACAGTTTGGCTCATATTGACCAACATGATAAAAACTACATGAGATACAACCTTTGCTTCAGTTTTTGAGTTATGAGATTAACTTTGTGAGATTTTTGTGGTGAAACGTTTCTGCAAATGTCAATGAGGAGAAATAGAAAACAAAAATCTTTACAAAGGAAGAAAAAAATGCACTGAAATGAACTTTTCTGACTCAATTGCTGCCGTTGTATCATTCCCTCAGGCTTCATCTATGTTCAGAATACACTGATTGTTAATCTGATAGAAATGTATACTTTATCACACAAAGTGAAAAAAAAATAAGGGCTTGAAGATCCCTCTAGTGGCTAAGTAAAGAATTTAATCTTTTTCCTCATAATTCTCTATTCCAGTTCATAACATAAACTAAACTCCAATATAGGGGAAAAGAAGTAAGCATCAGCTTTCAAAATCTGAAATATCAATGTGTTTCTACAATGTATTTTTCTAATTTTGATCATAAAACATTTCAGGTATGACCCTAAAACAGACACTTGGACAACAGTGGCTCCATTGAGTGTACCCCGGGATGCTGTTGGAATTTGCCCTCTGGGGGACAGACTATATGCTGTTGGTGGCTATGATGGCCATACATACCTGGATACTGTGGAGTCTTATGATGCTCAAAATAACGAGTGGACAGAGGTAATTAAAAATAGCAAGACCTAACCTGAATAGGAAAAGCAAAAATGATTACATTGCAAAATGGTTTTGTGAAAAATGATATATGTTAAGATGAAATAATGGTAATTAAGAAGTATTTATTTAACTGGGAGTGCTTCTTTACCAAACATTAGAACTGCAGTGCCCTTGTCAGCAATGCCCTCTACCGGAGGGCACTTGCAACTTTTCACGTTAAACACTATCAACATTGAGACCATAAGAAAGCATTAAAACTGTCAAGATTCTTTTGTAGCTACAAAAGGATATGGTTTTGGATAAAAGGATATGCAAGTTTTTTACAATAACTAAAAGCAACACCACCAACCTACTCCCCAATAGTCCTCAGCAGCTGCAAAACACTTTTTTAAAAAAACCTCAGGCTGTTTTCACAGTTCTAGTTAAATCTATTTTTTGAGTGGTACATTAGTGTGAATAAACAAACTGCTTTCCTTTTAAACTATAAGTAACTTATCTAGTCCTGTCCATAAAAGCCTACTAAAAGTGTTTTGTCCTTTTTCACTTTCCTTTTGTTTTTAAGGAAGTTCCTGTCAATATTGGAAGGGCTGGAGCATGCGTTGTTGTTGTGAAGTTGCCATGATGTCTATACATACTGTGAAACCAATCTGTGAGTGGGGTTTCATGAAAACTGAGTGAGAGAAGAAACACTTCTAGAAGGCAGTACAGTCCATAACGTCGTAACAGTCCTTCATCATAGAGAATAATTATCTTGGGACCATAATGTTATTAGAGCACAAGACTGGAGTCTTCCTGCATTGCAAA
Source organism: Phasianus colchicus (assembly GCF_987193195.1). Taxonomy (NCBI): domain Eukaryota; kingdom Metazoa; phylum Chordata; class Aves; order Galliformes; family Phasianidae; genus Phasianus; species Phasianus colchicus. The sequence goes on from NC_143449.1 coordinate 12,199,793, forward strand.
ATCCAGATAATTTTGAAAAAGTGAATTATTTTGTAATGCCTAATACGTAAAAATCAGATGATATGTTTAAATGGTTCAGGTTTGTTACAGAAATTTATAAAATGCAGTAGTAAGGTGATAAATGGATATATAAGAGTTCATAAACCTTCTTTTTTATGTTAGCGGTAATGCTAATGTTTATAAAAAGAGATTTTGTATTTTAAATAAACAAAAACGAATAAAAGAGAAATACCTTCAAAAGAAAACTGTACAGAAGGAAATAGTGGACCTCAAATGTATTTGGCAACGGAATATTCTCTGCAAATGAAACTTCAATTCTAGATTCAGAAGTTAGATTACTAAATTAACTTTAAAATAATTATGTAATAAATCAAAGAGAAGCACAGAATGTCTTTGCTATTCAATAGTAAGGAGAAAAAATACCCATTTTTAGCAGTATGTTCAACTGAATTGTACAAGACTGAGTAGGGCCAAAATATCTTTGTTTTTGTAAGTACGTGCCAACAGGAAAATCTCATTTGCCAAAACAATACTAATATAATTTCTAATCACTTTCACAGTGCAGCTGTATGTGATATTTTAATTCCAACCAGTGTGTCAGGTTATTGGTGGATTTGTCTTTGCCCACTAACCATCTGTTAGTATTATGTTAAACTTACTTGGCTATTCATGGAATAATCACCATGCACTAAATTAAAAAAATATATATATATCTCATATAATTGCATTCATTGAATATAACTTACAAAATGAAATTTTTATATCATATTGATATGACGATCTTTGATCTCAGCTGAAGATTACCAGCTTTGACATGTACAGTAGAAAATCACATGCACTGTGCAACAATCTATACCACTGATACAAGCATGTTCATGTTTTGAGATGATAAATGAATATTTACATGCATGAGGTTTTCTTTTTGTGTGCCAATTTGTAATGAAGTTTTGATTTTTCTTCAGTAATTTCATTTTTGATAATTTCAAATGCTTTAAGTGTATTTTAGAAGAAGAATGTATGTAAGATATTCTATGTTGTAAAGCACACTATTTGGGCAGTATCTATTTTAGTGTTTGTTATATTGTTGTTTTGTCAGCATTAGAAAATTCAGAACAGACATGAAATCTCCCTGAAGACATAACTATGTGATTAACTTTCCTGATGGAATGTCTTTTCAGAATTCAGCAATATGGTATTTTAACAAATATATAGTATTTATCATATTGAACCCTTCTAAAAAGGAAATCTCGTAAGTGTATTTATAAAAAGACAAAAACATTTTTAACTTTAGATATTAAAATTATGTTTATATGAAGCATGCTACAAAAAAATAAACGTAACTTTCTCTGCTAAGAAAACTTAATGATGTTTTAACAGCCTTGCCTTTTTATTGTACGGCTCAAGAATAGAAAAGAGAAGTATCAAGTTTCACGGTCCAAAAGAATATGATTCTGCTTAATTCTCCTCACTGCACCTGCTCCACAGAAATTATGATTTACCTTCAATTTCACAAGATTTAACTGCTAGAAGTTTGGGGGCTTCTGTTGTTTATTGCTGTTGTTTTGGTTATTTTTCTCCTTTCTTTCTTCAAGTCAAAACTAGCCACCACTACCACAGGCAGCTTGTGAAGTTGTTTGACTACTTGGATTTTGTAACTAATGATTCCACATAGACTTGTGCACAACAGGTGAATGTAGAACAGCCAATTTATGAGAAATGATGACAAGGATTATCATGACCTTAAAATTGGAAGTGGTAGAAAACAAAAATAAACTTTGAACACATATTTGAATTAAGGCAATAAAACTGGACCATGAACTTTCCAGAGAAAGCAGTTCTGCAGCACTTTTGGGACTAAAGTTTGTTTTCTTCCACAATATTTGTACAGCAGTGGAAAGTCATGAGAAAGGAAGCTAGCAGCTAGCAAAAGGAAATTGGAAACCCTAACAGGAAGACAGAAGAAAAACAAACTGGAATGAATTTGGAGACATCTAGACATTATTAGGTGAGAGGGAGCATTAGAGATGAGGTGTCATCCCTGCACATTTCCTCTGCTTCTCCAAACATGAGGAGCTGTGACAGTTTTGTTAACATCTTTGCTTACTAGTTACCCTGACAGCTGCAGGCACATCTTCCCATGAGGAGATTTCATTTTATTGATTAGAATTAATTTCTGGAGGGATTAAACTGAACTTTTGCAATAGCCACCATGGACTTAGTATTTCTAATTGGTCGTATGCTAAGAATAACTGCAGGGAGTATTTGAGCCTCACCTCTTACTTCCCTATCTCATCTTACTGGAGAGACAAAAAGGGGAGAATTTTATTGGAACAGAGAACCTTCACTGTCTCTGTCCCTTAAAAAGATCAAGTACTCCTTTTTTTCACAGTAAAGCTATATTCTTTTTATCTTCAAGTCCTCTGTTAACTTCATCCCTTGTCAAAGGAAGCTGACAACAAAATGCTATGTTGAACCTTTCCCTCTTTTCAGCACAACTCCACAGCATTGTTCACACACAGTCATTAAGCATTATTCACCCTCCTCACAGCCATATCCTCAAGGGCCTCTTTTTCTCCATCACAATCCTACGTAAGCTAGAGGAATGAAAATTTTCTTCTTCTTGTACATTTATAATCATGTTTATGGAGTGTAGAGAGGAGGACTGCACTAAGGTCACAACATCAACATTTGCATGAGCCAGCTGTGTAAGACCAAGAAAGAAAAATACCTAAGCAATAACTGGAGGATAACTCAGAGAATTATTGAGAAATGATCTACTGAGTGTGTCACTTTAAGCACATAAGGTGTTCTTTTTTTTTTTTTTTAATAATAGAAAAGCTATGTGAAAACATGCCCACATTTATTTCAGAAGGTAGTCTAAAAAGAAGGCACTTCCACTTCCCTTCCATTTCTGCAAGGAAATGAATCTGTTGTGGTCAAACTCACTGTCCAAAAAACGTCTCCATATAAAGGAATTGGTAGGAAAATAAAGGTTAGCACCACATTTCTCTTCATCCTGAAAATCACAAAGAGTTGCAGGATGGGATGTGGAAACTAGAATAATTTCTGCCAAGACTGTGTGAGATTGAATAGAAAACCAAGTTATCATCTGTGTAAGGATTTTGGCTTTCAAGGAAGATTTCTTCCATTTTCTTACATTTGCTCTTGGTCAGACCTTCTCTTGGCAGCAATTAGGCAGCATTCCCTGATTTATTGGAGAGGCAGTCTCTCAAACCCATAAAAATGGCCCAGGTTAGGAAATTTCTGGTGCTCAAACTTACTGAAAACTCTTTGGTGAGTGAGGCCAGGGAGTGGGACAGGCTGCACAGGGGACCAGCAATGCTGATGGGCTGGGGGCTGTGTGCAGCTTTTTCAAAGGGCACAGCTCGTACCCACTAAAGAACATGTCCTCAAGCATGTGTCTCAGTGTAAAAGTATTTTCTTTTTTGTTAGACGTAGGTGTAAAAAGCATACAGAAAATTAAACAAGCAAACAAACCAAACAGCTCGGTAGCTAGATGGAATAATAAAGCTCCTCCCTTTGAGAATGAAGCACCCTTCACAACAACTATATGGATGATACATACAAATATTATCAAAACAACATACTAAACATTGCGGTTTTCTCTTCTCTTTTGAAAATTTACCTTTCTTCTGAACTCTACAGTTCCCTATCTGCATTGTTTGCAGTTGTTATGTACTTGAAACTGTCTGGGGTAAACTCCTTTTATGTTTTCTTGTTTTGGTCCCTTCACGTACACTCATAGAACTGCTCCCCTCTGGCCACATCATTTTTAACCTTTAAAGCATCATAAGCATCTCTCTATTCAATTGCAAAACAGATTATTAGAAAAGCATTGCAATACCCTTGCGATGTACTGACAAATATGCAGCCAGGAAAGCGTTTTGCAATGCAGAAAATATGAAGAAAAATATCATAGGGGAAAAAAAAATAATTTCTGCATAAAACACTATCTCTAAACCACATTCTGATTGGTGTTAGATGCCTCAGAACTGCAGAAAATAGAGATCAAATAGCCCACATCCAAAAATGCATCAGACCTATGCCAGCGTTCCGGCAGTCTGTGCAGTAAGGTGGGATCGTCCCACCAAGGTGACACCCACTTCGTTCTGTACATAGGGTTTTCTTGCTGCAAGTTTCCTTACATTTTCCTGACACAATGTGGAAGACACGAGCAGTTACACAGCCCCGCTAACAACCCGAGCCTTCCGTGCCGGCAGCTCGGATACCACAAGGCCCAGGGCGCGCAGAGCGAGCGCTGAGCGCGGAGCTCCGCCCCGTGATCCCGGTTAGGCTTACCGGGCTGCAGTGCAGGGCTTGCTCAGGAGATGGCGCGATGCGATAACTTTTAGCGGGCCACGCCGCCTACCGAGAGACTGAAGCTCCCTTGTGGTGGCGTTTATCCGTTGCATTTAAGTAAACTCTTCCCTATTCCACGCTCCCGAGAGCGTGTTCGCCATCCCCGCACTTCCACCACACGCACACTGTCTGCTGACCTCGTAAGAGCAGTTCTCAAACCAAAGTTACAGCGAAGCGGCTTCCCGAAGGATCCCGCAGCCTCGTGCCCGTCCCGCGGCGTGGCGCATTCAGACAGCGGCTGTGGTTTTGCTCGCTTTGCATTTGTTTGGCTTGCTGAGCACAAATCATGCAAACCGCTTCTTCAGTTGCGAAGGCTCACGAGAGTTCAGAAAGGTTCTGCACGCACAACGTGAAAAAATGCAGTTTATGAATTGTTTTTCAGTTTACAGTCAGCTTCATATGATTGCACCCAAAACAGCTCCAAATACAACAGAAATTTTGAATGAGGAAAATATAATTCTTTATGATTGGGAATGCTAAGTATACCAGCACTCAAAAAATTCCCTTTACTGTGCCATCCTTAAATCGAAAGGATAACTGTTCATTACTGACCAGTCGTCTTATCTCAGCGTTATTCTGAGCTCAGGGATTTCTGACCCTGCTCTATCTAGGCAAGTAAAAATACCATAAACATAATAATATTCTAATAAATACCACTATTATATTGCAAAAGTTTTCTAGTATGCTTCTCCATTTTTAGGAACCCCCCCCCCCCCCCCCACACACACACAAAGGTTCTTGATTTTGGAGGCTTGACTTTCAGAGGTATAAGCAGTAGAGATAAAAGGAGAGACAAATCCAGGTGGATTTGATGCCTCAGCTTCCCAAGCTGCACATCCTCCAACTCAGCCCTTATAGAAAGCAGAGCCAATATACACGAGCAGCTACATCAACAATCTGTCTTTCCCTCCTTCTCATCACCAACCAACCAGAAGCCTTCCAACTTCTTCCAAAATTTGGAAGCATCATTTCTCTAGAGAATGGTTAGGCTATTCTACCCATTATCTGCTCTTCTATTCTCACCAGCTCCCTAAAAACAAACAGCCTGCCTTTAAATCCCCTGGCCCCTACATGCAAACTGCCTGGCTTTCCTACCTTTGAGCTTGCTGTCAAAGATTTAGCTCAATAGTTATGCGATGGGACTTTCACATAACAATGTGCAAGATAAAAGGCCAATTGTCAGTAAAGTTGTCCAAGGGGGAATAGTTTACATTGCAGGCATTCAAATGTATCTTTATCTTTCTTAAAATAAAGATAAAATCAGCATTTTTAAATTTAAAAAACAACAACAACAACAAAAACCCTCCAAAAACAGAACACTGAGTGTGTGTATAGTTTCCAAACAACTGATCATAATTGAAAAACCATATTCTGTCGACGACATTTCTGACAAGAATTGATTATCAAAGACCTCATTAGTTTCTTTCACTCTACACAGTTTGTATTGAACAATAGTAAACAAAAAGTCTTGTGATGATTGTGTCTTTACAACTTCAAGTATTACACTGATACTCAGAAAAATATGTGCTTGTCAGATTCACAGTTGGGAGAAATTGTTCCCCATATAAAGAAAAATGCATTTTAATCACACTTGGTAATCAGATTCTTTTGTGAAAAAGGGGCCTGCAGCTGGTAGATGGAATCAAACACACTTTAAAAATAAAGAGAAATCATTGTGGCGTGATTTTTTCCCAAGAAACATTGTACACACTTCATTAACAATATTCTACAAAAATGAGAAAGATTGGAGAGAATAGGTCAGGAACCAAAACAGACATTGAAGAGTAGGAAAAAGAAAGCAAAAAGAAAACTCAAAGGAATAAATTAGAAAAAACGAGGAACCTCTCAAAATCCATTTCGTCTTTAAAACACAATATGAAATCTAATTTGACGATTTGCTACTCTGAAGTAAAGGACCATGAAGCAGAGCGGAAGCAGTTGAAAAATATTCAAAAATATTCATTATAGACCTTTTTCCTGTTTACTTTCTACCAACTGAGTGAGAACAGAAAGCAGTGTGGCATTTGGAATTTGTTTCCGTCTATATTTGGCATCTTAAATATAAAAATTGTTTGCACATTTATATAGATTCATATTTCAATTATTTGGCATGCAGAAATAAGAAAAGTTAAAAACTGTGGTTATTAAATACTAAGAAGCTGTTACTTGGTTTAGCAACCAAAGATTTAAGGACCTTAACTGATACTCAGCTAACAAACCTCAACAAAACCCCCGAAGTGATAGATTCTCTTTACTTTTAAGCACCAGGCTCATCCTCTGTGAATTTCACTTTACATATACTTTGTCTGCTAGCTGCCTTGTATTTGTTGTCTTTTGTTCGCAGTCAAGTCATTTTTTTCTTCACTAGGTTGTCATCATAAAGTACTTATAATTCTCTTAGGACTGTCAAGTTTGTTCAGCCCTCAAGCAGCAGATATAATGTGAGTTTCACTACACATGTTTGCTTCTTGTCATAAATGCACTGTAGCTAGAGATGAAAGTAAACTTTTGCTGCACTTATTTCAGTGATATCGTTTGGAAACTGATTGAATAATTGCCACCATCTTGAAAGGTTTATAGTCCCATAATTTATTTATATATATATTTTAATCTTCCCAAGAAAACAACCTTGAAATGTCTTCATGTGGTTTGATCGCTTACTTTTTCTCATAGGCAACCCACTTTTTTCTTTCCACACCTAGTACATGTTCGTATCATCTCAAAATGTTTGACAGAATGGCATTAAAGTAAACAGATGGGCAAGTGAAGAATTCATTATGAATTCCACAGTATCTTATATCCAACTTTGACCAATAGAAGATGCTTTAAAGATAAAAAGTTAATCTGGAATGAAATTATTGTCTCTGACTCTAAAAGTGCTATCAGTCAAATGTTTTAGTTGGACACAAGATGTTCTAGAGGAGTCTCAGCCCTAAATGTCATTGGAGGACAGTTGTAGGGGTATAAACAATTGTATAGAGATGTGCTTGGATATTGTTTGGTAATTATAAATAAGCTGCTGACATGAGTGTGTAACTAATTTATTTCTTCTTGGTTTTCAAATGCTAAAGATATAGTAGATACTCATTTTCCATATTTTTTAAAAAGTTAGTTTCTTTGTATTCTGATATTTTGTTTGATTTCAGAAAGTTCCTTCCTTCAGTTTCCATGGGAAGCCAGCCAGCCGTACTAGAAATTAAAAGTGCATTACCTCTTATAACACCAGTTACCCTCATTTTTACCTGTATTAATAGACCAAACCAGTGGGGATAGTCAAATTAAAAAATGGAATAAGAAAAGGCTTTCAGATTTTCAGCTCATGGTAATGTAATTTATATTTACACTGAAGAGTGACTGAGCTATCATGCCACTTTGTATATCAACATATACGCAGGGGAAGAAAGGATTTGAGTACAACAGCACAAGCTCCTTATGCAGTTTCACATCAGATCTTCCAGTACAATGAATCTCCAAATCTTAATTTAAAAGTGAGCACCTAAATTAAGATTAGAAGCATTTGAAATCGTGACTGATTACAGGACAGAAATGTGAAATGCAGTCCCTCACTGTGGAAAACAAACAGGGATCAAACAAGAACAAGCAAGCAAGTTATCTGAGAAGAACCAACCAACACAAATGCATGACATGCCTTTTGACTTCTAAGCCTCAATTAACCAATACTAGAATAATAATCATTCAAACTGAGACAATGAATTCTATGACCTGAACTATTCAATAAAAGCAAGAACTCATCTAATATATGCTGTAAACCTTGTGAATGAATGACCTCACTGGAATGTGTTTACATTTCATCTTGGGAAAATTTTGTATTGCATTAAACATTGTATCTTTAAAACTCCCTACAAACTCCTGGCATTCCATTTCTGTTTAATGGCATGCACAAGACTCTTGTAATTGGGTACAGACAAATGTTTTTTAGTCTCTCATAGGTGAGATCTCAGAAAGTCACACAGTCTAGCCAGCATAAGCACTCCAAGCTATTTTTACAAGGCAAATCAATTTTTAAATATGGTATTGAATTACAATATGGGTAATTTCATTTCAACTTGATAAAAATATCACAAACAGCAGACTGATAGCATAAACGAAGAGGGAGGAACAAACTACATTCTTTTTTGGACAAAAGAGAAACAGGTTTGGATTATTTAGAAAACTGACTTCCTGAAAAAAAATCTGAAACAGAATTTAAAATGAAGGAAACAAAGATCATATTGCTGACAGCACATCCATTACTTCCATGTTTTTAAAAAGTTTAAAGCTTGTTATGTGTCTCAATAGTAACAGATATAACAGCAGGAAATTGTATTACTGAAAAAAAAACCATATGGCCCCTTTTGTAAAAGGGAAATACTGTCTCTGCATGGTAATTTTGCAGTGGATTCCTATTCAGAGGTGGAAAAGCGTGACCATTTACTTAAAACACTGAGGTAGGAAAGACACTTAGTTGGAAAGATAACATATTAAAGCCTTGATATGCTAATCAGGATATTGAAATGCCTAACTTTTGATTTTCAGTGTAAATGAATTAATCAGGACAGATTTCCAGTAACTGGATACCGATATATCAGCTGTCTAAATTCATCTTGTCTCCAAATCTTCGGCACATTTAGTAATGAAATTACTTTTCGTTTATTCGTTAATAGGAAAAGCATTACTATGACACTGAGCTACGATTTTAAGCCTGCTAGATTTTTATTTATTTTTTCCTTATGTACTTATTATGAGTGGGAATTATCCACTGCATTTCAGTAGCCTTTCATTTTGAAAAGAAAAAAAAAATAAAGATGAGTATCAGGAGACATTCAGAACTTCAGGATTTTGCAACCAACTCTAATCCTTCTATGGAAAGTTTTAATTGCCTTAATCACCACTACACTATTACATTGTGCAGTAGAAACAATACAGCCTTTATGGTCTTAAACAGGAGGAAGAGATAAAAGGAGATGTTTTCACGACTTCTAAATAAGGAGAAAACCAACACAATGAATCAAATAGGAAATGAGCCATGTTGGTGTTCTGCGCTATTTACTAACAGCTGAGGTGAGGGCTCTTCACCATTTATCTTCAGTGTTCAGACTGTGTTATAAAATGACAGAAAGCTACTAAGGAAGGCTAAAACCTTTGTTATAAGATGGCCACCAGCTTTAAACTGCTAAATAGAAATGTAACTTTAGATCCAAACAATAAGTTTGTTCCGGCACAACTTTGCACTTTAGACATTAGTAAAAAATCTTCAATCAAACGACTTTATAAATTAATGTACTAGTTGTCTGAAAAAAGCAAATGAATAAATCGTCTTAAACACATTTGCAAGATGGAAAAAAAAAATAAATGAAAAGGTTAGATACTGCTAAAGATTATCTTTAGAGTAACAATTAGGGAGATTCTCACCACTGTTGGTTCTCACCACCACCCAGGCCCAGAGTTTCTGTGTCAGCTCAAAACTGCTGAAGACTTGGTACAAGCCTCTGTAGAGCACAGAGTACATACCATGTGTGAGACTGGCAAACCACTGCTTGGGAAGATTAAATTGTGCTTCAGGATACTGACATAAGCAGTACTGAAAAACTTCTTGTCTTTTTGAATTCTTTGAGTAATTGTGGGGGGGCCTCTAATGCACAGCCTGTAATTACTGATAGTGTAGATCAGCAGGGATAGCTGGATGTGGATGATCAGTCCTCAGATGCTCTTGGGAAAAATTGAGAAAGTTCAAGAAAGGCCACATTGGTCTTTACATTTGTTTTACTACATCTGCAGAGCCTACATGGCCCATAAAGAAGGTGCTTGGGGACTACATTAAGATCTGCTGCAGCCTAATGACATCAGTGAGATGATGTCTGAGAACAAAGACATGCCAGAGAACAGGAGCCAAACCTATTCTCTCTGTGAAAGACACCAGGACACAAGGTAGACAAAGATGGCCCCAGACATACGAAACCTTAACTTGTTAGCTAACAACATCTAGAGGCAGATACAGATTTGTATAAGCAATTAAAGAAATGAAGATGGTATTTGTGTCCTACTCAGGATGTCCAGGAACACGGAGAGGGGAATCACAAATCTGCTGAGAAGGGAATTGACCTCTGGAGGTTGCTGTGCCCCTCACAGAAGGGTTAATCTGGAGCTGGCTGCTGTGCAGATTCTGGATGTCTCCCTGTGGAGAGAGGTTGGGACCACATGGGTGCTCTGGGCTGCTCACTGCAGTGCTTGACCATCCTCACTGAAATACATACCAAAAAACCTGTGTTGCATGTCCGTGCTGCTGAGGATTCAGAACTAATTTCAAAGTTAGGTATATTTGAGAACCTATGACTCAAAGTTTTCCATTAATTATTGGTCTTGAAAGGTTTTTTTGTTTCCTTTGGTGTTTTTTTTTTTTTTTTTTTTTTTTTTTTTTAAACATTCGTGTAACACTTACTGTCTTCTGGGCATATTTGTAAAGCATAGCAGATATTAAGACTGAGAAGTTCTGGCATCTAAATTCGAGCATACCTGGAAGCTTCTCAGGGTAGTGAGGAGCTATGGCTCCTGGTTCAGAGGTGAATACAAAAGACTCTTATCTTACTCCTTCACAGTCTTTGACTGAGCAGAGGAAGCTGCAGAGGATCTGCAGAGAATCTGTGCTTCAGATGAATCTATGTCAAGAGAGAAAATAAATAGTTCTATTTTAAAGAATTTTCACACTCCACTGAATATGCCTTTGATCATGTTCATTATTGAACACATTACAGACTACAAAGAAAGGAGAACTCACGGTTCAGTGATGTCATGCTATGATGCTGCAGATTAGAATACAAGCACCAGAAAGTACTAGTAAGCTGTAACATCACAGTAAAATCAATAGCATCTGACTAACTTTGAGTGGGTGTGCAAAACTGGACAGAAAGCTTAATTGAATGCCTTCACATTTTTCTGTTGTATGATTTCTCCTTTTGTACTAAACAACCACAACAGAGTCACAAAAGCTTTTAAATAAACCTATGTTTTTTCATCATGTATGAAATTCTGGTAGATTTTCAAATTTCTCTTTACAAGTAAAAGCAAGCATTTCTCTGAAATCCCATGAAACAAAGTACACATAGCCTTAATGGGGATTACTGAAGCATCAAGAAATGTGTTATTCATATATTTGTATCAGTTCTTGTTCTTACTCTGTGCCTATTACATAGAAATATAATTGCAGCTTAATAGACTTTTTAGGAATAGTGCAATTTGTACAGTATATAATTTTTAATGTAGACTGATGTTATTTTCTAAAAAAGTAAATTGAACATTTTATAGAGTAAAGATTGTAAGCAAGTGGAAATATAATTCAAAGCTAGAGAAGAGTTATGCTGCTGAGTGGAAAATGAAAAGTACTAATTTGCATTTCTGTAATCATTAATAGGGGTTATGAGGTGTCAATTATGTTCCATGTGTGACCTTTTTGGTTTCTAGGTAATGTACCTCAATTAATTGTCTGTGGCATCATAAAGCACCTTTTCCACTGTACCATGACTATGAAAAGCAATAAAATTCCTCCTTTGCAGCTGAAGTATGAAATGCACAACTGACCTTAGCACTTAGCAGTAGCTCACTGATGCTAATGCAGACCTTCTATTGGCATAAATTACAATGCAGTCAAAATTTGAGTGCTTGGTTAATGCATTCCTAGTTCATGGTAGATTTTTGTAAAGTCACAGAAATGACCATGCTTTGAATTTTCTGTTTCACTCTATCAGTTGAATTGCACATTGAGAATTCTGCCCTAATAAAACTGAATAAGCTGCTTCAAATTCCAGTGTAGAAGTTGATATGAAAGGGAAAACTGTAATTCAGTTGTATTTTTCCTTTCTTAGGAACATGAATCGAGCAAAAAATCTTGACGCTGACAAATATTACAAACACAGATTGATGAATAATATTTGATGGGCATCATGCAGTATTTTCTCTCCAGGAGCACTATGCTGTAAATATGATGTGTAAATGTAATCTGTGAATTGAAGTCTATCCACAGTATATTAATTCAGTAGTTTGCAAACATTTGTATGATCAAATTTTCATATGATTTTCTGCTTTTGTTTGAAGGAAAAACAGAACTATCCAAAACACAACACCGATAACTTTAAACTTACTAAAGCAAGAAGAGTAAGATTTCCAGCTTTTAAAGTTATTCACCTGCAAAATCATATGGGTAAAAGATGACAAAAAACAAGGAAGGTGGAAAATGGAAGAAAATGCTGAAAAGATGAAATAACTGAGTATTGTAACAGTGCAAAAATCCTCCATGATAGGTTTGTGTCAAAAGGCATATTGTCTACTAAAAAGTTGATCTGGTCAAAGAGAGCATCTAAACTCAGTTCTGCTCCCAAAATGTTCAAAGTGTTTTGAAGTGATTAAATTCTAAGTCATGATTTATTAGCATACGCTGGTCATTAAATGGTAAAGTAACTCAGCAATCAATTATTTTTTTTTTCTAATATATTTCTAAATTGTAATTGCATTATCATTTTAAAAAGGGACACGAAAAAAAAATAAAAAGCTTTCCTCCTCCTGCTCCCAAAGCATATTGTACAGAAATGAAAATTTAATCACAAACAGAAAATAGACCAGATTCAACAGAATGTATTATCTTTCTCAGATTTCTAAAGCTTCAAACAAATGTTATATGTAAATTCATTTTCCAACCTGACAAATCCCAAGGCCTGAGAAATTCTCTAGGGCTTCAAGCAAATATCTTCTGACATTAACAAAAACTATGTGAATCAATGGTGAGATATATACTGAAGTTTATATTTATCTCAAAGATTGCTTTTCAAAGCCAACCTGTCAGTAGCAGTTTTATTTTGTTTTCATTAATTATTGACCCAGTTGTCTTTACACAAAGGCAAACATGGCAGAGGATTAATCTCAAGTTCAGAGTCACAAGACTATTCAACAATTTTGTGAAGCATGTACTGACATAAATGTGAAGTTGATATTGCTGGCACTTTTAAAGAGATAAAATTGTATTAAGTGAGTCGAAGTACAAACCACATTTTATAAAAGCTTCAAGTAGTTCTATAAGTACTACCATGCTCAAACACATCATTAATGCAGACAGTACGTATCCAAAGATAGATTCCACAAAAATACTTTGACACTTTGGTCATCAGAAATAACACTACTGATTCAAAAACAGTTAGAAGTGGAAATAATTCCAGTACAAAAATTGCAGAAATGTCCATTTTTTTTTTTAACTAATGAAATGTATTTAGCTGCTTTAAAAATTTTTGAGTCCTTAGCCTATCCTGTCTGTGAGAAAAATAGAAAGTACTCATTTCATATACAATTTTACAGCTGTGAAAAGAATGCTGACATATGAAAGCCAGACTTTTGTCTTCCCTTCCTACAGAACAATATTAATAGCTATACTGTTAATAGAGAATTAAATTTAGGAATATGCCTTAAGCACTCTCAGAACTAATATTAGTAGCTATCATATTAGTAGCTATACCAGAGAGAGTTTGAAGATTTTTTGCCTGCTAAAGCAGTATTTAGCAGACACACAAAATGTACCTGATACCACCAAAAACTATCTGGCATTGCAGTACAATACATGTATTTTGCCTTCCTACTTCATTACCACAGCACTGTGTAAGCCATATTAGTCATGAGTATTCTGTTGTGAAGTAAATCTCTCTCTATTAAACAAAAATAAAATTAAGTCTCTTTGTTGAGTTACTTCACCAAACAGAAAAATTCCACATATCCTGTGATAAATAGTATGGAAGAAACTAAATAATGTCAATTTTCATGGTAACAAAACAAACCAAACAAATATCCTTGCAATATTAGAGAAAATGACATGGTGGCTCCAGTGGGCCCAGTACAAACAAAGCTGCTCACTTTGAACAGCTCCAGCAACTTTCAGAGTAACTTTTCCTTCCACAATACCACATGTGACATTGGAGAATGTCCATTTCAAGAGGAAATCAGTACAGGTAGAGTAAATGATGTGTAAAATTGAGTAGAAAGATCTTCACTTTTTCTCCATATTTATTGTTGCCAACTATTCTCAGAATGGCAGAGGATTGACAGAGCATTCAGTAGAAATTTCCATCCATCTGTAGCTTGTTTTCATTAAAAAGTATAATTTTATGTCAAGTGAATTTATGTTCTGTTCTGACATGCATTATACTATAAGTCTTTGATATAATAAAACGGTTTCTGATCACTGGAGTTTGAGAGAGATTCATTCATTTTGCTTACCTTATTCACAATATGCCCTTCATTTCATTCTTGAAGCTTTACTGGGGAGGAAGAGTAGTTCTGCTAGTAAGACGATCATAAATCTTGAGCTCCTGGTGATTAGATAAAAAAGTTTATATTAATATTGAAAATCAAACTCTTAATTACTTCTAATTCCGACAGTCCTGAATGTTTCATTAGATTATAACATCTAAAGTGAAGCTGCATATAAATAAATTATGTTTTTATGGTATTGACACTTCATTGACACATATATGCATATGTATACATCTAGATGATACTTGCAGAAAGAAAAAGAAATGTCTTGAATAACAATTGTCAATTTTTCAAAAGTCTCTCTAAACATATGGAAGATTTTACATTCCAGTAAAAATGGACCTGAAGATGTAATAATTCAGGATATAATTTTTTTTGTTTTTTCTTTCAGAATTTGGAAAGGACAAATATTTTTTTTTTTCCAGAGAAAAGCCATCCATTATGGAGAAAACAAAAAAACTAATCTCAGAAATCATGGAGAGCTGACAGACAATTCTCATAGGGATGAGAATACTGAGTTTAAGGAAATTGTAAGAGAGAGATCTTAGCTTCATAGTAATCATTAGTTTTGAAAGAGAGATTTTAAAAAAATGTTTAGCTAAGTTGTTTTAGTGAAAGTGCAGTGATAAAATATGACCTGTGCCACAATAATGCTCATACCAACAAGAAATCAAGAGGGAAAAAAAATAATAAAATTTGATGACCTAGAGAGGTCACCTAATTACTTCGTTTCCCTAAAGCACATTACCTGGGCTCACTATTAGTATATTTTTAGAAGTCTACAGCATTGAAGTCAATCTCCCCAGGAAAGCTTATTCCCAGAGTTATTCAATGAGGAAGTTCTCTGCAATGTCCAAGTGCTCAGTGTTAAAATTCAAAGCGAAATTAGCTATCCGGATTTCTGAAGTCCCTTTCAGTTTTCTCCCTTTTAATTACCAAAATTACTTCAAATTTATATTGTAGATCATATTTTTGAGGCTTTTAATCATTCCTGATTTCCTTTGGATTCTCTCCAAATTTATGATGTCTTTCTTGGAAATGAATGATAGGTAAGGCCATATAATCTGTGTCAGATATGCTAAATCTTGCCCGTCTGCTGTAAGTCCAGTTATGAAATACAATTTCCCTCCCCTAGAGGAATTACTGACTTACAAAGAGGAGGAATTACGACTTATTTTGTTTGTGAAACAAAATAATCTTTAGATCATTTTCTGGAAAAATATCATTATTTAGCCAATTGTTCTCTATCTGTCTTTCAGTGATTACAGCTTCTGCTGAAGGGCACTGCTGCAAATTTTGCATATTTAGCAAACAGGAATAACCTAACCTGGTCCAGTTCAGTCCATGCCAGTGTATTTAGGCTACTGGGAAAACCGATTTCTGGGGAAAAGCAGGACATATGTATGAGATATTGCTTTTCATATTGTTTTTTTTCAATCGTGTACATCACCAATGAAAAATCACAACCAGAAGCGGGAACAAAACAGACATTGCGACTGTAACACCTGCTATTTTGATAAAAGCTGAGTATGCTAAGCAGCCCTGAACTGGACACAGTAATCAAAGACCTTAGAAGATAGGGCAAGGACATGACTCCTTCTTGAGAAGATAGGGAGGAAAGAGGGAGGTAGCTTTTGTAGGTGGAAAGTAATAGAGAGTGGAGCATTTCAGGTCAGGGCAGCTTAAAAGAAGGATCATAGCTTTTGATCCAGGCACCTCTTTGCTTTTCCCTGGAAGAGGGAAGCACAGCTACTTTGAACACCAGAAATCTGAGAGGAGATCTAAGTTTAACCTACAGGAAGGTGAGTGAGGTACACCAAGATGTGAAAGCAGCCACAGAGAGTCTAAGTCCAGCCTGTTAATGCATTTTATCTTCTGTAATATTGTTGCATTATTGCAAGTGCCTGTTTTGAATAAATCCACACTTCAGTCTTAAACCCTGTCGAGTGACAACAATGAGCATAATCATTCTAACAGGCAACAAAGCACTCCGTTGTTACAGGGGGCATCCTGAACACCTGGAAGAGAACTTCCTAACAGATTTCAGGTTTCTGTTTTTAAAACCCAGGTACCGGGTAGAATGAGGCATGCCTGCAGGAGATTTGCAAAGGCCATTTGGGCAACATATATCAAAGGGATCCAAAGAGGACTGTGCAACTTCAGCAGACACCCTGTCACCTTCTGGCATGTTGTGAGGAAGCTGGGGAGCACGCCTTCACTCTGAGCATCCCAACAGAGGGACAACGCATGACAACAACTGAACAAATAACAGTTCTGCTCCAATAAGCAATCTGCTACTATGTGCTGTGAGACTTTGAGGATGTTGTGCTTTTATTCTGCCTACAGTTTCCCCAGGAGCAAAAATTCAGTATGAAAGACAAAACAAATCTTAAAGAAATGTTTCTTTGTAGCACAGTTTTGATCACATCATTTCTGTATTTAGAAATTCATCTGCAGCTTGCCCAACTTGATTGGTAAATAAATCACTTCATGTTGGTAATAGCCAATGAAAGAAAACAAGACCAAAAGGCCAGCTGCAGATAGCAAAGTACAAGTTTGTGAATTCTACTCCAAGAATTATCCTGTATTTTAATCCCACAACATCAGATATTGATCCACATATAAAACTGTCTTCTGACCTCTAACATTTTTAGTTCACAGCCCATGCTATGTTCTGAGGAGGCAAAGGAAAACAGAAAAGAAGGTTTTTGCAAATAAACTCTGCCTGTGCTGAGGAGTGGACACTTAGTGAGTTTCTGCTTCTTTTACTTTCCCACAGCTAAGCACAATAAGGCAACTCTTCTGCACAGCATGTAAATAAAGGCTTCTTTTAGGTCTGTATCATTTTCCTGCAGGATGCCATGACTGTGTTCTCTGAGGGCTTGGGATCAACTACTGATATTTCAGGAAAGCCGAATATATTTACTTGAGGTTCCAGTGGGATTAAGGCCAAGATGACAGCAAACAAAGGTATTATGGAAAAAGAGCCAGCATAACTGGTCACTGGGCAGGCCCACAGGCAAGACAATGTTTGAAAAGCAGTGATATGCTTTTAAAGCTACCATAGCTCTTATTGTTTTACAGTGCAATGTCAGTCTATACGCTGCCATCCCAAGTGATCCAACTAATCACTGATAAAGAATTTCATTCTTTGTATTTGATCCTTTTAAACTGAAGGGTTTTGCAGACTGATCCCTACTTAGTCAACTACATAATTAAAACTTTAATTTAATAAATGCTACTAATTTAACTGAAAATTACTAGTGAAAGATTATCTTATTATTGCATGTAACTGTCACTTACATGCAAATCAGCCACCCATCCGGACCAACTTTACATTGCATTTTCTTGTCAAGGCTCATTAATACTATTACACAGAACTCTGTGATAACTCTGTTTTATTGAAGCCATAATGAATGCTTAAATTCATAGCAAAAAGAAAATTATTTCATTATTTTCAAGTCACAAACCAGGTTTTTTTTTTTTTTTCCATTTTTTTTTTTTCCAAAAAGCACTGTACATGCAGCTGGCAGCCTTGTGCCTCTGAAAACACCATATCAGAATCCACACCACTAGATCAATGAACTGTTGGACAGAAGCACTCAAAATCACCTCCCTTCCCATTATCATGCTTTCTGGTCTTCCAGGCACAAATTACCCATCAACCTCCTTGACCTAGTTCTAGAAACACTGCCGTAAAGAGCACCTGTCAGAGTGATGCATGTGCAAGCCTGGTGCAATGACAAATAGGAAGCAATAGCAGTTATCACAAGGAATAACAATTCAGCTACAAATCGGGCTGAGCATCAGACTGGTTTGATTTCCCACTGCAAAATCTAAAAATTGCTACTGGATAGGACATTATCATGCCAAATCTTCATGATTCACCATAGGACAAATTACTAGCGAGGTGTGCGACTGCAGGAATATCCTCCAGCCTTCTAAATGCCTGACACCAGATTACTTTCTTCCCCAGTAAAGCCTGCAAAAGACAGCATGGAGGAAATTAAAAAAAAGCCCTCGTATCAGATCAACTTCTAGGGCAGAAATTCACAGCCTGACATCCTAAGGGTAACTCAGCAACTGCAGTCCTTACTATTTTCTGTTAAAAAATAGTGCTTAATTAAAAGAATACGCACTTCCAAATTGTAATTAGTCATATGTGAAATCTCCAGAGATGTAATGTTTGGCTTAGATTTTATGCTTATCTACTGTTTCTAGGCTAGGGGGACAAAACAGAAGATTTTCCTACTCGACATTTAGTTTGGCTCTAGTAAAACTATGCAAGGAAAAAGGATAGACAGGAAATTAATTGCCTGTGTCCATTACCATGGAGCCCTGAAGTTATCACTATAGAAACTATTATGGGAAGCCTGCCACAGCGATAACAGGCTCGTGCACCACCGTCACTGCGCAAATTGCCAGGGCACAGGCCAAGGGATGGAGCCAAGAGGCGAACGAGCTGCTCACGCATAGTTGTGAATGGACTCTCACATGCTCATTTGTGGGTTTAGCAAAATGGAAATGAAAGTATTTAATAAAGGCTTCCATTTCCTTTAATGAATTACTGACTTAAGTTCAAGGGGGTCTTCAGAAGTCAAAGTGGCTCTGTCTGTGGTGACAATTTAATCCCCTCTTGAACTCAAATGAGTGCCATAAAGTGGCTTGCCTCCTCCCATGTGAATGGCTTGTTTCAAACTCAAGCCTAGTGCTTATACTCTGAGATGGTGGGAATACCAGCCCTGCAAGGGCTGCACATAGAGAGAAATAGTAGCCGAAACTGGTACCTGGGGAAAGGACATCCTCAGAGCAGGCTGACTCAGTGAAGAGGTACCACAGGGAAACTTTTGCAATGAAATTCATGCAGCAGTTACTGCTCTACACTGGCCCACATTCTAAAGTGACAAACTGCTTTGCTGGCAGAGATTTTCCAGAACACTGATTATTGGTTTCATTCCACTTTTCCTTTTGGAAAGGGAGGTCTGTCTCTGGAAGGAGGAGGAAAGGGAAAGGCAGTAACTGCAGCCAGAGCTGGGAGCCTCTCTTGGTAACCAGCCAAAGGATGAAGAGGCATCACATTGCAGGCACTCGTATTTTCTTTGTGGGGGAGAGTGCATATGTAAGCTCACAAGAAATACATCCGTACATCAGCAGAATTCCCCAATTCCCTCCCAAGTCATGCAGAACTCAGTATTCTATCATTCAGTTTCCCATCGGCAGTGAGTAAAAATGCTTTCCAAAAAACACAACCACGAAGTAAGTGATTGTAAATTCCACAGAAACCTGTCTGAAGGTTTGGGATTTTGAAACACTTTATATATTTTTATATATATAAATAAATAAAATTATATATATATATATATGTATATATAAAGTTTCCTCTGTTTCAACTTACTGCAAAACAAAGTAAGGGTAAAATAGATTGTTAACAGAAGAATGGCTTTCTTTAGATGTAGGGCATGCAGTACTTGAATCCATCACAAGGAATGACATAATTCTAAGAATTATAAACCTACAAAGTGCCACTGTGACCATGCAATATGCTCTCAGCATGGTAATTAAAACTTTTAACATTTCCATCAAAGTTTCTAATAACAGGTGTTGATCGTTAGCTTCCGAAGGGCAGGCGGACATCCTAATGGCTTAGTTTTTCAGAAACATCTGTGTGATGTAGTGACATTATATCCTCTTTTCACTTTTATGTTAATCCAAATTGTCTCTCTAAAAATCTGTTTTCAAAGCATAGGTCTAAAGATGTCATTATGTGAAAATCATACGGACGTTATGGCATTTCTTACAAGATTTTTAAGCTTTAGTAGTGAATATCTGGAAGAGTGAGCTGGAATCTTTCAACAAGTGTCCACTAGATGGTGGCATAAGCTAAAATATTAAATTACTTTTTGAAAAGATGACGACAGTGATAAAATGACAGCTTCTGTTTTTACTAAGATTCAGATTTTTAATCTGATACTGAGATTTTCTACTTTGTTCTCCTCATTCTAATTGCTCTGTTTATTTAACTTATTACAGTTTGGAAAGAAAGGTGCATTTTACTGTTTGCATTCAAAACTTAATTTTCATATCTTTTGATATGAAATACATTGCAATTTTACTGAATCAAAAGACCTTCATTTTTATCACCTCTAATCATTTTGCTTCTTATTTATGTAAAGTATTTAATTAAGAAAGAAAAAAAACACACATATAGAGTTTCTGTGATACCACTGTTAGCTTGATTCACCCCAAGTCATGCATTAGCAGGATGAGGCTTGATAGACTCACGCACTACACATCAACATTGCCATTGCCTTAGCAGAGGCCAAAGCAACAACTACACAAAGACTGTTCTGCACGTACTTCCTCTAGAGTGTTAGGGACTGAGGTTCATAAATCATTCCTGCTCCAATACCAAGAAATGGTAAAGGAAACAAAAGCAATTCAGTGTTCTTCATTTCAGACTATTAGTAGTCAGCAAGCAATCAATAGACTTGGTGAGACTGAAGCAACAGCAATGTACAGTCAACATCCAGCCCAGCAGCTCTCTATTATGGAAGGAACATGCATAATTTTTAAAATTTTTCTCTCTATAAAGCCAAAATTGGCTCCTGAATTAAATTACTACTGGCTAGGTGAATCAAAGCAAGATGAAAGTAGAGATAAAATGAATATTCAGAATGTACCACCATTGCACAGAGTTTCTATCAAAAGGCAACAGAAAGACCTAACAACTTAAGGGCCTCCTGTGCTCCTTCCTATTTCTCATTGGCCAAATAGGAATGGTAACAAAGCCCAGTCATTTGCTTCCTCTCAGACAGAATACCATAGTATAAATCTACGGAGCACTGCACCAAAAAAGTAGTGTGAACAAGCATTAAAAAACTTTGATCAAGGTTCTTTCAGTGAGGCAAGCCACTGTGCAGCTACACAAAAAATGCCTATACAGGTGGTATTTGGTTCAAGACTTCCTAATACCCAATATCTCCAAACTTTCAAGCAAATCCCCTTCCCATGGAATTGCCTGTAAAAATTAGTTACAGCCATGAAAGAAACAGAGGATTCACAGAGATAGATTTTCCCTACAGAATTCACTTCCACAAGAAAAGCAAAGACTGTAGAATTAGACAAATTCTGTTTCAAAAGTCTTTGCTGGTTATGTCTGCATACACAAATCAAGATGTAAGACACACTCCCTCATAAACATAAAGAAGTATTCTTAAAGGATGCTTTACTGTTCCACAGAATAACCTCACAGGAGCATTTCTTATAATGATTTCCAGAGTGTAAAAACTGAATACAAACTGTTGAGATTGTTCTCATATGTTTCATGCTATCAATTTGATGCACACACACGTTTCAAGTTCGCCCTTGTAGTGCAACTCCATTTGCATCGTCCCTAAACAGATATCTGCACAATTAGAGAATCTGACTTTGAATGTTGTGGCCTTAGGTAAAAAATTAAATTGCATGGTTTCTGTCGTCTGTATCCAATAAGCAGGAAACATCTACAGTGTGCTTAAGTCAGGGAGAAAGCTTATGGGAAATGAGGAAACTAAGAACTCATGCAAGCAATAATTCACATAAACAAAAATATTTAAAAAGAAACTCTCCATCTCTGAGGACTAAAACAGGTAAAAACAGAGGCAAATCAAGAAACAAGGTGAGATGAAGAATCAAAATCCAATGAAATGAAATCGTGACTTTCTGAGACAATGCCACCACTCCAACCACAGCTAACTGTGAAGTAATCTGACAGACAACTGAAAATTAAATAGAAGAATGACTAGTAATTTTTATTTGGACAAATTACAATGGAAACATTTTCTGTAAAGAGCTTCTATTTTCAGCTCTAAGCATTCCAAATGTGGAAATGAAAAAATGCAACTGGTTTTAAAAACGTCTTCCAAAAAATCCTCCAAAGCTACTTAGAAAAAGCAAAAAATTGACAATGAGTCAATTTATTCCTAATATTTTGATGTAGAAAACAGAACTAGAATTAATAATTCTTAATCCATTAAAAAGAAATTAAGTGAAATTTCACAACACAGTAACTATTCCTTCATTTACCAGTATATACATGCAAATGAATGCATGTGTGACAGTGAAAAATGCCAGTGAAAATTAAGGGAAATTTGGATGATGCATTTAAGCAACTAAGTATCATTCACAGATAAAAGCATGCCCTGGGAAAAACTGTAAAATATGTTATGAGGGAGGAGGAAAGATCATCACAAAAGTAAATACTGTACTCATTTAAAATGTTTAGTTAATGACAAATAAAGAGTGAAATAACACCACCAAAAGTGTTTTAACATCTTTCAAGCAGGGAAATATTTGTAGGTCATATTTTCACATATTCTATGACATTAGATGAAAAGGAATATACTTTCTACACATTCTTTCTCAGAAGTCCATACGGGGAAATGATACCATGAGTTAGTTAAAGTCAGACTGAAAAACCCCACAACCCAACAAAAATCCCCAAAGCACAGAACGCTGAGCTGCACGAACCTCATTGCACTGCATGCTAATGGACACGGGGAGCCAAGGAAGCCCAGATACACAGAAAAGGAGGATAGTAGGGTAGGGAAGAAAAGCCCAGATCTGCCTTTGTTTCTCTGATTAAGCTATGCTAGGGATGCTAATTTAAAGATAGCGCAGTGTTACTAACCATGTGTACTTTTTCAAAATACAAGTTCTTATAACAAACAGAATAACGCAGTACTTCATCTGGTAGCAACATATGCTGCATATCAAGTGCTGAAAAATTATTTTTAATTGGATATGTTGTGTGTGTGCAATTTGCATGCACACAAACACAAATGTTTAGTTGTGATTTTGTTTCTTTGTCAGTGAAAAAAAGAAACCGAGCTTTTTTCTTTATCTATGGTAACTCTGCCTTGCAGAAACACATCTCCCAGAATGAAATGGTGTGAATATTGGCTAGCTGTAAGGCCTTCTCAGGTAAGTCCCAAACCACTGAAGTTATCAAAAAGATTTCAAAAATGAAATACTATTTGTCAGTCTCTTCAGTTTTAAAGCTCTGTAGTGCTTGGATTTATTTCTTATTTTTCTGATATTGGAAGCCTTGCTATTTTACTCTCAAAACGACTAGATTGCTGTCTCCAGTAAATGACCAATCTCATACTTCTATCTTGACATCTAATATTTCGCCATGTTGAAAAAAAATAGCATCTTTGCCTTCTCTGAGGCTGTAGCCATTAAACTCTGGCAACTCCATTTAATTCTGCAGGAGATGCTCTGTCTCCAACACAGTGTCTGAAGCTTTTCTTAGGTCCATCTGCATACTCTGCAGCATCTGTATGAGAGCCAACAAAGGTGTGTAATCTGTCAACTTTACTCAAACACTGATGGTTTATTATCCCTTAATGTTTTGACACCAGGGCTACACCCAATTAAGAAGTGGCTAGATCTCCTGTATGTTCCAATGAGCCTCTCCTCCTATGTGAGTAACTGCTGCAATTTTCTTTCTCATTTTTACCTTCTGTTAGTCATAGGATAATCATGGGAAGCACTTTTCACCATTAATTCAAGTGGTATGACACTGTTTCTGGATAGAGAATATACAATTCATTTTAAATGGTAACAGTTCTATTTGACTACTTCAGGGTGAGAAAACACTTCAAATCTTCAAATCTTCAAAGCTACCTAGTGGAAAGGATTACAAAAATTACTACTGTAAAGGAGTAGAGAAAAAAGAGGAGATGGCTGTTGGACTAAGGTAGCATGAAGCTATTGCCACTCAGGCATCCAGTGAACTTTTTAATACATAACTGAATTCTGGACCAAGTTACAAAGAGAGTGAAAGGAACATGCAAATTAGAACTGCTAGAGCAAAAGAAAAACTAAAACCAACACAAATATATGCTAGGAGAACCGGTTAATCTAGAACTGTTCTTAATCAAACCAGTTGTTAGAATGCTATGCAAAGTTCAAATTTTTCACTTCATTTTAATTCTCAAGTAAATGAAAGTATTTTTTTCCTAAAATCATGTTTTAGCAATTATTTCTTTCCAGTATGTATGCATCATGGAGGTGTGCACGAGCCGTCCATAAAGTTGCAGTTTTCACAAAAGATATACACTGCATGAAAAGCTTCAGAATAAGTGATGCATTTTAGTTTTGTATATTCATGCAGAGTAAATCACATTAAAAACTGAAAGCTCCACAATCAAATCAAGAAAATCCAGGTGGGTAATGCTTATAAATAAAGAAAAAAGATCAGAACTAGTTGCTATTTCTGATCAGCATCATGATTTCCTTTTCTCATTTAATCATCTTTCTATAGCTCAACAGATGTAAGTTTTTCTGGTGTATTGCTGTTTTTTATTAGTATACTTCAGGAACGGAGAACTTTAATTTAAACATTAATACAATTTAACTGTTACAGCCTTCAGTCCTTCACACTTAAAGCAGACATATTCAAGATAGAAGATCTTTTAGCTGCTGTCAGCCATCAGTATCTGTTAACTTGTTCCTGTAAGACTTTTCTCCAAAGAAGTGTGTTCCTACTTCCATTCAAGTCACAGACTGCAGCTACTAGTGCTCATCAAGAAGTACTATATTGTACTGTGGAATACAGGTATTTTTAAAAATAACTTTAATCTTATGTAAATCTAAATTCTAGCTGATTATAAGCCCTTCACAAAGATAAATTATAGCAAACCAATCTTCTGCAAATGAAAATGATTGCAAAGCCAATTTTATGCATATCTACCACTCTTACAGTCTAAAGAAAATAACTTGTTCTTTTCCATTAAAATATAATTGAAAACATACGGCATTCTTTCTTGGATAATTTACATAGAGCAACTAATGAAAGTATTGCAGTTATACCGGGCTTCAGTCAGAAGTAATATCAGAAAAGTAATGTCAACGCAGCATGGTTCTAATTACTCAATTTTTAAACTAATTTTTAGGGCTTTTTAGTAAATGCCTGACTTAATAGTTTTAGCATGCTTTGGTTAATCTAGGACTCAGATGAAAAAGAGCAATTGTTTTTAAACATTATAACAAAGACCCCCTCCAGAAATGTATTCACCCAATTACTCCAAGATGCTTTTCATACGCAGCTTCCTCCTTCCTAAAGAGCCCACATGGAGGGCAGCTTTAGCACAACCTGCATGAGCTTTAGCATAGAGGCTGGACAAATACTGAGGCCTGCAAGGCACTCTGCAAGTTCAGACATAAATAATTCCTGAGATACCTCTCAGCCCTGCATTCCTATGGTTATACAACCTATAAGTAAGGTTATTAGTTAGTTACACTGGAAGCACGACTTGTCAGGAGATTACTATTTTAAGATACATTAAAAAAGAATTACGTAAGGAAATGACATTTCACTTTCCAAATCTGTTTTTATGGAAGTGAGACTGCTGGAAAGTAATAGATGTTGCAGCTCTTCAGAAGTGCCCTTTTGGGGATTACTGCTTGCCTTTACTCTGTGAAGAACCTTAATGTGCTTTGGCTTATACAGTGACCTCATGCCTTCAATTGAAATCCCATGGTTATGCCATAACTTGCTCTCACTTGGAGATAATAGGCATATTTAAAAGAAAATACCTCATTTCCTGGTCAGTATGCACTGTGCTCCCATGTGCAGATTTACGCGTAGTTTCAAGTGATAAGCACTGTAACCGAGCTTTACTTCAGGGCAGTAACTTCTTTGATCTGCACATAGCCCACAAACACGAACTACAGTGCTTTGCATCTTTTGATAACAAGCTCTGTTTTCTGAAATTGTAACAATAGAAATAGCCACAAAATGAAATACTTACTGTCGTCTCAATCTTTTGCCTTCCCCAAACAAATTTAACTACCACCGATGCTCTTTTACTACTTTCCTTGAGACAGCACTCTCCAATTACTTAAGTATTCATTTTATTAGTAATAAACAGAAAACTGCTTATTCCAGACAATTTCTGCTAAAATGTGTGGCAGCAAGCCTACCTACCTTTCATACACCAGCAAAGAATATGATCATTTTCAATAACCTTGAATTTTCACAACTTCAAATACTTGCCTATGCTCCTACGCCTTTCTTTATTGGTTCTGCACCTGAACAGTTGCTTCCTCTTGTATGTAGGTGTTTACTCACTTTCCTTTAATGTTTCTATTTATGTTTCAACATTGTAGAGGATAGAAATGCCCTGCTTTTTCTGCTAGTTATTAGAGGCAAAAAATCCAGGTAAAAATGCCTTTCAATTCACTACGATCCATTTTATACAGTTGTTTAACAACTGCTGTAGTATCAGTGCTGTTTGTATCACAACACGCATTAAAAACTCTTTGGGATCTGCCTATAGGTTCACTGAATGAGAATGACAGGTCAGTGAACTGAAATGATCCCCTAGTCAGTGAGCAGATAACCTGATCACCCACATTTACTGCAAAGAAATGCAGACCAGCTCCACAGTGATTACAAATGGCTGAAGCTGCTGTTATAGATAGATCAAGCCTTACATTTTCTCTGCAGAACTTTCACATAGGTGTAGTTGGCACACGAACACCCACCTCTGCCAGAGTTACCTTTCCTCCTCTGCTGAAATTTGGTGACAATTTCAATTAAATTTCACAAAAATTTCATTTAACCAAACACACCGTTGCTTAATAAGAACCATAATCATAGTGACTTCCGTGACATTAAATGCTTCAGAGCTGCCTACTTTACATTCAGTTCACAGCCCAGAAGATAATTTCTAATTTCCTTATGTCTGAAACCAGTTCTCTTTAGGAAGTACTATGAAGAAGTCATTATACTTCTTTCAGAGCTATTACGGTTTCTCCCTGAACAGAGTCATTCTCCACATAGACCATGAAAACTGCAAACAATTTAAAATCGTTGAACTTTTGAAGTGCCTCCGTTAATTGTGTAACTACAAAATTAAAAAAATTAAAAATCAAAATGCAGCAAATATCCTCTGGGAATTCCAGACAACATTCTTGTTCAGCTCTCACACTACCTTTTCTTTCACTCCTCCAGCACTAAAATACACATCAGTGATCTCTTTTCAGGTGGTTCCCTTGTCTGTTCATCTTTCTCTACTGGGAACAGTGATAAAGCCCCCGAGCACAGCACAGGGCACTGTAATCCTTTTAACAACTCCTCCTGTGAGATTTAGCAACAAAAGGTAAGTGCAGATTGTTACCAGAGGCTGGAGAACACAAGAAAACTTTACTCCTCTAACTATGCTGAAGTCCAGGGTTGTGGAAACCCCAAATGAAGTGAATGGGAGAAGTCAGGAAAACCAAGCAGTAAAGTGCCATATCTCAGATTGTTTTCTTACCATGTCTGCAACATCATCTGTGTTACTAATGCCATATCAGCACCCCTTGGAAACAACAAGGGCTGCTCCAAAAGTAATGCCTCCTATTTTATTATGTTGGTCCATGCAATCAGAGGCAGATGTTGGTGGGATGGCAGTAGAGGTTGGACCTTCCCATCAATATCTCATTATATTTTGTTGCTGTGTGACAGACAGCAGCAGTGGGGCAGTCTGACAGAATGGCATCTGACATGGAACAGTGACACTTGCTGGATGTTTATGAAGATGAAACAGTAGATGAGAGTGCAGTGAGATGGTGGGTCATGCGTTTCAGCAGTAGCAACAATGACATGAAATACAAGCCATGTTTTGCACAGCCATGCACAGCTGCCACACCACCAAACAAAGAGCACCTCGATCAGCTCATCTGTGCAAAATGATTAACGGTGGTGACTACATTGAAAAATAGTGTCTTGTAGCTGAGAATTTGCTCTATCAAATGTCCTTATTGTGCCCTTTGTAATAGTTACCATGGAAATAAATAGATGGCATTACTTTTGGAGTGATCTACATATAAGCTTGAAAAATGCACTCTAAAATAGACGTAAAAGCCGTTGTGAGCTACTGTTTTTCCCGAAGTATTAATATCCATTTCTGCTGGATAAGAAAGCTTCTTGTCTTTTCCATATGATGTGTTAAACAAATTACTATAAATAGGCACGATCTTTTCCCTGAAATTGTATTTCCCTGATGTTTAGCCAGTGATTCTTCCAATTATCAAGCAATTTACTTCCTGACTAAAACATGCTCTTCCTCCACATTTTTTTTTTTTTTAACATTTGCATTGATATGCATAGGGCTTCTGCCAATGAGTAGAATCCACTGTTAAAGGTTTTTCTGACCTTTTAAATTACTATAGAAATACTGGTGTGCACTTCTTCCTCTTCATTTCCTGTATAACTAATTCCTAGTATCTTTTACTGTCAATTATGTGATGGAATTAGAAAAATAAACCTTCATTGTGGAGTGAAAGTTGACGCAGCTATAGTGCTCTGCAAATAACCACACAGCTACTTGGAGTCTATTCATGCAGCAGAACACATTATGCTGTGCTCCGCGTGCTGGAGCATACTACAATGCCTGCTGATTATGGTATAATTGACATGAGCCTTGCCCACACTCCACAGTCCCCAGTTAACATTTGAGTTTTATATTACATAAAATAGAGAATAAGTACATTATGCATGTATAAAAGCAACTCAAATAATAGTGATTGTTACAATTGCATATCCCTCAGCACATTAAAACATTCTCTGCAAAGGAATGTTAAATGAAGAAAAGCTTCTCTGATGAAACCCATTTCCCTCCTTCCTCAGTTGTCTTAATCATTCTAGAAACAGAAAATAATTGCAGGAAATATACTTGCATAATACCTGTTTCACCAAATATTTTCACTAATACAAGTAGCATGAAAAGGCTGAACTTAAGCAGAATTTTATGAAAATGTGGGTGAATCAGAAGATTTTGATTTTGTAAAAGAAATTTAGATTTCTATGAACTGAAGATTTCTTAAATTTAAAAATTAAAATAAATGAGCTGATATCCTCAGTAAGAAAGTTTTGTGTGGCTTGCATCACGTACTTTATAGCGAGGGAATATTTGACTGCTTGGTGCTTAAAGACTGTGTTCCATGGAGGTAATGAAGAATAAGATTGGCTTCTATGAGCACAATTTGTTGAAGTGCTTTAAGAAATTAGGCACAAAGAAATCTGTGGTAAATCATAAAAATGAACCTAAGTTTCTACAATCTTACTGAAACAGGAAGTAATTGTAAGCCCCAGATGCACCAATTTACAAATTCAACTTCAAGAACACAACACAACCAATGCAAATCTAACAGTATGTGTATAAACAGTAACACACAGGAAAGTGTCAGATCAAGCAAAAATGCAGACAGTTATTTTTTTTCCTTTCAGTAAACATGTAGCACCTTTAAAGGGCAGCATTTACACAGACAGAAGAGTGCCTCCCCTTAACACTGCTGTCAGAAAAAAAGGAGAAGGGAGTGATTAAAATCCGAAAGCCAGGAACCCAGACGTTCCCAGGACAGGCAACAATTTGTAACAACTAGCAGAAAAGAATACTGAAGGAGAAAATAAGTCAGATTTGTCAGATAAAGTCATGATTCAGCAACTCTTCATTGTTAGCCTAAAGGTCAAATATGCAAGGAAAGATATGAGAACACTATATTCTAGTGAAAAGCTAAATATACATTCACACAAGCATTAAACTTAGAAGCTATAAATTAAAGCAGGATTTTTTTTTTTTTCTTCTGACTGAAGCATGACCAAAGGCAGCAGGCTTTTTTTTTTTTTTTTTTTTTTTTTTTTTTTTTTTTTTTTTAGCTAAAATGACCAATAAAACCAGCTTGTAGCTCTCAGGGGCACCATGTAGTCAGATGCAGATCCTCTCTCTATCTTGACTTTTATGAGTTGATCATCATTTAAGGCTTCTTCCCACCAGGAATGTAAAATACTTTTTATAATTTTCTCTCAGGGTTTTGAAATTACTTCTGAATTACAAAAGGTGAAGGGATTAATCCTCAAACCGCAATTTGCAGCAGAAATCACCCTGATAAGAACATAGTAGCCTATGCTAGCTTTCACTGAGGCTCTCATAATCATACCATTAAAAATAAAGGGAAACAAAATCCTGGCTTTTGACTCAGTAACTTTATTGGAATGTAGTTATGCATCATATCTTACAAACACTGTAATATATATGAATGAATGGAGACACAACATGCTGCAGCAGTATGGGTAGCTCTTTGTATAGAAGATGATGAGCTGTGAAAGTAATTGGCCATGGAGCAACTCATTTAAATATAACGAGTTATGACTAGAAAAAGATAAACTAGCTCAATCTAACTACTGAAAGTACTTTCTCTTTTGTAATCTTAAGTCGACGTGCACTTCTTAGTTGAATAAAGTGAAGTTGCTCCTGAACCATTTTGTGACTAGATAGAAGAAAACAAAATGAAACCAGATGACAACCTAACAAAGCCTGCTTAGCAACATTTGTAAAGAAAATCAGCTACATTAGATAGTTGAGATTTTTTGGTATACAATAGTCCACACATTTAAATGCTAGTAAGAGCGTTATCAGTATAAACAGACTACTATATTGAAACAACTTATTTCAATATGTAATAATTATAAGAAATGCATAATAAAACAGACAGGAATAGTTATAGGTACAGCAATATTTAGAAAATAGCCACAGTGAGGTTTGTTTTGTTTTTAACTAAACCACTGTGCTGGAGCATTTGCGCTCAGACCTCAAATGTGAGGAATTAAACTCAGCAGCCTTTCAGAATTGCCATTTGAAATTGGCAAACTGCTACAAACTAATGGTTTTTCATTTTGATGAAAAATATATTCCTAAAGGCAACAGTGTATCAGTGATTTTTAAAATCTAGAGATCTAACAGACCTTTCAATTAACTCCAGGAGTAATCTAGGTCATTACTGATCTCCAGTGGCTGGGCAGCATGGAACAGCAGTTGTAACAGCAGTTACAAATAATTTGCATCAAAGTAAACAACATTTTGGTGGATGTTATCACCAAGGTATGGAAACAGTTTCATTTGTCTTTACTCAGAATGTCAGAACATTTGAGGTTGGAAGGGGTTCTCTGCTCCCCCTAAACACTCCAAGCACACACAATTTCAGTTAGATCCAAAGGCAGGTCACGTTTTTCAGGGTCATGTCAGCTGAGCTTTGAACATTTCTAATGGAGATTCCACCATGCCTTCAATGATAGGGAGTTCAGTAACTTGCTCAGATGCCCCATTTCCCTTTATGAATGACATATTACTAGTTACAATCGAATGTAAATAATATAGCAAAACATTTTACATTGTGGCAAACAATTGACGTTTGCAAACTTCAAGAAAGGTTGCTTGACAGCTACATGAGAAGCATGGCTATAGGCAGTTTTGCTGGTTGTTTTTGAACCCATACAGGGATCAAACAACCACACTTACAACATTTTCTCTAAACTGCAAAAGGACTTGTAGTCTTTTGCTTTGATACTAACTAACAGTGTCATTCATTTTGGTTTCATAATACAATCAAGTGACAACCAGATGAGGCATGATCAAAAGCAGAGTAAGATTATTTTAATTGGTAGACAGACTCAATTGAGTAGCCTCAGAACAGAGAAAAGACTATGTTTCAAAAGACATAACTAATGTTTGGCCACAGAATTTACTGCAGGATATCTTCTCACAGAGACACACTCATTATGGAACTCTAATAAAATTTCTGCACAGTTCTGTTCTCTTTGTACATTTTAAAATTTTAAACATGCCACAAATGAATTAATTCATTTAAATGCACATGACAAAAACTTGCACTTTTCCCCCCCCTAGATGAGGAATGAAATCCCCTTCTTCTAGACCAAATGTAGTGTATAGATTTAAGGTAATAAAGACAGTTTCTCAGTTACTGTTACAAACAAATTATCCTTCACTTGCTTGTATTTCAGAATCATGAATAACAACAATTCTTCCATCATCTATTACAATAAAAGTTTAAAGAGAATCTGTTATTACTATCAATATCTCCTCGCTGAAGTGAACTGAAGTTCTGAATTCGGTCCATATTTATTTCAAAAGCCGTACCACAGGGTAGCTTGAAAGAAGAATTTGCTTATCTAAAAATAGAAGCTGCTGAAATCTCCAAATTCGCAAAGCGGGTAATGAATCTCATATTTTGGGCATGTTTTACTCAGTGTTACATAATACAGAACAGTTCACTCCTGGCTGTACTAAAAACAAAGAAGCAGCCCCTCTCCTCATCCCAGCTCTGCTCAGGCTGGTTTGTAGCTGGAGATATACAACCTGAAGCTGAAAGCATAAATCACATTTACTTTTCACTGGTTTAATTAAAACATCTTAAACCAGTTTTTCTCTAAAATTAGAAAAGTTGTGTTTATGGTGGACATGCAGAGCTTTGTACTAAAAA
Source organism: Phasianus colchicus (assembly GCF_987193195.1). Taxonomy (NCBI): domain Eukaryota; kingdom Metazoa; phylum Chordata; class Aves; order Galliformes; family Phasianidae; genus Phasianus; species Phasianus colchicus. The sequence continues at coordinate 12,232,769 of NC_143449.1, forward strand.
GTGTGCAAAGACCACTCAGTCCTTTATTCCTGTTTAATAGAACAGCATTATGCTAGGCCACTATAAGGAGATAAGAGCTGAAGAGAGCTCTTGCAAAGAAGCACATCCAGGGCTGAAACAGAAAACTATGCCTTACTTTTTGTTTTGTGTACAGATTATGGAACTGCTTTTTTTCTCAGGGTCAGGTAAACAGTCACAATGTGCTCTGATTTTCAGAGAGGAGAAGGGGTGGTTGTCCTCCTGTAGCTGTGACAGCGAGGGGCACCTGCTGACATGACACTTTTACTCAGTTTTGGCCTCAGATAAATTATTATTCAGTTATTCACTGCTGAAAATAGCTCTTCTAATAGTGTGACACATTTTTAACTATATCGTCATGAATAGCAACGCTGTAATTACATGTAAGAATGCACTGAAGTAAACATCTAATTTCTGAAGTGTCAGACAACAGGCAGCACCAGGCAGACTACAGCTCCACATTTTAGTAGTAATCAATTCAACTAACAATAGAGCTGATTGACAGGAAGCTCTATGCTGTTAAAAGCCAAACATAACAAAAACCAGATCTTCTCTAAGCAATGAAAAATGTATGGACCATCTACACTCTCTCCTCGTGTTATCTTCCATCAGCAAAAAATAGCAGCACAGCTGAAAAGCTGAAGCAGCCTTGTTGCACCATCTTTAATTAACCTCTGAGTTGTATCAGAAGTATCGCACAAAAGAGTGGAACCACCAGCCAATTTCTATCCTACATCTTTTTGTGAGCTAATAGTTCTGGATCTCAGAGAAACTGTAAAGGAATCTCCACATACAGAATTCAGTTAATACCAGAAAGCATTTACCATTAGTTTAATTTCTAGAATTAAGATGCTAGCTGGAATCATCACCTGTCCTGAGCAGTTATAATAGTGTCAGAAAGAGGCACTAATTGTTACTGTTCCCATAAATGCTATTCTTCAAAATATAAAATACCTGTGGTTTGTTGCAATTCTGGTAGACAAGTGCTAGAGAAGTACACAAACAGAAAATAGTCAAACTGCAAAGGAAACACAGTTAAAACAGAAACTCCTTTTCAAACAGAGAAGTGTGCTTCTCCTTATTCTCTACATATTCACACAGCTAGGAGAAAATGAAATAAGATCTACTACAGCAGTATGAGGCTCAGCTATAGAAAAACAATTGTAATAACCTGTAACTATTGTCTTGTCCTCCTGACCTTAAAGGTTCACTGCCATTTCTCCATGTAGCAAGAATAACCCGAGACATTCCATCTTTCTATGACATGATGAACGAGCTTCGATTAAAAGTAGCTAAAAGAAGAAAAGCTACTAATGTGTTTTATACAGTCACTGATCAGTTCCTGACATGTAATATTTCATTTGCTTTAGGACATTAAGAGATGTTGTGTACCTAAAAACAACAGCTTGTATGATAGTACATCTATCATTACCTGCACCATAAAAACAAGAAGGACATAAATTTGTTTCTGCCTGTTAAAGTCTAATTACCTGTAAAATCATTACTTGGCACTTTAACAAATTGACACAATCAACTTAATGATCCTTAACATATTAAAACTTGCAATGTGTTTCTGCTTGCTGCCTGCCCAAACCACAGTAAACGTTTGCTGGTTCAGATGACATCATAGCAAGGGTCAGATCTTAAATTTTTCTGCTAAGTACAAGTAATTGCATTATTGTCACTTGCTACAGTCCCTGTATTATCTCATCAGTTCTACAGCTTGGGATGATCCTATAGGTAACTAGTAGCCTGTAGCTTTATTCTCTCTTTACAAATATACGGAACGATATCATCCTACATAGCATTCTTCATCAATAGTTGGAATGACATGTAACAGTTATGTTAAGAACTTGGCCTTTCAAGTAATGCTGTTTGTGATAGTATCATCCACAATAGATGGTTGTTGGATTTCTTTCAATAGCAAAGATATCCATGTTGCAGAACACACATGGTGAGCTGCAGCATGAGTCCTTTGGACCGTTGTCCTTTACCTCTGTGCACTGATTTATTTTCTTCACAGCAACTTCTAGCAGTCTCAGAAATACAGCTAGCCATAAAGGTCATTTTATTTTTGCCCACTAAAATCACAATTTTCTTCTCAGTAGCCAGAGGCAAGGAAAAAAAAAAACAAACCTCCTTAGGAAAAATATAAATGCTGAAGTTCTTGATAGTCAGCATCCACTATTGTACCTAGGAGATAATAACTTTCTAAGTCTGTTGTAGTAATTCTCAGAATGCAACTCAGTTGTATCAGAGTTCAACTCTGATGTATTTTCAAGCATGGAAAGCTACCTAAAAGTAATGAATTCACTTCAAGAAAACTTTTCTACTGCAAAGTCATGTAGAGAGAAACTCATTATATATTGAAGGGAAGCAACTTTGAAGGTGCTCTGCTGCTAGTAAGTAAACATACCATCTCTTTTGAATTAAAAAATTGTGCAGAGTGTTTAACTTGTTCTTAAGGCTTTGGTATTGCCTGGTACAGTAGGGGAAAAATAATTAAAATCATAGAATGGAAGATTTGTCTGTTTCTGAGAGAGAGAACATGATATAATGCTAGATGCTACTTTCTTGAAAAATAAACCTTTTTTTGTAAAGAATCAGAAATACCTGCTAAAAATGACTGTTGGTATTAACTACAAGCATGCTATAGCGGACCCTTGTAAGTCTCCCCCTCTTGACATTACGTTACAGCTGCCCCCAAACAGTCACCCTCTTCTACAAATAAATTTCTTTACAGAATATTATAGTGCATAATATGTGAAATAACTAAGTATCAAAAAAAAAAAAAACAACATAAAAAACCAAGAAAAATAAGATTTTATTTTACTTAGCCTGTAACATGACTCTGTTAATAGAGTAAACATCAAGAAGAGATCATGTATGAATTGTACATACTAAGTAGTCACAGTCTCTTAATTTTCTATTAATTCTGTTTGAGTAGGAAGAATGACTGTGTAACAAGAAAAATGAAGTAGGAAAAGAAGGTTCATCACACACACTTGCATTCTCCCATCAAACTGACTGAACAGACTGCAGCCATTGCTGCTATGAAAATATGGCATGGTAACATATGTCAAAAATTATGTGAAGATATGATTACGACTTCAAAGAGGCATAAAGGAATACAAACAATATTGAAAGCTATGAAGTTGTTGTTAAAATTGTTAGTAAATCAGACTTCCTAGATAATTTGCACACTTTATTTTTGTCAGGTCTTAGATGAACAAGTACCAGCTGCATCTTTCTCACTCGCCTTCAGAATGCGAGATTTCCATCTATAGTTATGAAGGGTACATCATTCAAATCTATGGTTTCCCTCAGAGGAACTAAAGTAACTGATTACTACCTGGGACCAGACTCACAAGTATAAAGAAATATCTGAAAGTTTTCTTTCTCTTCGCAGAATAACATACCCTGTGAGAGAGCAGAACTGCTTTACTAGACAGATCACAAATTAAATGATAGGATTGAATAAAAACAAACTTCCAGGGACTTCAACCTGTGTTTTGAAGTACTTCCCAAAGACAAAACTGCTGAGTGCCTTCACTATGCTGAATGGTTTATTAGGCATTAACAATATCTACCAAGAACTAACACTGAAAATGCCTTCAGGAAAACTAATTTCAGGCAGACACTCACCTCTGCTCTTACCAAACACACAAAAATTGTCTGCATCCCCAGCATGAATTTTCTAGTACACCTAGAGAAGCACAGACATTTTCTGGTCTTCTAGAGTGGAATTACAACAGACTTTCATAAGCTACATTTCAAAAGCACAACATGAAACTTGCAGGCAAAGGAGAGCCCTTAGTCCTAGCTATGTTGTAGCAAGAACTCTCTGTAAGTGAAAGGGATAAAAGAAAGTAGAAGAAAATCTATTAAAATATCCAGGTACCAAGAATTCCCAGGCATTGATCCTCCATTGTGGACTGCTACTGTTTGAAAGAAGAGGAATAATGCTCTGACTGTAAGAGCAGACACTCTTGTTTACGGTTTTCTGAGTGGAAAAAAAAAAACTCTCTTGAAAATACAGACTTGTACCAGAGTGGTGAAATAGAGCAGGCTGACTCTAAATTATATTAACTTGGTTTTCACATTTCTTTCCAAATAGCAATGATTGAAGCTTTAAAGATAAGATTTGGTCCTCAAAGCAGAAACTGATTCCACTCTCATATCTGTTTTAAATGAGATACTGCACTGAGTCACACCATGGAGAAGGAGGCACTTTTTGAAGCTAGAATAATGTAGTTATTACTGATAAATATATCACTTGAAAAAAAAACAAAAACAAAAAAACTTCAGATTTATTAGAAGATGCATGTAGAGAACCAATACTTCACTCCAGGGAGATTCTCTGTGGTGGTGATTACTAGCAGAAGGATTATACAATTTAGCTATCCTTTATTCAGCCCTTTTTGAAGAGTTCCAAAGTTTCATTGGGCTTAAACCTGTGATTATTATGTTACATTAATGGTCTGTTTCCTAATACTTTGAAAAGTACAACAGAACACAAAACTTCCTAATTTTCTTTTGCTTTCCTTTTTATAAAGCTTCTTCAGTTTTCCACTGATGAATTTTCCTTCCATTTTCATGACCATTCTCTGTATCTTATCGATTTCTAATACGTATTTATAACAAAAGAAATAATCAAAATAATCCAAAATCAATGAACACATTGATCAAAGAGCTCTTTAATGAAGGCAGTATAGAAACAAACCCCTTAAACATCCCAACCATATTGCATATAATCTTTTAAGGTTTCAGTTTGTTTAGTTGTATGAAGGGAGAATGAAAGGGAGAGAACAATTATTTTGTATTAGCTTGAATAACTGAGTTTCTTCAGGTTATTTTGAACAAATTATACTTAATAATCATCTTCAAATTAGTAGAAGGAAAGTGAAGTATTTTGAAAGACTGAGTTTAAGATAGTAACTCTAGTATTTAATCAATCCCTACACCGACATATTACCAACTTATCTTCTAATTAAAACAAGACAGTATCTTGATCAACAATTAATCACAGGCAGAAACATCAATATATGAGGGTCATTATGTCACTGGATTCGTAACTTTCATAATTTTTCATTTCTTTATCTTCTCTGTAATAAAAGTCATTCTATAATGACTTTTTATCATTATATAATTTGTGTGAAGTATTAAAATATTTTTACCCTTTCTATGCTAACCATATTCTTTCTCCATCTTCAATACTAGAAACATTTCTACAGAATTCTACAGGTCAGAATTTTATTCTACTGGTATACCAAGTTTGGCCTTGAAAGAACATTCCAGGTTAAAAAAAAAAATAAAAAATATGCGTTCACACACATCCCATGACACAGAATCTTCTCACAAAGGGAACTAAACTGGAAGGTATACTACCACTAACTATGGTATGCAGACTGGACTAGAGACAGATCAAAATAAAATTCACTGAAACATACACAAGGACATTAGCATGGACCATATTTTCTTTAGGGATCTGATCCTATTAGAATGTGTTATTTGCTAACATACCAAAAAAGTTCAATCTGCTAGTATGTTAGTTGAAGATGCTGTAGAATCCCTTTCATAAATGTCAAGTATAATTTAAAGTAGCTTTTCCTGGCCATCATTTCTACTAAAAAGATCATTTGGTCAGTGATAAACTCAACTTATTAATGACGAGTTTATATCTGATTACTGTTAAGCGAATGTTATACTTCATAAATCCCTCCATTTCTACTGGTTATCTTTGTTGCATTATGGCAGATGTTTGGAGGGATTTTTTTTTTTTTTTTGCCAAATCATCTTTTCCAAATTTGCATTTTCTTACATATGTCTAGCATTTTGTATGGTGTTCTAGAAATAACTGTTTTTCACCAAACCTATATCGAGACATGGAGAAGCACTTGTTCTGACAATTGTACATGTTCATCTTATAATTAGGACAAAATAATTTAAATTCAGAGGAGAAGCTGACATTTTTCTTGGAGCATTCTGCTTTAATTTTATCTGTACTAACATAAGAAGGCTGCTCCTGCTGAACAAGATGTGAATGGTACAGGGTGTCTAAAGGGGCTCTTTTTTTAACCACTCATGGAAAAACTCACTCCAGGGAAAGGCAGAACATTATAATGGATTTAAAATGCTTGCAATGGGAAAGAAACCAGTGTGTATGTGACAACTAATGAAACAGTATACTTTATGAACATTTCAGAAAAGGAAGCAATTTTTCAGTGTTCCCTAGTGAACTGTAAAGAAGTGTTTTCGAGGTGAATCCTAGAAGCAATGCCACTTCTGGCAGTATTTTTTAATGTATGTGGAAAAAGAGGAGAGACTCAGTGTTCAGGATGACTCAAACATCAGAGCAATGAGGAGATCTGGGAATTCCTGACTGGGAATTCTCTTCTACCCATAAAAACATCTTAATAAGAGCACAAAAAAGAAACTCAGTAAGATTAATTGTTTATTACTAAGAGTTTAATTATTATTGATTAATGAAGAAACTATTAGATAGCTAGCAAAAATCAAAATGTCCTCAGCTGTTTCTAAGGAAGTACTATTTGATGTAACAAGGAAGGATTATGAAATTAGAGGTCTTTTCTCTAGATAAGTGCATGTGCCTCTATTTCTAATTTGAACCAGCCTTTCTGAGTAGCAGAATAAATACAGTCCATATAAAATTAAATGAAAAAAATATATGTGTGAGTAGCTTGAAGAAAAAAACATTTTGCCTCATTTAGGGCTAGCGAATAAGAAATAGGACAAATTAGTTCCACAAAAATGTACAACTGAGAAAAATGCAGTCCATGCACACAGTTACAGTTCCTTGCTATTTCACTGTATTTTGCTGTAAGAATGAGTTTAGGCTTGGAGGCTTTAAGATATAAAGAAGCAGAAATTTGGAAGTTGCATTGCTTTCCAGTTGGGATTCTGACAAGAAGGCTGCAAAGATAAAATCACAAGGTTGAGAACAAAGCCAAACTAATAGCGTACTAAAAACTGGAGGCAGACTATTTCCACTTGAATTTTGAGTCAGAAATATCCCATCGCTATAATTTCTGTGATTACTCATGTTTTTCTCTAGCAATTTAGAGCTAATATGATAGATTGATGACTGGGTATTTTTCTTTCATTTCATGCAGTTCCCTTACTGTCCATTATGTTTGATCTTTCTCCTACTCTTGTCATTCACTGCTTTTTTTTCTCCCTTATGTTCTCAATTATTCTCTGTGGAGCGTTTCACTTGATATTAATGCAGTCATTACTTCTCAAATACATATCAGAGTCTTAAAAACAGAAGAGCAATACACTGGAAAGTTTGACCATAGGTATCTGCTGAGTATTCAGGTAGGCAATACTCTGCTTGCAACTCCATATTTGAACATGCTTCCAGCAAGCTAGAATTTAAGAGTAAGGAATCATTAGAAGCTTATCCAACCAGGACAGGTTGCAGCTCCAGAAATTGGAAATGCAAGCTTCAGACCGCTTCTGAAAATGTATCAGTTATAATCTTCAGTGATTGATTTTCCTAAATCATCAATTGTTGCCACACTACTGACTCTAGGACTTCTGCCAGTAAGGAGGAATGCAAAATAACAGCTCTGACCCTCAGTGTCTCACATACATATGCTGTAGTGCATTACAACTCTTTTGCAAAATGCAGGAACACATTAGAAAGCACAGGTCAAAGAAAAAGAAAAGAGCTGTGTCATTGCAGAAAGTAGTTTTATAGTTTAAAAGAACACTGTAAAGATTAGAAACTGTCACAGTGGAGGAGAAAATGGAGACAAAGAGAAGAATCTCAGATCTACAGACTGATTTACTGAATCAGAATTTATATACAATTCAATAAAATAATTTTTGGAAATGTTCTTACTAAAATGAAAGCAAGATCGTACATGGTACTAAGAAGGGCATTTGTCCCCTATTACACTCAAGTACTTGAGTACATGCCAAATTTCCAAGTCTGTCTTTGGTGTTGCTGGCAGTGATTATCAAAACATGCATCCCTATCATAACAGCTCCACATGTGGTATTCCCCTCATTTGCATAAATTTAGATTGTGGTTTCAGCTCATGCGTTTCCCCACAATTGGCTCAGTGTGGACCACTGAGATGTGGCGTTACAAAAGCTATTTCACATGCAATGCCTTTCATATCTATCTCTATTTCAATCACAATCAATATTTTGTTTCTTTCCGTATATGAAATGTCAGCTTTTGGTCTCGCTCCTGAACTTTCATCTTTATACCATTTGACCTTTTCTTTAAGCATCTAATTTTGCAGCATTCTTGTTCATTACTACTATTTGTTAGTAAAACAAAAACTTGTTTTTCAGTCCTAGAACAGAAGCTGTGGCTCTGATTTTATACATTAGCTGGAATAAAAACAGTAATAGAGCTCCATTGCTCTGAAATAGTTAAAACTTATTCATCCTTAGTCACAATATTTTCCCTGTTTTATTCAGACATCTTAAGAAATAATAGTAGTGATCGAAAACAGAGGTACCTACACCTATTAAAAGCAGTAAAACTATCTATCTCTGTACATATATGAAATTGTATCCTGACTACAGATCTCTGTGCTGGCAGCTATGCACTGCTTCCCTGAGCTGACTGCCCCAGGCTGAGCACATAACGATCTGTACAAAATTTATTATTGCTTTTCACCAAATAAAACCAAGATGTTTAGTGCAACTCATAAACCACAGAAGTCAAAGTACATGTTAAATCTCAAATGTTTGAGTTCAATGTGGTCACTTTTTTTTTTTTTTCTTTTTTCCCATATTACAGCAAAAAACATTTGGCTTAGTCCAAATTCCATTTTATACACTCAGAATAATGAATCAATAATAATGAATAAAATGCTAAATAAAAAAATAATTTGTAAGTTTTTCCTTTCTACAAACAAAGAATCACAGAATTGAAAATTACCAAAACAAAACAAAAATTAGAGAAGTCATTCTTATTAAATTATAAAGAATTACCTGGCTAATATAAGTTTAATTAAGCATACTCCTGACATAGTATTTTAATGTTCTACATTGTTTATCCCAGTGTAGAGAGACTCAGTTTTAATAAATTAACCAAGATTTCTCTTGTCATGAATTCTGCTAGTCCTTAATTAGAAATCATTCATTACACTTACCAGAACTTGCTTCTACAAAGGGGAGAAATACCAAATCACCACTAATCACAATAATTAAATAAAAATTGGAGCACATACTTATTTATTTAGAAATTCATGTTAAATTTGCACTTTCTTTAAACAAATACTTCCGGAATTAGTTTAAAATAAGCAGCAATAAAATAAAATACTGGGATGTAGATTTCCCCCTTGAGTACATGTCTCTAAGCCTGATTTGAAAAATAAAAGAAAATGTATTAAGAAGAAAAAAAGAGATTAATTTCAGATTAGTATTTCTTTTTAAAAAGATAATTCAAGAGAATACTCCTTAGACAACATTTCAGACTCGAGGAATCCTTGCCCTACTCTGCCAGCATTTTTTTTCCAGTACTACCATCTCAAGCCAGGTAGGACTGTAAGTCTGTGTACCATTGAGGGCATCAGCAAACCAAAATTGCTAGGAGGACGTAACACAATCCTGGATTACACTCTTAATATGGAATAATTAAAAAACTAAAAATGACTGTGGCTAAATAATAGCATACCTGTAGTCCAGTATTTCTATTCTAGCCTATTTTGCAGAATATAAGGGTTTCAATTCACTTTACTTCCTAATATACTAGTTTTCTTTCAGACAGAAGATTTGGCAGAAGAAAAGCAATGACAAAAATCACAAGCCTCACTATCGGGGCAGCCATTGCTACGGTTACCTTTAAAGCAAGAGTCCTTGGTGACTTACTTGAGCAATTTTACTGACTCTTACTTCAAAGGAAATCTAGTTCTAATTGCAGGGGCACGGCTCCACTTTAGCCTGTGAATATGTGAACTCTTCATTGCCCTGTTGGGGCACATTCAGTTCTTCATAAAGAGATTTGGCAATACACAGCTTATGAGAGGACTTAAATCTATCCCCACTGTTAACCTGTCCCACTCATAACACGCCTCTTAATTCTTAGAAAGCAAAACGATCAGCTTGATCCGTTCTGCAGAATGTAGGCTCAGCCTTGCCATGAAAAGATACTTAGGCTAGAAATTACATAGCAAATGGAAAATACTTGTCTTTATATTTAATTCTAGGTCCATGCCACTAAACACAGATCACTGAACGATGCTACAAATTACATGGAATTCCAGGATATAATTCCAGTTGGAGAGAACTACGTCTAACATAATTCTTGCATTAAATCACTTATATTGTAATCATAGGAAGTTTAGTAAATTGTAATTCAATATTATTCCATTTAATACATTTGCAACATATGTTTTTCTTATTTATGAATGTAAGGGCATGGATTCAATATCCTGGCAATCGCCAGAATCTCCAGAAAAACATTAGCTGTTGAGATTTAATAAAAAAGATGATTTGTGTTAACTCATTTTGATAATTGCTCCGTCTGAATTTAGAGCTCAATTTCTCATTTTTATTAAGAATTCTTGCAGTGTTTTTTATTTTGCTTTTATATTTTTCCCCCTGAAATTAAAGTTACATTTGTTGTATATGCTTCATTATATTATGTATACATATATAGACACACACATATAGCCTTCAAATACTTACAGAGAGCATACAGGAAAGATGGCAAGATATTTTTGTGAAAATTTAAACTTTTATCTAAACAGGTAAAGCACAAATGAGTTTCCTGAAAGAGGGATGCTTAAATTCAGCAGATGAGGCCCATAAAGAACAAGAGTCTTCTCAAGAACTTGACACAGAAAGTTGGTAAGTTGATTTATTTGCATGTGTGAGAGACGCAAGAACATAATCTTTGCTTTAAGGGAAAATATTCAACAATCCACCTGTGGAGCTGCTGGGACCCTTTGTAGTTTGTGTCAAGCTAACCTTGAAATAGCGATTAGATGAAATTAATAATGTATTTGCTCCTGTAGTCCCAGTTTTTCCTTTCTTTAATATGGAAAAGGCCATCGTCAGTGTTTTTATAGACTCACCAAGAACACGTATTAGCACAGCAGTATGTCTGGTTGCAGCAGAAATACAATTATGTAAATTAGATATGTGTTCCCTGAAGACTGGTAATAGAATGATTGACCTATATACCATTTAATTTGTTCTCATGCTTTCTCTTTGTCTTCCAGCTGCACCAGAAATTAAAACTTGTTAAACTGCATTGCTCCCCAATTATATATCAAAGGTGCTTGTGTCACTTTGTGTCAAAAGCAATTAACAGTTTGCATACGTCTGATCCCCAGCCATGCATCAAGTTGTTGTTTTTCTTAAAAACAAAACTAAAAAACACACTGGAGCCTATATAGGCCCTGTACATTAAATATTTCAAAAAAAAAACATCTCAATTTATAGTTACTGCTGTTAATATCAACTCTAAGAAAGCGATTCTTAGAAATATGCCAAGGAAGTGGTAATAAAAAAAAGAAGGAATTTTTCTTGGAGCTATTTCATGAACTGAGCTGGAATCCAGATAGTACTTTCCATTTAAGAGGATCTTAATGAAAGTTGAATGCTCTCTGCCATTGCATCAGTGGGTTCTACAGAGTTATATATTCAGTATATTCTGTTCTGAATCAAAGTCCAGGAAGGAAATGAAAAAACCATTCAGGAGGTGTCAGCAGGCCATTAGTTAACCTGTCATATATTGTGAGCAGGGTCTCACGACAGCAGGATGTTGCTGCATCACTAGTTCATCTGAATAAACATTTGCAGTTACATTAAATGCTACCACTAAAGGAAATATTAAACACATTTAATTCTAGTTTCTAGCTCGAAAACGGCTTTGCCTAAAAACGGGTCAATTTATCTCCTTAATAATCAGAGTGTGCATATCCAGTAAAAAGAGGTAAGTTACCTTAGGAACAAATTTGTGATGGTTTCAGCTGAAATTTTGGCAATCGAACAAAGCATCTTGTAAAGGACAGAACATTTCTAGTTTGTCTCTAAGAAGTAAAACAAAAACCATTTTCACAAAGCAGCAGTGCCATAGAGACTGTGCTACTCAGTGTGAACAGTATCTGATAGCTTTGTGACATGCTTTGCTCCCAGAAGACTACCTACAAAAATAAATGCAGTGCTAAGCATGCACTACACAGGGCTGTGAGTAATCAGACATCTGTACTGCTTGCAACTATAGACTCATCAAGAAGAGAAAATAGAAAGCTATGTAAGCATCTCGTAATTTTTCTGGTAACTTTATTCAGAATTAAATAAAATTCTGGATGAAAGTGAAGAAAAGCATTTGGCTGTGCAGGACACACATCCGTGTAAGGAGATGAAAGTTATTTACTTTAAGTCATCATTTCTGGAGTCCAAAGCAGCAATATCTGGAACCACATCACTCTCATGGGCTCTCAACACACCCTTCAGAATCTTAAGTAAGGCTTTAAAAAGTTGGTATCATCTGAGGTGGGGCAGGTCAAGAAACCAAAGCAACTAAGCTGGTACAAAATTCTCTTGTGGTCTGAAAAGTTACAATAATGGTCAGACAAAGGTGTTCATGCTTTGACATTTTAAATCTGCTGCCATTAAAATTTGTGGCTAAGAATGATTGCCAGATTTTAGAACACAGTGAGATTATTTGCTGAAGGTATTTTTTTAAACCAGCTTTATTTTTGTGTGTTTGTTCATAATAAATTTGTTTTTCTTAAGCTGTAAGTACTTGATGGGGAAAAAAGTTAAGAAGTCAGAAGGAAATGTAAATATTGCTCCTAAGCTGTAACATTCAGCATTCATCTGAAGGTGAAGAAACATGGCACTGGAATCTGATGACAAAAGTTTTTCCAAGGACATCTGTGTATGCTTGCTTTTTTTTCTTTCCAAGTCTTTTCTCTGCATCATGCAGTATAACAAACACAGCAGAGCCTCTAGAGATCTGTGTGCATGTAGTAAGAAATTGAAGTGTTTCACCTTGATTGAGCTATGTTTTGCTCTAGATAGCCTTTAACTGAGTTTGACAACTTCCTCCCAATTGCAAGTGCTTCAAAGATGTGTCAGGTGAGCTTTGTGATCTGTTCATTGAAAGTCTTAACTGAAGACTTTTTCATGTTTAAATAATATTGTCTTTCTAAACAATTACATTCAGAAGATAGCTAAGGTTTCCATAGGATAGGGGCTGGTGCACAGGAGAGAATGCATTGCTTGATCTCAGAAGAGAAGAATTTAGGTACAGGTTCTGAACAAAATACTTTCTTCTGTGTATGCTATTTATTGTTTCCAAGTTCACGTTTGGACTGATCTTACATTCAGCTATGACATGGATAGTTAAATATAAATATAAGTAGTGTGAACTTAGGTTCATGACCTAACACATGTTGCTTTTCACTGTCATTTGTTTACCCTTTAAAAACTAGACACTAGGTTGAAGTCACAGTCTCTCTATGGAAAAGTGCTTTTAGCTTGCAGATTAAATTAGCTTGGATTCAGTCTTAATTGTCTACTTCCACAGCAACAGAAATACAATCAAGGATATAATATCAAGTTTTAGTTTTTTTTCCCCCCAATGGAAAGCTAGTGACACAAAACAATAAACATTCTTTGCATCTGGTTCAATACCTAGCAGGTATATAAACAGACTTATATGTGACAAACCCTTGTCACATAGTCACCCTCGTGAATATTTCCCAGTGCCTGCATATCCTGCTGACCACTGACCACTGTACGCGTTCAACAGCCAGGAAGAGGAACAACCCATTTTGAAAATTAATCACATTTGATATTGAAAGAGAAACATCAGCAATCTGAAAATTATAATGCATGCTTTCATAACTATATAATAAATACAATGTCATATCTTGAACAAACCTTTCATATGTCTTTGACAGATGCAGTAGAGAATCTCCTGTGAAGCAGTATTTTTTTTTTTTTTTTACCAATTGCTGAGTCTGGTTCCTCTATCCTGCTTGGTTGTATTTTTTACTTGGACATCATGAGAATGCAGTAATGAACCGTTCAAATGTACCTCTGAATCAAGTGTCCTATTTCCTCTTATGTTTAAATATTTCATTATATGCAGCAGGCCTGAAAAAATGTAAAGGTATGCAAAACAGGTAAAGGAGATACAGCTTCAGAGGTCAGTGACATATGCAAATGGATAACTATTAACACTGGGGCACCAGCTTCTTTCTTCATAAACTAAGTTCTTTCTGAAGCAGCTTTGCTTTAGAGCCTAACTCAGCTGCCTTGTCAGTGGGGAGGCAGATTTGTCTGTTGGAATCTGTGTTCAGGGCACCTCTGTTCCATTCCTATTTCAATCTATCCTCTGGAGAAGCCAACTGCTTTTTCACATCTGAATACCCCCATAGACTGTGACACTTCAACATCTTTATCATACCCGTTGAAAAAAAACATTCTTAATATGAGCTCTGGGCTCAGTCTGAGAAGTATTTGCATTGGGAGAGAAACATTTCAGACGCAGGAAGTGTAAATGGAGATAAGGACAAGAAAATGTCACTGTGATGCATCTGAAAGAAAAATCATTTGACAAGATAGATTCATTAACTCTTCATTCTTCTTCAATAAAATGATTTTCCGTCCTGTTTTTCAGGCATTCACACCTCTCAATCTAGCAAAGACTGAATTTTCAAATATTGGTACTTAAATTTCTCCCTTGCAAGAAAAATAACTGACACAAACACAGCTGTAACTCATAAGCTATTAATATTCAAAATATTATTACTCATGTCTTGAGATACCTGGCATTAAAGTTATGTTCACATTACATGCTCTGAATAGGTCAATTATATGTTACCAACATTTGAATAGAAGCAAATACTACAGGTATGGCTGCAACTGACAACATATGCATAGAGATTTCTAACAGAAATATCAGAACTGGTATGAAGTACGAGCAGAAACTCGTGCTGAAGCACCAGAAAAAACAACAGAATAAAGAGTTATAAGAATAGTCAGTAATAATAGTGAAGGACAGGACCCTCAGTACATCACTTCCACAATGCTGCTCTCAGAAATAACATGGAAGATGTTCCTAAGTCACGGCCTCCACTCTGGTAACACAGACAGGATGGAAATCACAGAATCACAGAATCACAGAATTGCCAGGGTTGGAAGGGACCTCAAGGATCATGAATCTCCAACCCCCCTGCCACATGCAGGGCCACCACCATTCCACCTAATGCTAGACCAGACTGCCCAGGGCCCCATCCAATCTGGCTTTGAACACCTCCAGGGACGGGGCATCCACAACCTCCCTGGGCAGCCTGTTCCAGTACCTCACCACTCTCTCCGTAAAGGCACAAGTCACCAAAAATGCCTCTCAATAGGAACGCAGATGGCAGACTTATTCCAACATGTATTCAAGCAAGTCAAAACCAGTCAGTGGGAAGAAGCCTGCCCTAAGATTCATGGAAGATGAAAGCGGCAAGACTTGAAAGCAAAGGATCACACACAACAATAAAAAAGCAATCTGTTTAAACATTCCTTCTTGCAGGCCAGCATCCTTTGTCTGCTGTGAATACTCAGATGATCCTTGCCAGACTACTCAAACACATACACTACTCTAGCACTCATGGGTTGAGTGAGACACGTAGGCTTGGAGTGCATAAAAAAGCCACTTGCCTAATTTTTACTTATTTATTTATTTTTACGAAAATGCAATCATTTTCCCTATCATAAGATCTTGCATTTATTACGGTAGCTTCCTTGAAGTTCAAGATCTGTTCATTTTTGCTGTGTTTTCTCACTTCCTAAGTATATTACAGCAATTGAGACTTAATGACAGTGCTCATGAAAAGTGAAATACAAGCCAACTAGTTGTTTATTAATTGCAGTATCACAATGTAGCTAGACAATTGTGTGAATTATACATTTATAAATCAGGCCACTCTCTTTGTTAGCATACCATAAGTCTTAAGAAAATGAAATAATCCCACATGATTTATCTAACTTTTAATTGAAATCTTGAATATTCATAACAAACCTCAATCTGTAGGCAAAATATATCCCCAATAATTCACAAATTATTTAAAATAATTGGTACATTGGAGGATTTTCATTTTTGATCAATAATTGAACAGTTAAATGGGCAAAATGTGTCAAATAAATTATTTATAGTAAGTTTCTCACCCATTGCAAGCACAAACTTCAAAGAACACAGTCACATTCTGCTCCTTCAGAAAGCAGTAGATCCACAGCATCAGTGTTTCATGCCCCCCAAGGAGCTCAAATTTACTACATTGTGGGAAATATGCAGGAAGTATAAGGTTCAGCATAAACCACATAAGGGATAAACAGCAACTTCATCAACTAACCTGGTATTGATAGCTTCATTGCTAATATTCTACTTTTCCATTAATATAATCAAGCCAGAGTCTAATTTAATGATCCTAGTAGGGATGGACACTGCAACACAAACACTCAAGCACACGACACAGAGACACTGCAACTCACAAAGCAGCTTCTGATATTCTAAAGGAAAAAAAAAACATTCGAGAACCCAAGCCACATTTTTTAGTTCTTTGTCAAACAGCATAAAACTATGAGGGCTTCAGATAACAGAACTAAGGTTGTTTTCATTAATGGACAGTGCTTTTCTCTCTTTATTGCAAAACAGCTCGAAGCAGAGTTTTTGAATCATTGGTTTCAATCCTTTAAGTCAGAAGTGTTTTACTGTCTCTCTGCTCTCCCTCCCCATTAAAAAACAACACACATGCATTTCAAAATAATAGTATTAATAGAAAAAATAACCTGCCAATGAAGATTAAGAGAATTCCATTAGAAGACAGGGATTTTCTAGCTTTATTAAATCAGTCTCCTGAGCAAATGGTGTTGGAAGATAATCTCACTGAATATTCTTGTGCATATGTTGAAGATTATTTTTTTTTTATTAGCTCAATATATTAAGGCTCCAGTAACATGCAAGATTTACCATCCTGATTTCTTATCACAAATGGTACAGAGCACTCAAGTACTACTATTTAATGAGTGATTTGCTTAGAAATATCTTATTTACAGTTTAGGGAAGACAAGATTATTACAATTCTCAGTTACTGAACTCATTTTGGAAAAGAAACAACACTGAATAGGAAGCAGAAGTGAAAGTATGGAAGACGTGTATGGTACAGCACAAGCTACAAATAAATCACCACACTGCTGAAAGTACGAAAGTCTTTCCTCACCTGACCTCCCTCTAGTCACTCTGATGACTGGAATATAAGAAAATGATGGATCTTACTTTATCCTTACTATTTTCTATGCCATAGTCTTGAACTAAACGATTGAAATTTCATGTGATGACTTTTTAGTGTTTTTCACTCTTTTGTGAAAAAACAACATTTAAGAAAGAAATCCTGATCTGCTGAGAGCTGGAAAACAGGAAAATACAGTAGACGGTAGTGTTCTTTAAAGCTTGCTCTATTTTAAGATTCTAAAATGCTTCTACAAACCTTGCACTTATATTTCCCTTTTAGAAAAAATAAGAGTTACTGTTAGTACGATAAATTCATGTACAAAGTAAAAGGCAGAATTTTTAAAGGTGTATTGGGAATAGCTGCTTACAACCACATAGCTAAAATAAAAACCACTGTGGGGTACTGAAATGCAGACTATTTTCTCAGGGCTTAACCAATACTTAAGAGTTGGCATCTGTGACAAATTGGTTCTAGCTTATTAGCCAGACTTGAGGCTATTGCTGAGGCATCAATCTCTCATTCCATGGCATCTGCTCATTCACTAACCTGTGTAGCTTTGTGTCAGATAGTCAATTTTTGTCCAAGGATTTGATAGATGTTAATGCAATTGTTTCAGCTACCGTCCTTTTGTTCTAGTCATGATGGTTTAAGCTTTACTCGCTCAATCTTTTAAGACAGAAGTTTGACTGGATAATAAGACAGAAGTTTTGAATTCATTTGCAACTTGACAGTACCAGGGTTTTGTCTGGATGCTGGCATGACATGTTCTGCAGATTGCCACACTACACACAATTGTTTTGAAGTAGAAGTATTAAAGAAAAGTATCTTTGGGTAGATGACATGAGACCCCATTTCTCCTTCCTGAGCCCCAAAGAAATCTTTTATTGACTAAACACTCAAATTTTTCTTCTGCCAATAGAAACATGTGTTTTGAATTTTTGTTTATGGAAAGCTACTCCCACACCATTTTCATCTCCCTGAGCACAGAGGGGGAAGCTTTAAGCTCCCATATTCAACTAAACAACTGTGCAATCCAAAACGAAGCAGAGCTTCCCAAAATTCTGAGACAGGGACAGTATCCCTTCTGCACAGCCTTAAAGAGTTACGAGCTACAGGAAGAACATCTATGTTCTGAAATTAAGGATGAGCAAGTTGCAAAAAAATGCAACTACTCTAATACACGGGAAGCCAAGCACCAGAACCTTAATTCATTTGTGTCACAAGCAAATAAGTTCAAAATAACACCAAACTGTGGATTCATGTTAATAGTTTTTGTCACTGTGCAAGGATTAGTACAAATGGGAATCACTCCCTAATTTGTCTTTTATCTCTAGAAGAGTATAAAGCTTCCTAAATCATCTACTGTCAAGCAGGTGAAAATGACCAGCCCTGAGATGAGTCCAGGCAGTACAAGCCATTCCCTTCTCCCATGCTTTCACCCACTGAAGTAATTCCTGGTCTTAACTGTGAATACCAGTTGCCTTCCATTTGATTACAGAACTAAACAAGTGTTAAAGCCAAGTAATATAGCTATTAACAAATTGTACTGATATATCAGGGAATCGATTATTGATATATAGTTGTTTAATCATAAATGATCCCCTTTAAAAAAGTCACCAAATCTAAAACAATTATTTTTAAAATTAGTATCTTAAATCAATAATTTTAATGATCAGGCTCCAGCACTGTGAAATCAAAATTAAGACTACATGCTGAAAAAAGAAACTTTACCTTAAATAAAGATCAGAGCAGCAGTTGAAACAGTGATGTAAACTACATGCCTGATGGGCTTCAGTTCTAAAATAGAAGAGCTGATCTTACACTTAAAAGAGATGAGACATTTTCCATTTAAAGAGGTGTTCACTGTGAAACTGTAACATAGTATAATACTACTTTTATTTTTCAGAATATCTCAAACGGAGTTGCACACGTCCTGTGGAAGAGCGCCACTGGAATTCCATAGTAAAATTAATATGTTTGGTGCTATGGTTTCTCTAATTGGTATGTCTGCTGTTACATATCTGCCAAATATAGGATGGACCAACAAAACCTAATTAGCTGTTTAAACTTGCTTATGTGCCACATTTAATCTTGTGCTTGTCACATTTACATTTGTTTAAACCTTAATAATATTCAAGATCATGCACTCGTATTAAAGGCAACATGTGTTTGAGCCATAATGAATTGCCAATATTAAAATATTCATTATAGTTCAAACAACTTTTATTTTGTTTTTCAAAATCTCGGTAAGTCATTTATCTTTCTTATAATATTTATGAGTCAGTTTTACTCAAATCAGTGAAAAACAGCATCTAATAATTCATTTTCTACTCCTTATAGTTAATTCAGTAATATTTCAGATCATTAAGCCTCTCCAAAATTAAACATGATTCTACCTGAAAATAAGTGCTTGGCTTGACACATACTGCAAATACTTAATTTGTATAAATATTGCATAAATACTAGGTAACACAAATGTTAACATTTTCAAAGATGTTACAGTATGTGGGAAAAGTTTTTGGAGTTTTCTTACCTATAAACATTTTGCCATAAAACTTTAACAGACATGGAGTTAGAACATTATTACATCTTGTACTTAACTATGATGAAAATAGATGTTAAGAAACCCCAATAAAGACTTGATGTTAGGAAGCAATAAGTCATCCCAAGAACAGAGCTCTGGTCGCCAAATCAGTCCAATACTTGAATTCAAGTTTTATACATAAAGAGGACAAAAGACTTTCTAGGACAATTAAGCAATTAATTTTTAAGACTCCTTAATGCTTTTGTCAAAAAAGCTAGACGCAGAAAACAGGTAACAAGGGACTGCACAGAGTGTTATACAGGAAATTATTAATGAGCTGTGATGGACATATCTAACCCAATAACTGACACAAAATCAGGTTAGAAGATCATCAGAGGCTTAGACCGGATCCCAAAAATAATTTATGCACAGAACATTCATCAATTAAAGATATCCAAATGCTTTAGGAGATCTTAGCCCCAGGCTACATACACAGAAGTAATACTAGCAAATGCCATATCTACAATACTACACGCAAAAGGTGTTCATGTGAAATAGAATCACACATCTAAGACTTGTCCCAGTAAGAAGCAGTGATGTGTAGCATTCTTGTGTAAAACCTTGACAAATCCAAAATCAAGTCTCCAAACCCATATCTCCTCACTTCAGTAAGAGTTAACAAACTAAATTCTATCATCCCATAGTGCTGTAGCATTTGCCACTTGGTAAGGAATCTAAACAAATGTCTAACTCAGTGATCAAATATTTCACTCCAAAAAAATGAGTAAATTCCTGTTTCCAATTCCATATTAAAAAGGGCTATGTTAACTTTCAGAGACTGATCTGATGTTTGCAGCCTGGTTAAGACTATACTGACTCAAGAGGTATTAACATCTAGATTACAAATATAGCCTATACACTTTTCTTTATCAATATACAGAGGAAAAAATAATGCATATCTTGCATATTTTAGATAGAAATTGTTTTAATATATACAACAAAACACCTTTGCACGTTAGTACAAGTAACACGAAGTAGTCTCAACATCTTCATAAAGGCTATTTCCTGTTTTCCTACACAGCTCCTAGATAAACATGGCCGAAGAAAAAAATCAAGCTCCAAACAGTATCACTTGCCCCTTGTGGAGAACTATGCAAACAGAAACGATTTCTAGGTTAATAATTTTTATTATCTACCTGTTTAACTTTGTCTGTCATTAGACACAAAACTACTAAGATACACATAAAGGACTATAAAAAAAGCAGTTTTCATAAAAAACATGGAAGAAAGCATCTACTCCCCAGTCCCTTGGCAGAAATTCAGTTGTGTCTAAAGCAAAAGTTAGACTTATGTCAACACAGAGTATAAATTTCATTTAATCAAGTCCCTTCTTCTGTTTAGGCAGCATTATTCTACATCATTCTGGATGAAGATATCTACAGGAAGGAAGTCAATAAATATTTATGTCATACACAGGGGCCTGCACATAAATATTTCAGTGCACACATTGACAAGGGATGGTGAGAAAGTACTAGTATTGCACTAATTGAAATCAATTGGTAGAGACTTCTGCCTTAATGAAATTACTTTCTGTATCCTACTTCAAGATCTTCAAGCACAGAAAAACAATACGAAATTCAAAGATAAGCAAGGAGTATTTACTCATGGGAAATAATGGATATGAAATTAGATTTCCTCAAATAAGCTAAAATACATAATCAAGATAAATACATGTATCTTGCCATGGTATTATTAACAATTTGTTTTTATTCACGGGAAGGTCATTTGTAAATGTTTAATCACTTTTTAAACAAGAAAAGAAAGCTGTGGTAACAGTAGAAATAACCCCCTCCCACCCCCACTCAGTTGCATGCGTGTCTTGATTTTTATTTCAAGGAGTATCAAACATGGCATTTTCAAAGCCATACGGTATGCTTCCCACAAGTATGCACTGAAATCAGCTAACATCTTTAAATCTCTAATTATCTGCCTCTGAAGAACTGAGTTTTCACTTTCTCTGACCCAAGTGGGATTCTTACAGCACTCTGTGTATCAAATTCTTCCAAAATCTTGGACTACAGCATACTGCTACATTCACCACACATGATTAACAGAAATTTACACTCTATGTTGACATTGACATAAACCTGATTTTTGTTTTAGACACGGCTGAAGTTCTGTCAGGGGGCTGGAGAACAGACACTTACTTCCATGTTTGTGTTGACTGCTTTGTCCTTTCCTCTCTGTTTCATTATCTGCTGTGATTAAATAGGTTGATTCTTACTCTACACGTCCTGTACAGAGAATAAATTCAGTTAGCCTTGTCAATGCAATTCTTTTTAAGTGACCAATTGCAAGTCCTTTTTGCACTGCTTTACTGTCCAGACCAAGGAAGCCCAATTCATTCAGGTATTTGCATTCTCAGCTGATACATCTGGCAGTTACCACTCTTCATCAGAATCACAGCCCTAAACAAGCACCTTATTATTTCTATATTTCTATAGAGACAACTGTCTGGTTTATATGGTCAAGAATGAGATTCATTGCTGCTACAGAAGCCTAGTGTTGATTCACTTGCTTTATGGTCCTTTAATCAGCAAGAAATAGCTATCAGGTAGTCTTCATTTTATTTTAACTTGGATTGACTAGGTCAGCTCATGCCTCTCTTCATTGAAGAAAATGAGAACCTGAGGCAAATAGCCTCACTAGATTTGTTTCCCATTTAAATGCTTATGTGTAGATACAGTGAAGTCTTTAAGCACTGCTTTTAATAAGATTATATTAGGCATAGCTAGACACTCCTACAGTTATCTTCTTAATATTGTCATGCAGTGTTTAAGAGTTGGATTAAAATACAAATTAAAGTAATAGGGAAGTGTGTATTACGTCACATTTCATTAAGGCTTATTCTTTCTGCAAGAAAATATAGCTATGTAACCATAATTAGCATTTTTGCAAATATTTTTTAGAGCTGGTCCATTTGTGTAATTATCTTTTTTACATAAACTATGAAAATTGTATACTTAATGTAAAAGTCATAATTCTGCTATAGAGCATAGCAAGTTATAAAAGAGTGTTTTACACAAAATATAGCGAGCTCATACCCACTTATGCCAAGCTGGATGCATAGCTGGTTTCACCAGCAGAGATGTATTGGAGAAAGCACCTAGAATGATGCCAGACAACCTGTGCTTACAATTACTGTAGCTCTTCCAAGGAGAGCAGTTTTTTTTTTTTTTTAAAGCTTATATATGGTGCAATGATTAACAAGCCAAAGATGAGTTCAAGAGATAAAGTAACACGAAAAATATGCAGAACCGTAAAAAAAAAGAGAGCAAGCAGTCACAAACACGAGGGAAAGGAGCAAGTGAGCATATAATTTCCCCAGATCCATTGTATGATTTCTCCCCATCTTAAATCAGACATAATAAAATTTTAGTACACAATAAAGTAGCTGGCTGTATTTTTTTTAAGAAATTATATATTCTTTGTCAGTTCTGTCTTGTACATCAAATTGTAGAAGCCTAATCAGAAGAGCTGCGATGATCACATCATTATGTCATCTACGCCTACTTGAACACTACACAGGAAATACTAATCCTTCTCCTGAAACATGCTATTGTACTAATACAGTTTTGAATGTCAGATGAATATTGCATCTTACATTTATCTTATCTGCACAGACCAGTGGCATGATGATCCACTGCATATGGAACAGAAAACAGCATTGTAAATCTGCATAGCAATGTCCTATTCCCACATTTATGCTCCTAGAATTGTCACAAAATAAAATAGCATGAGCATTAGAATACACCAGGCTTCTTAGACAATTTCATCATAATTTGTCATTCATTCTGAGATATTCATTTGTCTAAAAGCAATTAAAGCTTAATTGCTGCATAACCTGAATAATTTAGAAATGCAAATTAGTATAGCAGGCAAGCAAGTATGTGTTCATTAATTTCTTTGTTATCACCATCTGTTTAATTAAAAAAATGAGTTTTACTGAATGACAGCTTGCTAACTATATAAACGCTTTCCTTAATTGAAAATGTCTTTTGCAATTGAGGTCAGCATCTGACAAAAATTGTTTGAGCTTGTGCAAAAACATTTTATCTAAACAAATTGTAGTATTTCTAAATTCACATTAAAAAACATTGCGAACACGTGCAATGTAATTCAAGAAATGACATCTTAACTTCTTAATGCAAAGTCATAATTTTGGAAAAAACATTACTTTGGAAACGTGATAGTTATTATAGTTGATTTGTCTTTTCTCATAAGTATATGTGATTTGTCATCATTTGTCATCTTTATTATAGACTACTTTGAAAACTTTTATACGATACGATCCAGACTCAAAATGTGAATACCTCTGGCGAAAAAAAAATGACTTAAGAAATAAAGAACGTTTGAAAATATGGATTCCATTACATGAACTAATATAGACTTTTTCAATTAGAAAAGTTTCTTTATACAGAAGCTCATTCTTGAAAGATTCAAAGAGAAAAAGCAATCCATACCTGCTTTATTATCAGATTCTCTTTATTCACTCTGAATAAAAAGCAACAACAACAAAAAAGGAAAAACCAGATCATAAAACCCAACATTCTACAACATGAATGCAATCTGAATGTCATATGAATACTGAATCTTACATTTACTTTATGCAGATCAACTCAAAACTGTGTGCTGGGGAGACAGTGATTATTTCTGTTAGTTACAGAATTGTGCCTGCACAATCACTGTGTTGAGATGAGATTTAAGTGAACAGTACCATACTTTCTATAAGTAAACTTCCCATGGAGGACTGAAGTTCTGGAGGGATGAAGAAGGACAACCTTATATATTATTCACGACACACTGTTTCAAAAACTATAATAAAGTATTGTAACTGAACTTATACTGGGCTTCTGCTTCATCTTAGTATATTTAAGGCCTCCACAAGAGCACCAACATCTTTAGAGAACATAGCAAATGACCAAAGCTGAAGTCAACAGCAATTATATCTATATCTGGTGATAAAGGTGACAGTTTCATCGATTATCACTCAAAAACAAACCCTTAACAATTTCTTGCTACATTCCTTTTCATGGTGAATGAGTAAGGTAACCACATTCTATACATGTCCTTTAAAATATTTTTTAGGTTAATAAAAATCATGCAATGTCAGTGCTGTATTCATGAAGAAAAGAGGTGAATCTGACCAGTTTTGCTGGGTAAGATGCAAGAATACAAAACCAGGGCTAGAATGTGAGGTTCCATCATTTGACTTGACAGTTCCTTTGCACGTAAAATCTTATATTCAATAAACTGACTTTTAGATTTTTTACACTGTACAAAAATCATTTGACATCTGCGGGTTCTTCCAAGCATGTGGCACAAACTTTGTTTCTCACTGAACGCTTACAGTAACAAAAAAAGAAACGACATTTTTCAGAAATAGAAGAATGAAATATGAATACCCATTCTGAACCTCAAAGCTGCATGTGGGTTGTTATCTGTTAAAGAGACAAACTAACCCAGCTTCATAAAAATAACACCACACATGGTTACTAATTAGAATTGTGGATCTGCCCACAAAGAAATTCCTAATCAGCCCACCCAGAAGTTTCTGGTAATGAACTAAGAGACATTTTTATTTACTTATGATTTGGAAACCTTCTAATAACATGTCTGGAAATCCTTATGGACGTGTTTTCATGGAATTACAGTGAAAATGCTTGAAAGATTTAAGTGGAAATAATTTAAGTGGAAATAAAAGAGCAGCAGCTAGTCCCACTCAATGGGATTTGGAGAAAAATATGGTAGTTTTCTCTGGTTTCAGATCTTACATGAGAGCGACACTGGTAAGGTCACCCCTTTCCCAAAGTGCACGATTATATGTTGAACATAGGTAAGGAGAGATGATGAAATGTATAGTTGCTGTAAATATTTTGTAGAAAAAATTTCTCTATAAACAACTCATGAAACACATGAAAATATAGCTTAAAAAATATGGCCCAGAGATGTTGGCTTGATTCTAAATCACAGACTTCCAATTTGCAGTGAAAATTCAAAACTCAAATGGTATAATATACTTACTAGGCAGGGTATGTGATAGCACTAAATATATATTTGCAAATAGCTGATAAGAGCATAATTAATCATAGATTGATCATAGGCAACCATACAGAAGAATGCATTGAAAAATATCAGCTTTTTGTCCAGCATGCCTGATCTTCCAGCATAATCGTTTGAGTTCTTCATTCCACCAGTAACAGCCAGTACCAGAGATGTGTTCACAGGCAATGGCAAAAAAAAAAAAGCAACCCATCAACTATCTTTGCATTATAGGAGGTGATATCAGCATAATATTTCTGCTGTGAATAAATTCTACCTTTTTATTCCCTACTTCCAGACCGTTCTGATATTCCTTGCAAGATGTATGACAAGTATACACTGTAAATACCTTAAAAAAAAAAAAAAAGACAAGTTCCTATCATGTCTTGTTTAAAAAGTTGAATGCTTCAAACCACTGGCAGCATGCATTTGTAAGTACTTTTGTTTACATTGTGAACAGATCAAGCCCTTTGAGTAGATATTTATTCATCTTTCACTAGATGGCAATATTGTATTACATTCTGCTATATACAAGCAACATATTTAAATAAACAAGGTGCAGAGAAAGCCAAGTAAACTATATCAGTGCATTGAAAAGAAAATTAACAGGATAGCTAAAAACAAATTAACTACAATATTTTGCAGTTAAGAATACAGAGATTTTTCTCCTTGATAAAACATGCTCCAGTTCTTTGACTGTGTGGACAAGTTCTATATAGTTTTTTGTCCTGAAAATGGTATTAGCACTATCTTCACTAATTCCCATTGAGAAGGGCTGTCAGTTCTTAATTCTATATATGATAATTAGATTGAAACAGAACTAAGCAAGAAAACCCTAGATTTTATTATTTAATGTCATTAGCACATTTTTCTTATGAATCATGACATTAGTTGGGATCCTGTGTGTCCTTTCTAAACCCAAGCAGAGTGCTGAAGTTTCCCTAGCTCACAACTGTGAAAGAAACAGAATTAGTTCCTTGTCCTCAGTTTAAAAAAAAAAAAGTGTTTGTTTATAGCCTTTTCTTCTATCTTTGTGATAGTAAATAAGTGAAGCAGGAAGCATTAGCTGAGTAGAGGAATGATTTAATGCTTAAAGGGTAGGAAAAATCATTTAAGAAAGGATGAAAAAATTACCCTTGACAGTATCTGCTTCTGAAGTGCATTCCAAACGTTAATGACCAGAAAACACAGTCTCTATCAAAGCTTCACACCCAGGCCATCAGGTGAAAGATTTATTTTTAGCTTTTTGGATTCACTGGCTGTACAGCCTCAACAAGAAGGATTGAAAGAGTTTAATGTCAGATGACTGAACACCCATATGCTTCAAACATCTTTCAGGTTGGGAAGAAATAAGGTATTTCAGATTCAGTTTCCAAAAGTGGGTAAGAAACAGTGTTCATGTGTGCAAACTGTAGAGCCTGTGACCCAAAGTAGGACTCAATGCTGGACTTTCCACCTGCATTTTTTACTATAACAAGATACATAACTTTAGGGACTGGAGTACTTCCTCAGGATTTGCAGAAGCTTGTTAGAAGAAAAACAACCCAAGATGTGTACATCTTCATCAAGTATATTTAAGAGACAGCCAAACAATATATTCCAGTACGAATCTGAAAACTTGCAGTCCAGCAGCAACTTACTAACGACCATGCTTGTAACAGCTGTAAACTAAGACAATAAAGCTTATAATAAGCTCCATAGAAACCGTGATGTGCTTAGAAAATTACGACCTTGTTGCTATCACGGAAACGTGGTGGGATGATTCCCATAACTGGAATACCACCATTGAGGGCTATCGGCTCTTTAGAAGAGATAGGCTAGGTAGGAAGGGTGGGGGAGTTGCCCTCTATGTCAAAGAGTGGATAGACTGTGAGGAGCTTCCTCTGAGAAACAGTCAGGATCAGGTTGAGAGCCTGTGGGTTAGAATTAGGGATGGGTCTAACAAAGGCCAGCTGGTGATAGGAGTATACTACAGGCCACCTGATCAAGTGGAGACTGTTGACGAGGCTTTCTTGCTTCAGATGCGGGAGGCTTCGTGCTCATGGGCTCTTGTCCTGATGGGGGACTTCAACCATGTGGATATCTCCTGGATAGACCACATGGCGAGTTGCAAGAGGTCCAGGAGGCTCCTAGAATGTGTGGATGATAACTTTCTGGTCCAGGTGTTGGACAGACCAACCAGAGGTGAAGCGTTGCTGGACCTGCTGCTCACCAATGTGGAGGAAATAATTAATGGTGTTAAGGTTGGAGGCAGCCTGGGTTGCAGTGACCATGCTCTGGTTGAGTTTGTGATCTCAAGAGATGTGGGCCTGGTGAAGAGTGATGTCAGGACCCTGAAATTTGGGAGAGCAAACTTTAAGCTGTTCAATGGACTGTTGGCCGAGATCCCCTGGGATGCTCTCTTTAAAAACAAAAATGCTGAAGAGAGCTGGTTACTCTTCAAGGATGCCTTCCTGAGAGCGCAAGAACTCTCTGTCCCTCTGAACAAGAAAGCGAGCAGAGGAGGGAGGAAGCCAGCGTGGCTCGGTAAGGACCTGCTGAGAGTGCTGAGGGCAAAGAAAGGTGCGTACAAACTCTGGAAACAAGGACATGCCACCTGGGAGGAATACAGGGATGTTGTCTGGACTTGCAGATGTAGGATCAGGAAAGCCAAGGTGCAGGCAGAACTGAACTTGGCAAGGGACGTGAAAAATAATAGGAAGACTTTCTACAGGTACCTTGGCCAGAAGAGACAGGCCAAAGCGAGTGTACCTCCTTTGGTAAATGTAAAAAGAGAACTGGCCTCAATGAACGGAGAGAAGGCTGAGGTACTGAATGAGTTCTTTGCCTTGGTCTTCACTGGCAGCCAGGATTCCAGTACTTCTCCTGTCCCTGAGCCCTGCATCCCTACACCTCTGGGTGGGGACTGGGGTGGTAAATCCCCTCCTGCTGTGAGGACAGAGCAGGTCCAAGACTGCCTCATCAGACTGAATGTGTACAAGTCTATGGAGCCAGATGGCGTGCATCCCAGGGTTCTGAAGGAGCTGGCTGAGGTGGTTGCCAAGCCGCTCTCCATCATATTTGAAGTCGTGGCTGTCTGGTGTGGTCCTGGATGACTGGAGAAAGGGTCACATCACTCCCATTTAAAAGAAAGGGAGAAAGGAGGACCCCGGGAACTACAGGCTGGTGAGTCTCACCTCTGTGCCTGGGAAGATCATGGAACAGATCATCCTGGATGACATGCTTGATCACATGAGGAAAGGGTGTGTGGTCCGTGACAGCCCGCACGGATTCACCAGAGGAAGGTCATGCTTGACCAATCTGGTGGCGTTTTATGATAGAGTGACAGCATCGGTGGACAAGGGAAAGGCAACCAATGTCATTTACCTGGACTTGAGCAAGGCCTTTGACATGGTCCCCCACCACATCCTTATCTCAAACTGGAAGGATGTGGATTTGATGGGTGGATGGATAAGAAACTGGTTGAAAGGCCGCAGACAGAGGGTGGTCATCAATGGCTCCATGTCCAGGTGAAGGCCGGTAATGAGTGGCGTCCCCCAGCGGTCTGTCTTGGGTCTGGTCCTCTTTAGCATCTCTATCAATGACATTGATGATGGAATTGAGTGCACCCTCAGCAAGTTTGCTGACAACACCAAGCTGAGTGGTGCGGTCGACACAGTTGAAGGAAGGGATGCCATTCAGAGGGACCTCAAGAGGCTAGAAAGGTGGGCCCGGGTGAACCTGATGAGGTTCAACATGGCAAAGTGCAGAGTTTTGCACTTGGGCCGGAGGAATCCCAGGCATCCATACAGACTGGAAGGAGCGGTCCCTGGAGGTGTTCAAGGCCAGATTAGATGGGTCCCTGGCAGCCTGGTCTAGCATTAGGTGGGAAGGTTGGTGGCCCTGCATGTGGCAGGGGGGTTGGAGATTCATGATCCTTGAGGTCCTTTCCAACCCTGGCAATTCTGCGATTCTGTAATTCAAGGTGTTAATTTCCTCAATGAACCAAATCAGTATACTCTAACAGAAGATAATTTCAGATGTGGATCTTTTGGGACTGTAAGTAGCTTCTTCTAGCTATGAATCATTGAAAGAAATCTCTCACTGTAGTAGGCAACTATACTAAACAATCCATTTCATATCTTTCATTGACTCTTTCTCCTACTTGAGGATTTACTTATGTTATCACTGCTTTCAGTAATATTTACTTTAATCAATATTAACATTCTGATTTACAAGATAAAGGAGATAATGAGAAATGCTTATGTTCTGAGCAAGAAAGATACATTAACCCTTTTCTAGTGCTTAATTTCTCAATGTGTTTGGAGCCAACAGTTAAATCTACTTTCACCCTACATCTCTGCTGCTCTTTTTCTTGTGGGGACGAAGGGGAGTAAACTAATCAAAATTCTTTAAGAATCACCCTCTCCCTGCACATGAGTAGGCAGGCCTTGATCAGCTCCTGGTTGCTGGTGGTAAATAAGAATTTAGAAGTCATGCTGGTAAAGAGGAGTTAGAGAACGATTTCCATATGGAAAAAGTTAGGAAGTATCAAGACTTACAACTGGGTCTATCACATACGTAAGATAAAAGCAAACCTCTTCACCTAGATTGGAAATTACAATTTTAACAGTCACTATCCCTCAAAATATCCTTGATAATGTTTTAAGGTTGGATTTGTGTTTTTTTTTTTTTTTTTTTTTTTTTTTTTTTTTAGAGAACTAGCATAAAGAGCCTACGCAAAAGCCTACAAATTGCCCTTTTTTCTAGTCTATGACCAATCACACTCATCTTTAAAAGAATACAGAAAATATTCCTCCAAAACAATAACATACGTAGTCTAGCTCTTGTCTGCTATTTCAGTAATTTTAAGAGGCTTGTTCCCTTGCTGCCTTATGCAATAACATTCTTTTGACCAGAGATTATTACAGATGTATTTTTTTCTTCCACTAATTCCAGTGAAAGGCTGTAGAACCTTACGGCTAATCAGAGAAACATCTTTTTGTGCTTAATACAATTTTATATATGGATAACCCACTCATTTTTCTTATTTCATCAATAAGACTTATTCTGAGTTCTTATTTGCATTCATCTGTATTGAGCACCGCAGATGAGTTATAAGTTGTGCTCAATGTCCTGTTGCACAGAATGCGCAGAGAGAAGTACTTTTCACATTTCCGGTAGGATTACTTTGGCTTCATATTCCAGTGCTACACTGAAGGGCAGTGTCTAAATAAAGATCTTTAGGAACTGCTTGTCTACCACAGAGACCATGGGCATATTGTACAAGCACCAGCAAAAAGCATAACAAATAGTTGCATCATTCAAGAAATAGTTCAAGGACTGGATTCCAGCTTAGAGTTCCCATGTGTCTCCATATCAGTTTCAGCCGTGGAGGGCAATTTCATCCTACACATCCATTCACCTCACTTCTCCCTTTTTTCTTATAGAAGGGAGAAAAAAGAGAAAGAAGCAGTACTGTTAAGGGCTAAGGATGTGTTTCTCTCTTTTAGAGGGTCAAAAGAAGGTGAAATTAAGAAATAAGCTTTATGTATCATTTTTAGTATTCTATTTGAATAAAATTTAAATTAGATAAGATGTATACCAGAGTATCCTTGAAGCACAAAATGCAGGATACTATTGAACTTCTTCCTTTGCTTGCTAAAGTGGCAATTGAAAAAACAAAGGACAAGTACATTCTTATTTAAAACCATATTTAGTATGCAAATCACTAATAACAAAGGTTTGCAAAAAGCTCTGATGCAAATTACGTATCAGTTTAAGGGGTAAAGTAGTCAGAAGAAAAATTAATTTG
This sequence comes from Phasianus colchicus, assembly GCF_987193195.1. Lineage (NCBI taxonomy): Eukaryota > Metazoa > Chordata > Aves > Galliformes > Phasianidae > Phasianus > Phasianus colchicus. Next base: position 12,264,435 of record NC_143449.1, read on the forward strand.
GGTTTTAAGTACTTTAAAGCCTTTTACCAAACTTAGACACATTATTTTGGATATGTAACATCATCTTTAGATCTACAAATGCTTTTAGTGAATACTGAAAATGTTTTCTGTGTATCAAATATCCACACATTAAATACAAACAGCGAATGGGTATTTGGGTTGCATCAGGAGAGCAATGCAAGAACTCCATTATTTCAGAATCCTGACCCAGGGCTCAGAAGACTAAAGAAACCGAGAATGAACATGACAACTTAGATTGTTATTTCTGGATATTTGATTTCAATAAGTTACAGTAATTCAAAGTAAGCTCTAAGCAGAGTTCTCTAACATGTCTTGTTAGCTGTTAAAAAGTAGAAGGTAATAGACCGAACAACACACTTCTTGCTAATGTTTCTGCCGTAATAGAAGAGTGCTTGTATTCTCCAGAGAGACTGTAGGGACCAGATGGCTGAGGCACAGTCTGATAGCAATACTCTTTCCTCTGCTCCAGGAAGCAAAGGACAACTGCCCTTGTATTTCTTGACAGTACCACCAGCAATTACACTGCAAAGTACACTTTCATACACTCACTTATAGAAAGATCAAAAACCTTCACAGTTCAAAGACTGGACAAATGATCATCTTGGGACTCAAATTTATCAATTATCTGTCAGAAAAATAAATAATAGAGACTAATCTTTTCATTATAGGTTGGATTCCTGATGAATTCTTGATCCTGATGAATCCCCATACTATGCAATGAGGAAAAAAAACAACAAAAAAAATTACATTGCAGACATGATCTCATGACATTTCTTTCATTTAAGGCCCAAACCTCATTATTTCAATATAATGAAATCTGAAACTAGACATTGGTTTCAATTTGTCTCTAACCTAAAATTCATCTCAGAACATAAAGTGAACCTACAGTTAAATGGCTGTGTCTCATACAATGCCAGACATCAGAGATGACCAGGGAACCAAATGTCATGTCTGATTTTTAAAATACTCAGGTATTTCTTAGACTCTGAACCAAAGTAGATTTGTCCTTCTGAGTCTGATGCTGTTTCCTTATCACATATCAGTACCTGTACTACAGTGATAACTGCTACTCACAAACTGTTCACAAATTTTCGCAGACACAGAATCTTCAGGGAGTTTTTTCAAGAAGAAAATACTCTATTAGAATTATTTCTTATTACAGAAACAATTGAAAATTGCAATAAAAAGTAATTATTTAAAATTAGATTAATAAAGATTAGACTTCAAAATACATATTTTATTTCAATTCTATAAGACTGATTTATAGAACTAGTGCCTTTTATTGCTTCCTTCAGATGTTTATATGCTCATTAATCAGTGTAAAAATCTATAATTCATCAGCAAAAATAAACTATAGGCACATACAAATATAAAAGAAACCTAGACACGATTATTTAACTAGTTCTAAAAGAAATAAAACACAAAATGTTTCCACTTCCTAATACAACTTAACTGTCTGTCCTTCTGGGGCCATGTGCTTCCCAAGAGCACCTATCATCATGTTGTAGAGGTAATGTAACACATGAAACTGAATAAAGCAGCTGATCTCTGCATCCTTCCCAGCTACCAGGAGAACAAGCATGCAGGATGATCTTACACAGCTCTATAAGGCCATCTGATAAATGTGCACTTTTACAAAAAGAAAACAGCAAAACAACAAGAGCAACCACCTAAAAAATAAACCAACAACCCAACAAAAAAAAAGCACAACAAAACACATCACTATTTGTGGTAGTTTTCAGATTTTTTTTTTGGTGGTGGATTGTTGCCGTTCTCTCTGCAACACTTGTTTTCCACCCCATACCAGGTCGGGGCCAAATGCTCACACAGACCCCAAGTATAGGTGAAGCAAAATGGCGTTTATTAAAATGTAGCAGGCACTTAAATATTCTCGTCCCGCTTTGTCTACACCCCTTGCATACACGCTGTCCTATTGTGGGACAGCACCTGGCAAGCCCTGAGCATAGGGAACCTGACCCCGTCACACACCGTCTCCTCGCCACGCCTACTACAGTGGATTTTTTTTTTTTTTTTTTAAGAAGGTAGGCGAGCTTTTGGAGCAGCCAGAAATTATTTACATTCTTTTCCACCAAGAAATAAGAATTTCTACGAGTGTGATGAATAGAACATACCTCCTCACTTTTTAAAGCCTTGGTTGACAAATAGTAATTAAGCAATGCTTCAAGTGGCAACATATGTGCTAAGAATGACTCCTCTAGACTAAGCATCCAGTTAATTCACTAGTGTCAAAGGGCTGGTTCAAGAAACTCTCAGCTAAGGAGGACCACAGAACACCCTTACTCCTGCCTTCAGACAACAGTGCCCCCCTAGACTGTCCCTATTTATGGCCTCAATAAAAGGTTTCAGATGAGCACTGTGGTCCTGAGCTCCCTTAAGATGGAATGGCATGGAGAGCACATGAAGCCAAGGAAATGGAACTCAGAAATTAAATTAACAGGTATTTTTAAGCAGCAATTTAATTACATACATATGGAACACTAGAGCTTGAAATGTAACCTTTGCAACTCTCCAATAAAAGATATTTAACATTAAAAAACATCAGAGAGATCTAATACCTAGTCTGCTATTGCCTATTGATACAGAATAGTTAAGGCACACCGGTGCCTATAACTAAGCAGTACAGAATGGGATTGTAGAGCACCACACCAGGCACACACCATTCCTACCTGTTCAGTTACCAATTCATGACTGATTCAGCTTGGGCAGCATCCATCAAGGCTGAAGGAAAATTCTGCACCCTCCTTTTGCCATATACCAAGCAGTTCTGTCTTCCCTCCCAACTGCAACTCTTTTCACAATAGAAGTTACTGAGAACCAAAATAACAAGAAGATTCACATAGAGAACTCAGAACTCAATAAGAGGAGTTTAAGGCATGGGCTGTTTATTTTTTCAGAATCTCAAAGCAGGAGCTAGGCTTCCCAGATGGGAAGATGAAGCCACAAAGCACAGCACATTTATCTCTGTGAAATTTTGTTTTTGTTTCTCTGACTGACTATATAATGGATTGATCAGGATATTTTATTGACATGTTTCACTTTGGCAGTAAGAGCCAGATGCAATCTACATATCAATACACCAATTCACCAAGAGGTAGATTGCTTTCGTTATTCTTTTATACTTCGTAATTTTTTTCCCCCCAGCAATGCTTAGAAAAAAAAAAGATGCTTAAAATAAAACATGAAAACAAAAACTTGGAAGAATTAATAAAGTAAAGCCCTTATATCTAGGATCCTATCCAATTCTATTCAGTAACTGAAAAGGATGCCATTGTCCAAGCTTGACCCAATCAGCACCCTGAAGTTTTGGCATTTCCATATTACTGCAAGCTTTTGCCTAGATGAGCTGAAGCTGCTTTGAGGTAGCACCTCCTATCTTCCTTCCCAAGGCAAGCATAATGGAAATAACACTTGTTTCTAAAAATGTCAACATCTGAAGTGTCATACACCGCACTCAGAAGATGCTGCCATGTATCAGAATACACCTGGCCCACTGTTATGTGGCTCAGCTCACTAAGCATTACTGATCACATTTTCAAACATAACCATACAGAAAAGTATGACTCAAAGTCAACTTCTGAACCATTTCTGTAACTGCCTTATTAGTATGACCCAGCTTTCTGTAAAGACTTAAAACTAGGGTAATACTGACTAGCAAACATCCAACCACGTAATATGGGTACCGCTGTGCAGGGACCTGACAGGCACTCACAGTCAGCAAATCAGCACTACCTACTTCACAGTCACGGCATTCAATGTCACATTAGAGATCAGAGGTCACTTGATATTTTGTTACATTAATCTGATTCATAATAACACCTTCAAACCAGTTTTTAAATGTTGTCAAGCCACTTAACATTAGGGATCCCAGACACAAACTGTAGATGGAAACCTACATTTCCAACAGACTTCAGATGTATTAATCTGCATCAGAATCAAACATAATGTGAACGGCAATAATTATATCAAACTGAATGCTCATATATGAAACCACACCACAACTAAAAAATTCCATACAAGTATTCCAATTCACCTTTTCCCAGACCAAAAGCAAAAGTTTAAGAAAAAAATGAAACAAGCATTAGCTCTGTGCCGAGGAAAGCAACTGTCTCACTTCTTGCAATAAAGTAATAAAAACACAGGTATGGGGAGGTCCCTATCTGACCAGTTATTTCTAAGAGCACTTAAGCTGGCTGACCCACAGAAGTTCAATACCCAGCCCTAACATGTACTTTCCTGAACTTAATGAGATATAAAGGAGTCAAGTGCTATACAGAATGTTCTTATTCCTTGAGAACTGTGAAGAAACATACAGAGAATATAACCAGTAATTGCTCTTGCATTATCAGCTAAATACAATGGATTAAACCCTAATTTACCTAATGATTAATTAGTGAGGTTTTAAATTCATACTCCAGTCTTTTCCAATGTAAGCAAGAGGGTAGACGGATGTTCTTTAAACTGCAGGATTTATAAACCAAGTTCTGCAGAGAGGGTCAATACAGATTCCGAACAACAAAGGGAAGCTGGAATGGTAAACTCAAAGAACTGAAAAGCCACTGCCATAGGAAAATAAGCAGCTCCTTATTTAAGTTTTACTAACTTCATTTTCTTTACATGCCCTACAGCCCATCAGGCACTAGTCACTTACTGCACTGAAAACACTACCTCAATCATTGCTCCAGACTAAAAGAAAGCAAGTACTAGATTTATGTAAATATGGCATATATGCACATACATACATACTTGGATTAGATTCTCAGCATCTTATCTTGATGACTTCTTTAAGTGACTCCTTTATTTTCCTCTTGTCAATAACAACTATAAACACGGCTTAATTTGCATCAGATTGGAGTCATGTTTCATGGGAAAACCTGTGACTGCTCTGCTGAAGTGCTTATATAAAAGAAATCAGTGTCATGGAACAATAATTCAGATTTTTAAAAAATGCTATAGTCTGACATATTCTGAATGAAAAAGTTAAAAACAAGAGTGAATAGTAGAAGCTTATGCTGGAATATTGCTTGCATGTCCTGCATAAAATTCAAGTTTAAGAATTGACTGCTAATGCAAACCATGAAAATCCAATATTTAATTTACTTACAAGGAATAAGTCACAAAAACTGATACATTCTGAAAGGGCACATACCTATTCTATTCACAAACCAACATTTCTGTACAGAAATAACATTTATTCATCAAAATATCTGATGGCTTATTTATCAAATATTTCCTTGTTCCTTAGTTCAATGTATTATTATGCAATCAAACTGAGCATACCATGTATTTTGCTACATCTGTCATATGTTCAGATCCACACGATTATTTCAAACTCTTACTCTCAATTGTATATGGAATTCAGTATGTTAGTAATTGTTTAGACCTGGTATTTTATTATTCCAGATTTTACCATATTAGTAATTCAATGTGTATGATTATTTAAAAATTTAAATTGAGTTGTGTCCACATAACACTTTGCTGAGTTCAGAGAATGGAAAATACTTTCTTTTCCTTGAAGAAAGGAAACAGGACATAAGACAATTATCCACTTATTTGTGATGCTACAGCAAATAACCTACATTCACCTGAAAAGCATGCTTTACTAATGCAGGAGTACGAGCCCAGCCAGTTTTTAATAACTGAATTTCCTCAGTAGAACTGAAGTGTATCATATATTATTTGCAAGTGACTGCAGTTTTCACATCTGAAAAGCACTTTTGGGTTAATCAAGTATGTTCTTGGGATACTATGCAAAATGGAAAGTAAGTAGTACTGTGTGTATGTATAAATATAAGTTTAAAATAGGTTCTTAAAGACTTCATTTTCAGTTAGATTATCCATTAAACCAAAAGTTATACAAGAATATGAAATAATAATGTGATGCATTTTAGCTGCAGATATATTACGTACACTCTCAGTCAGCCACAGAGGAAGATATCGCTATCAGAAGAACCCTTACTCATTACTTCAACAAACTTCAAACAATGAGGTGTTCACTGGGTAGTGAGAGATATGAATACCTCTACCATCTCAATTATACGTACGACAAACATTTAACAGTGTTATGGAAACTAAGTTTTGACTGCTTTATTCATCGTTAGATTGGCAGAAATATTCAGAATGCCATCTGCACAAGTTACATTTTATTAATACTTTCATTAAGCAATGGAAAATAAGTTGTGCAAAGCAATATTTGAAAACTAGATTAACTCAATCACATCATTCTAGGAACATAATATCTGGATAGTTAAAATGATTCTCACCAGATAAGTAGATATAAAAATTTAATACCTTGTAGCACTTGCTTCTGCACTGAAAAAAAAAGTCATGCTCACCTGCAGCTAAGTATGGGATACATCTGTAATAATACACCTACTATACCATCTCTTTAAATGTCAGTATTGATATTCAGCATGATTTCCTATGTATGATGGCTCAAGTCAATTATAATGACAGATAGCATCCTACTGGCTTATCTGATTACCTCTGACCTTTTAACAGCTGCAGAAAGCCAAAACAGCCTGAAAGAAGAACTCATGCATATATGACACAAAGCTGGAATTTCATATCTGAGCCACAGTCAAGAACACATTGAATGTCAGCAGATTTCTGACAAAGCCTATAGCAAATAATTTCTTGGATGGTTTGGCACCACAACAGCCTGTCATTTATTATGGCTGAGTACTGACAGGAGACATAAACTTGATTAATTTTATATCAATACATGATATAAAAGTCATTACTACACATAGTTCATTTTAAAAACTTGGAAGGCACTATGCAAAGTAACCATTCATTTTGATTATTGTTATTTCTTTTATCAGAAGCTTGGCTGGATGATTTAAGATTGCATGGGCTTCACAGGGAAGCAAAAAATCAATATTAAGCACAATTCAAAAATAAAGCACACAAATTTTTTAGCAACAGATTATTAACCATCTACTCAGGGAAGTGTCTCACTGCTGAGGTGTCCTTGCCCATCCTCAGCCAAGCATTAACTAATTAAGAGCTTATCTTTGTGTTGCAAAGAAACAAACCCCAAATCTGTTACTTAACAAAATTAACAAACTAGTCCTGTATGTTAATTAAGTAGTTAAAAGCTAGAAGCAGAGTGAAAGTTTATTTTACTCTGCAATTCCAATGCAGTATTATGTTCAGTATCTTAGCACTTGAAAATTGTAACCGTATGTTGAAATTTATACTTACAACAGCCTTTATCTTTACACTATCATTTATTGGAACACACATGCATTTCTTATGGTAAGGAAGCCTTAGAGCCCTAATGCATTCCTACCACTCATCTTCCTTCACAATACTGAAACATCATCTTTAACTCCAATGAAGCAGTATTTCCTCCTATAATAAGTCAATATTAATTTAAATTAACTTAGTTTCCTTCAATTCATTTTCATTGACTGTTTGTGTGTATTTCTCCACACAGGAACTGATAGAAAATAATTTAACGCAGACAGTTGCAGATATCGTATCACAAGGGCAGAAACACTGAAACCTGTCAAAGCTTTTCACAAATTTAATTATCCCAAAGACAGAGAAGTTTGTGAAGCTATGGAAAAGGTGAGGAAGAGCACAAGACTTATGCTGAATTCACGACTGGGAGATAGAAGAGACTGCAGTAACACTTCCCTATCATCTGCAGTAAGAAGCTTAAGTGTGACAAACAGCATGCTCCCACCGTTTCATTGGATTGTACATTTGTTCTAGAAGAAGGAAGTCAGAGTAAGGAGGTAGAGTTGCCCACAGCTTGTGGGGAAAGACTGCTGAAAGGGGTGGGGAAGTCTTCAAAAGTAACAGAGATCCCTTCCACAGAGAGGGTTGTGCAGCAAAAAGCCAGATGTCCCGGCTGACTGACCGACCTTTGGCTGATGGTGATGGTCCTTGCAAAGACTGGGATCAAGTAGGTAAGAGAAAAGTGTTTTGTATCCTATTCATTTTCAGCTGCCCTAGAAATTAATTATGCTAGTTCATACTCAAAAAAACAAATATTAAGAGATGAAAGATGCAATTAGGATAGTAATACATACCAAACAATGTTAATAACCTTTATAAGCAGAGTGAATAGTTGGTTTATTCAGTTACCATAAAACAAATATTAAACATACTCTGGGAAAAAGAAAAGATGATATTTATGTTCAGAAAAGTAATTAAAAAGTGAACAGAGGCTTGGCAGCTACACAATAATTTGTTCTAGCATCTCAGCCCGTGCTGGTACAAGATGCTCCACCCACCCAGAATCAGTGGATAATATCACTGCGTATGTTTTATAAGATAGTCACACCACAGTATTAACATATTCTAATAATCAGAAGTGATCAATGAAATGCATCCAACTTCCTTGTTATGCTTCTACTAAAGAGCAACAGTAATAAAATATGTTTCAAGTGAAAATTTGAAATATTCATATATTACACCTAGAACAGGAATTGATAGGAGTGTGCCACAACCTATTAATGCATTCCTTCAAGGCACAACACAAGAAACACTTCTGAGACCCAGCATAGTCAATACACGTCAGCAAGAACATGGCAGTCTCTCCATATGCTGTAGGAAAAGCTTGCTATTTGCTTTCTCTCTCTGTTCTGTATGAGCTAACCCTCTTATCAAGCAAGTTCCTAACCACCGCATGTCCTACCAGTCTCTTCTAAAATGCAAGGTGCAGAGAAGATCACAGTGATATCGTGGTACAATTGACTGCTTCTACATTATCTACAAGTCAAAGTAAACCGACAAGCTGATAACGAGAAATGCCTTATATCTGTGGTCATACACCATATTTTGTAGCGATCAAGACCATGTGCTTCCCCTCCAGTGCAGAAGCCAGATTTGTTTTAGAAAACTTTTACAGGAAAAAAGAAAAACCTGGACAGTTTGTCTTAAAACTTTTCATAGAACAACTGAAACTAGAAGTTGAGCAAATCAGTTCAAAACTTATGTACCAAGGTCTGCCAATGTCATTTTCAACATCAAATGCAGAGGTCTTCAAAGCGGGTGATAAATCCTAAAAGCACATACAGGTGGAAAACAGAAGACAGATCTCCAAGTCCCTAAGCTAACCTCATCCTCTTTAATAAGGAAGACTTAGCTGCTAATAAACTTGTTAAACTTTCACAGAAAATTTTTTCTTGCACTTTTAAGTAATAAGCTATCAACTATTTAACACTTATATTTATATATTTATCTTAACAATATCTAAATAACTCAGTGATACTTTACAGTAAGCGGACTTATTTAATGCTCAATTAAGTTTTAATGGCTTGGTGACACTATTCATAATCATCAAACTAGCTTATGTTTATTAATAGCTATTTCTGATTGAGTATAGCACCTCCAATCTTTATATAAATTTAAGACAAATAAATTTGACAGAATTTCCAGCTGAACAATCACATTAAAAAAAGCTGCCTTTGCTTTACTGTTCAAGTAAGATATAAGATATCTGATATTTAAAAAAAAAAGAGCAAAAAGTAGATGGAACAATGCATAAATGAAGGTAGAAACTCCTCACAGAACTTGAACTCATGGACAGTAAGCATTACTAGGACTGCAGCCAAGTTTGCCTTAGTTACTGCTACTTCAAGACAAACATTCAAATCACCAGATAGGATTTCTGTTCCGTATAGAAGAACAGAGTTCAGCATTCAAATAGCAAACTATTGCTTCTTCAATCAGCCCCTTTCAATTTTTATAGTCAAGGATATGATTACTCAAACAATTCATTGCAATGTAAATGAAGATGCCAACCTCACAGTGAACTAGTTCTTCAAAGGAAACCTTCCCCATTCGTATTCTTTTCCTGATACAAGTTCAGGGAAAATTCAGAAACCGCAGTTACAGAAAAAGTGATGATAAAGAAAAAAGAAATCACTTTTACACAAATAAATAAACAATTACCCACTCATAGCAATTTCTCAGTATCATCAGAAGCTCATAACATCCTACACGTTAACCAAGTTACTCTCTGGCAGTCAGACATTTTAATACCTACTTCACCTCATACATTTCTCCTATAACAAACCCAAATCCTCCAAAATAACTTCTCTCCTTTCTGCCCTTCAGGTATTAGATTTTCACAGCAGCTGTTTCTAATTGGTAGTTTGATGAAAACCAGGGGAAGTAATTAAGCCCTTCATCAGTCCTTCTTGACCTGCTGCCCTCCAGGTTATGCATTTCCCACTACAGAGATCAGCATTACCAGAGAACCAGAATATAGCACATAAACATTTGAAACATGGATTTAATACATGAACACAATCCAGACAGAAGATTCAAGCTACTGCAAGTACAACAGTTTATTAACTCTAGGCAATAAGAGTGGTAGGATTAGACTTTTTCATTTTGTTCAAAGGGAAACTGAAGGAGCGACCTTCCTGTCTTCTACTACGAGAAAGCTAACTGTAGTTTGGGGCAGTTCAGTTCCTCTGATGTATACAGATGTATACATTTCTAATGGGTAGACACAGGAGGAAGTCATGAGTTGTCTGCTGGAGAGAGGAGGAGAACTCAACAGATCAGCAAGAAAAAAACACAGGGAAAGTATTTTTCTGTTGCCAGTTTTTCAGGTTTACACAAATACTAGCTGCTCTAATCATACTAGCACATAGCTTTGTATAGTTTATTTGGATTTATCTGTTTTTAATTCTTCTCATTCTTGTTACTCATCTGGGTAGTGAAACAAAGTCTAGTTCTTGGTTACCAATACATTATTTTTATGACTGTGCTCTCATCATATAAAGATGACTGAGTACAGTTATCTTAGGTGACCCATGCATTTGATGAGCAATTCTGATAACCTTAACAGTACCTATCACTGGTATCATCTATAGTCACACGGGGGTTTTCAGTGTAGCTCAACAGGGCTTATTAGAACAATGCAGGGTAAGATGTTAAGTCGTATAATGTTTGGCAGTTGAAAGAGAAAAGTCAATGCCTCTGTCCACAGCAAGTATGTGCTTTAAGTTGTGAACCATTACAATGATGGAACTTCTGATCATTATGGTTTGGTGCCACAGTCTAGAGCACTGTAATGAGAATAATGCCTTTTCTGTTCAAATCCTTTTCCACGTCCTTTTCTGGGTCCACCTTTCCTCCCTTCCTTCTATTAATTAAACTAATCCCTCTTTCACATTTCACTGTGAACAACCTTTCTTCAGCTTAAACTACTGGCTTTAAATCACTTCTAAATTGGAAATTTAATTTTCAGTAAATCACCCTCAAGGTTTTCTGTAGTTCTTCTGGTAAAAGGTAACTTGGAAAGCCATATTCTCATCTCAGTTTGGTTCACATACTGTGAATTTGTAATTTCACACACCTGAGCAAGTGTATATGCTATATCAGGCTTACTTCTTACACATTATTTATACCTCTACATAGATAATTCTTAACATGAAATTATCATCAATTGTTTATTCCCAAATGTAAAGTCGTAATTGTGTAGTAAGTGTTAATTCTCTTAAAACTGTCTGTTTAATCATAAAAAAAATAACTTAAGAACTTACTTTCCTAGCCTTGGTATACAAAGAGATCATATCTTTCTCCTCAAATACAGAATTCTGGTGAGAAGCCTGGACTCCATTTTAGGAGAGGACTTAAAGACACCATCCTCTTGGATATAAACCCAGATAAAATGTCAGAAAGGTGCAATAGGTTGTAAGTACAGTGGAATGCACAGAACTGAACAATTCGCCAGAGTCTCTACCTGCTGTGCTGTGTAGATGTACCTTAAGTAGCTGTTGCACTAGCTTGATTAAAACATGCAAGTTGCAAAGGGAATGGAAACGCCTGAGTCCTCATTTTCAGCTGACTTGACTGGGAGTTACCTCCACACCCCTGGAGTGCATTAATACCTTAGATACTCTGATACCTAACATGCTATCCCAAGAGCTCAACAGCATGTAATGTAGTTCCTAGCTATATTTAATTAGTAAAGCAAGTATATTCCTTTTTCCATTCCGTTAATACATTATGATTGAATACTTGTCAACTTACAACACATTTTCCAGAAGTGACTAAAGGTTAATGTTGTAACAGGGCAGCAAGTGACATGGTATTCTTTCACATAGCTTGTTAACATTATCACAATTGCTCATGAACAAGAAATTCACTTGGATACAGGACAAAGCAAGGTAAAAAAAAAAAAGCTACTACCTTCATTTTAGTAGCTCTTTCAATAAAGCTTTTAACATAAAGGTAAGAAAATCATAGTGTGAAATCTGAAAAGAGCAATAAGTAATTAAAACTGTATATCCTTTCACATGATTTCAAGCGAACATTAACTAGTATTAAATATTATTGATTCATTTTCCACAATCATCAGGTTTAATGAACTAGGCATCTTTTTATTCGGAAAAGACACCGTCAGCAAGTAGTATCATTTATCACAAGGGCTATTTTATTTACTATCTATGAGTGTTATTTACTCTTCAGAGTGTTTTCAGAACAGTTTCAAAACTGGAATCTTTCTGTAACTTTCTAGAATTAAATAGCTTTTAAAAAGATCAGTCTGGTAAGAACTGAGTCTGTAGGTGGCACTGTGTCTCTTTAGGAGAAAATACAGTGAATGAGATCAAAAGTTAGTCCAATGAATCCTGGTGAAACTTTTGAATTTATGTAAAGGACACACATTTTAAGTAATGTAATTAAACTAAGTCTATGTAATACATACACCCTAAACCTACTCATATAATATATATAGTAAACATATGCTATGTTTCTGCTTGGATAAGAAATAAATTAAGAATGTAAATATCAAGAATGCCTTATTCTCTTCAACCGGTTTGCAGAAATTAAGACGTAAGGAATTCAAGAAATTAACTAGCTTAACTAACAAACAGCAGTTCAAAAGATGCAAGAGAGTAACAAAACATTAAATCCCAGTGATGAGTTCATGCAGGTAGTTTCATTTAGAGAACGAAGTACAATTCAGCATCTCTCAGATGTTTTAGCACTTTACTCCAACGCACACCCATCCTTACATGATAACAGCTATTGACTAGCCAAGACAATTAGAAGTTTAATAGTGTTTTTCACTCTCGTGTCAACATTGTCTGTATTACAAAGTATCTTGTAAGGGAATTCACAGCCTTGCTACTGGAAAGTGCATATCATAATTGTATGCACAGATTTCAGGTTGGTGAGAAAAAACAATGATTTGGTAATTAGCTGTTGATCTTGAAAAGGCTATGCATTTGAAATTGTAAAACTGAACATTAACTTACCATTTAATGATATTTAAATAAAACATTACCACTTTTTTACTGAAAACATTACCATTTTTACTGAACAACAGAAATTCGATCTACTGTCATTCAGAAAACCCTTTTATGTCTTCACAAGAACAGGTGATACTAAAGAAGCACAACTTCGTTTGACACTCTAGATCTATTAATAGCACTGCAATACAACTAAATAGGAAAGACATGAGTGAATACCCACCCTTACTTTGTCACTGCTCTTCTACACACTCAAATATGAGACAGTATAATTGCAAGCCTTTACTGCAGCCTCAGACTCCTAAACTTTCATTCTTCTTATCTAAAATTTACACTATGGTCTCAGGATTTAGAAAAAATGATATATATCTAATCAGAACAAGGTTAAAAATACACTGTGTATTAAATGACTGACATCATTATGTGACAATGTGTATGAGGTCCTGATATTTCCTAAGTTCTGTTGTTAGAAAACCTTCATTTCAGCACTAAATGCTAAAGGATTTTCTGGATATTGAACTTGTATGCAGATGGACATGGTTTTAAGAGATGGGACTTATAAAAACAGAGATAATGTGCAAAATCATTTGATATGATAGGTAACAGGTGTTTTGAAGTAGAATATTTCTCCAAAAAAAAAAAAGTCAAAAACTCATCCACATTTCAAAACAAGTAATAGTTCTACAATACCTTTATAATAAAAGACGCCATGTAAATGTCCCTGTATTTTAAGAGACTATAAGAATGCTTGTATTATAAGAATTATACCTTCATTACATAGAAGACTCAATGCATTTTATAATATTTCACTGAAAAACTTTACAGAAACCATATGAGTAGTAAATTCACTACATTTTGTAATTTTGAAAATAGGGCAATTTCTCTACCGTCGCACACAGGACAAGCCAGCCCTAGGAGATTTTATCTTCATTCCTGTTTTCCAGTAACAAGGCCCTCAGAATGTAAACAACCATTTCCATGTATAAATATAAATGTATTTAGCTTTTCTTCTGTCTTTTTTTCTCTTCCTCAAAGTATTTGTATGAGGTTTAGATTAAAGATTTCTCCACACCAAAATAGAGAATGGCAATGGATGTGTATAATTTAAATAGTTCAAAGTTCAGCTAGAAACTTAAAAATGTATTGTTTAAGAATTCAAAAGGAAATCATGTTCTTGATGTCACAAACTCATCACTCAGCAAATGCAAAATTAGACAAATAGAAACAGCAGTAGCAGAAGAAAAGGATGGTTAGACTCAGGGGAAATTAAAGATGTGCTATTCTCTAGCTGCACAGATCCTCATTAAAGACAATGCGTTTAAGAACACATCTCTGTCTGCTGCTTTTTCACTGTCTCTTGCCTATGGTTCTTCCTGAAGTCCCACTAAGAAGTACCCTACAGGTTTCCCTTTGGGGCCGTTCCGTTATTGGTTCCTTTCTTCCCTGAGTAATTGTGTTTCAACAGCAGCTGTGAATCAGATTCCACTTAGTGTATTTTATTTCCCTGATTTTCCAAATAGCCACCAAAGAAAAGAGCAGAGTAAAGAAGGTATGATAGCAGGAACCTTCATGATAGCAATGATAGAGAATAACTGACGGGACAGGAACAGAAACTAGTTAAGCTGCTCCAGAAAACCACTTATTAGATCATTTCTATCTTAGTAGGGTTACATGCTACAACAATTGTTGCAACTGGAAAATCTACAGAGGACCTGCATGCCAAACTAAGACTTTGGTCTTATCAAGGATGGAGAAGATGACCAGTCAGCCTGATTCTCTTGTTGCCTTGGACAGAATCAGGTGTCCCTTTCTGTACTTATTGGGCAATATACTAACCTCATTTTTGCATGATAAAGTAAAAACAAAGTTTATTTTCACTATGCAAACGCAACAGGTAAATATTTTGTATAGACAGAATCAAAGATTCATGTAAAAAAAAAAAAATCAGTTCTGAATTCTAGTACATTTTAGTATTGCTGTATTTCCATCAAGCAGGATAGTTTCTGACTTTAACAGTTGTTTTAGTTGTGTTTCTTGATGTAGCTTATTGACCAAATGTGTTCCGAGAGCTTTAAATTGAGATTTATTTGTCCTTTTGCTAATCATGAATCAACCTTCTTTTAGATCAATTAACTAAATCACTTTGGAGGCAGCTCAATGCATTCTTTATGGATGAAAACCTTTGTTCTTTATTGCCTATAATATCTCTCCACCCCAATAAATACAATTAATAACCTACTTGTTCACTAGTGTTTGTAACCTCCAACGTTTCACAGCAATTCATTTCTTATGACTTGCTAACAAAAATAGATTTGAGGAAAACATCAATATTAATACATGCTTACATTCTCCCTTCTGTTCTTTCAGAAGTACTTAGTTTTTACAGAGAACTTTATAATCATATTATTCATGTCACTATAAAACCTCAATGAGTTTTTTTAAAAAGTTTTTTTACAAATAATAGGCTAGCACTGCAATATGTACCAGTGATTATTTTTGTACGTACATACATTAAAATAAATTTAGTTTCCTTTCAGAAATTCTCAACTAGAAAAACTAAATTACAGTATTTATTAGCACAGGAAAGTATCTGGTTCTAATTTGTTCCTTAGTTCCAGCAGGTCAAGGCCCTCGATATATTACGTTTCCTGTAATAGCACCTATATCCTTCCTTTTGTTAAATATCATCCTGAGATGATAATTATTCTAGCTGAGAGCCAAGGATTCAATAACAGCTGAGACAAACCAGGGCTTGCCAAGAATTGGACTGTTTTGCTCAGAGTGCATTTGAGTCAATTTATATCTAATGAAACAGGCCAAAGGCTCTCTGGCCATCTAGAAATGGGATCCAGCAGAACCACGATCTGCCCTGTCATGTTAGCTCAGTTTCAAGCTCATATTTGAGCCCAAATCCCTCATTGTACATATTGTGTTGATTTGTACTTGAGTTTGACTCTGGGAGGGAGCCAGCCGTGCTCTGGCGGTGAAGCTGTGGCTGTTAATGAGGCCAGCTCATACTCCTGCTCTATGAGCCACCTGACTGTCAGGGAACTGGAGAGAGCCACAGCCTCCCAAAGCACAGCCCTGTTGCCTCCCCAGGCCCCAAGTGAACCTGTTCCACCACTGCCAGCTTTCCTGCAGGAGGCTGGGTGCTGCACTGCCTGTCCTGCTGTTCTGGCAGCAGCTCTGAAACGGCACTGTGCCTTGGCCTATCACACAGAGACAGGACTTGCAGCCCTGTCACAAGTGATATCTGCCGTGTGCACAGGCAGCTCAGCAGGCAAGGAACCGGGGGCTGAGTGTACTATACTCATTTATCAAGGCTCTCAGCCTCTTTTTAAGGGATTTGGTTTAAGGCATATCAGATGTGAAGCCACTGAGGGCCAGGGATACACGGACAGGTACTCCAGAAGGCCTTGACTCACCCTTTGAGCCTCCAGCAAAGCTCCAGGCAGCAGGAGCTGAGAAATGCATGCAAGGTCTGACTACCTCGGCAGCTTGCAGTGGATGGAGGCACCAGGGTTGCCCTGCTACAAACAGCCTGCTCAGGCTGGTTTCAACTGGCCTCAGGGCACAACAGGGCCATGCAGCCACACTCAGGGAAATGTACTTGAGGAAAGGCAGCAAGGAGTGAGAAGGAAGTGTGAGGAACACTCTTGGGAACAGTCAAGCTAGAGAAGGAAAGAACCAGACCTAGGCATTCCCTGCTGCCCATAGAGAGACCACTAGGGAGCAGGCACTTCGCTGGAGAACAAAGTGTCTGATTTTCCCATAATAGTAACTGATGAATGAGCTCCCTGTCTTTATATTGAGTTTTAATCTTTTTTGTGTTATCTTCTCCCCATCTAGTTGAGGACTGGGGAGGAGAGAAGTGGGGTGACTGGCAGCTGGCCATCTGCCCACTGCAAAGGTGAATCTGAAAATTCAGTGTGCTTATTTCATCATGGAGGCTGATAAGCAGCCTACAAGAGTACACACATGTGTGCTTGGAAGCGGCAAAACTCCTTACGAGTTCTTTGTAACACCAGGTGAAGTATCATTGACTGTACCAACCACCATTGAGTATAGGAAAAAGCTGACTCACCCAGTTGCTGATGAAGGTCTCTGGCTGGGGAACGCTCCTCAAGAAGCAGCCTACATCCATAAGACATTTTCCCCCATGGAGACCAGCCCTTAAATGAGCCTGGGGGGAGGGGGAGGAAGGGTGGACCCAGAGTCCGTCCTTTTCTGGTCAGGTGGGAATCACAGGCAAGTTGTTTGCACCTGTGCTTCCTGGGCCAGCCACCCCTTCACTGGGAGCTCAATCATCTGTTCAGGCTGTAACATAACAGTTCTCCTGCTGACCATGGAACCCTCTGTAACAATGCAAATGGGAGGTGGTGTTGCTCACCTCATCAGCAGTGCAGTGTGCATCACTAACAGCCAGAGTATTTGCATTTGTTCTGTAAATCTCACTGTTGAAGGCCAGGCAGAAAATGGTAGACTATGTGACAAGCTAGCAAGTCTGATTTATTCCATTCCTGACAAAATGCTGTGCAAATAGGGATCAGCCTGTCAGCCACTGCAGGTAAAGGTCTACAGAAATAAGGTAGATCTGGTGCAGTATGAAACAGGAAAACTTCTCTCTGCATATTACAAGGATTGTTTTGCTAGGTAAAGTGTTTGTAAACTGAAATCCACATCATCACTGTCCAAGTTCTTTTTTTTTATCTGAAGTTCAAAGCTTTACTCATAGTCTTTGTTAAGATTGCACTAAAAACTGAAGTGAACATGGATAGTTATCTCATTGATTTTCTAGGAATAAAACTGATTTTTCCATTGCAAATGATCATATTCTGAAGGCCAATTAGTAATTCTTTTGTAGAACATCTTCCAGACTGGAAAAACTTATTCTAATTCTACATACTTCTAAGAGAAATGAAAATAGAAGCTGATATTTTTGTTACAGATCTTTTTATGGGATTTTTTAGATTCCTATAGCTTTTCAAAATAAAATTGTCGTAATAGATGTAAAATACATTTAATTTCTTCTAACAACATAATATGCTAAAAATACCAGCATGTGTTAAGCAGCAGTACTCAAAGATACTGTTAGGCTTCAAAAAATAAAAAATAAAAATTGCCTGTGTGTTCCTGGGAAGAGCAGATTATAAAACTGTTCTAGGAATAATCTAACTGGACATTAAACCTGCTGTGAACTAAGAGCTGAATGAAAAATTTAATGAGAGGTTTTTCCTACACAATAAATAATAACAATAATAACACTGGTTTTAATATAGGGTAATGTTGGTAAACCAGCCCAAGCATGGTGCTCTCCTTATTGGCTCCACTGAGACATCTGCATGAATAAAGAATTATATTTTTTCAGATATTCTTTGTCATCTCCCTTTCCTAAAGCTATAGGGCCCTGGAGGTTACTTACTTTTCCAGTTAATTAACCTAATTCATCATCCAATTTAAAAACAGAATTTTACACTGTTTTTAACTCACATTTCAAAGAATCATTCAAGAAATTGTTCATTGTCTCATTTAACTTGTGCATTTTACTGTTTTATTACTTCTCAGTATTCTTTTTTTCATAAATATTTGTACTATATAAGAAATACTAGATAATAGAAATCACTTTACTAACTTGTGTAGGAACAAAGAAACAAATATTTATGAACTAGTCACCAGACCATATCTGATAAACAAAACCTGTATTGTTTTGTACACATAATACTACCCAACGCCAATGAAACATTTTATTTTTTTTCTTAATCAATAATGATAAAATCAGTCCATCTAGTGTAAGTATCCTACTTCCACCTTATCAAGAGAAAATTAATAGGATGATTATGGTTGTTAAATTTCAGTTTGAATTTGCCTGCTTACTTCAGTAGCTTTACTTGAAACTGCATCATGTCTGTTAATTTAAATGAGTTAAAGAATCTTTTCTGCCTTATATTTTATTGTCTTTATTATCATTAAGGGTGTAATCTGAAGCTGACTGCTCTGTGCACTCCTTAGCTGAACAATACTGTATGAAATACTGAAAAAGAAAACAAAACATTCACCCCTTGCTTCATTGCTTTGTACAAACACTACAGAAAGAAATATCAAAGGTAACATGCGATGGATTTCAAAGTGATCATGCAATTGGAAAGTTCAGTAGTATTCAGTAAACTTTTAAGATGGCTCTGGGGCACCACTGCATAACTGAGATAAAAGAACAGAGATGATTATCTATTCTTCTAAAAGAATACTCTACCTGTCAGAAGGTTTTTGACCATGATTAGTAATTTGCAGCTCAGATGTCTATTGATAGTGGATAAGGTATTTTTATTTTAAATGAAACTTTCTTCTCTTGTTTTTCTTGTAGAATTACTTTTTAACTCTAACAAACTTATACCACTGATAGTCTGTATTGTATTTACATCCAGTAGTTGCTAATTTGTTTTGCTGAAAAGCTCCATTACATAATCATTGACTGACTTCTCTTACCAAATGTCCAAATGTTTTTCTCCATATTATTTTATTCTTTCAACTCTTCTTTTCTTTTTATTTGATTATTTCACTAGAATACATAATGGGGAAGATATCTCACTGCATAGTCTGGACAGCAGTTGAAAGCATGAATCTTTTGTGATTAAGAACAATATATAAGTTGATGTGGCAACGCAGTGGTATTAAAAGCTGTGGTACCACAGGCTGAGTCCTAAGAGAGCTTGCCCGGTTATAGACCTGAGCATGATAAAAGGACGATGTTCTCAGACTCTAGGAGGATTTTCTTCTCTGAAGACCTACCTCCTAGTTTGGCAGTCTTGTGATAGCTGACTGTTGGAAAATTTACCTTTTCACCTGCTTCTAATTGACTGCTTCACACTGAACAGAAGCAGCAGGGAGCTCCCAAAGGAAGCTAAGGCAAGCTGTGCTGTCTGGCTGCTGATGGAGGCTAACATAGAGCCTCTGTAGGCACCTCTCCTAGAATTTTTATACTGAGAGGAAATAGTTTTATTTGCAGAAAAACAGTCCTGGAGAGAGAAACAGAGTTTAATCTTTCTTTAATCTGTGAATTTAATAATTGTTTACAATGTTTTTTTTCTACTGGTGACAACCCTCAAGAGTATGGGTCTCTCACTTAAATTTTATTGAAAGCTGCACGCAAGGCTGTTTACAGGGATTTCTTTTTTTATTCAGCTCATTATGACCTAATGATCAAGCCATTACAGCAAAGTGCTAAAAGCAGAGACATACCAATAATAAATATAGCTTGCATCTACGCCAAATCTGGTTATCTCCTGCACTCTGTGTTATTGCTATTGAGAGCAATAATGCGAATCATCTGATTGCAGCCACTAACAAAATCCTCAACATCAAAACTGATGAAGTCAGTGGAAGTTGTGCCAGGATTTTACCTACTGTACTCAGCACACTGTATTTGCATTTTTATGTAATGCAGGATGCAATAGCAGCTTTTTAAGCTTATGTATTTAAAGATAGAGGAAGTCCTTGTTTAGCAAAGCATGTTTGAATTTACAGATGTTTCAGAACAATTCTCTTTTCCCTGACGTGAAAAATATGTTTGCTTTTGCTATTTCATAAAGCTATATAAAAAGTCTGAAAAATGCCGCATACCATGAGCCACACTGGATAGGTTCATTGTGTTCATGGTGAGCTCATAATGCTGCATAAAGGAACTAAGCACAGAACCATTAGATGGAGCTTTTTATGTTTGTTAGTATTTATTTATTTTTGTTCCGAAGTAAATGATTTGTTGAATCGCATCAACAACTACAAAATATCAGGTATCTGTGGTTTTACTGTCAGTCACCCACTGTTTTCCTGCTTGGGAAGTCTCTTGACTCTGACACTGAGGAATACATTTCTATATTTATATTAAATATTTTCTATATTTAAATCTATGAGCGTTACATGGCTAGCAATAACTGTTACAAATATTGATTTTATCTTTCTTAGTTCAAGATAGTAATTCCATTTTCTGATTGCAACCTTGCTCAAACATTAAATTAGAAGATGTAGAAATACAACCCATTGTAGAAGAGTAATTTTGTATGTTTTTAGGCCTTGTTTTTCATTTGAGAACTATTAGAAGTACAACACCTTCTTGCTTAGTGGTTGTAAATCAGCAGCTACACAAAAAGCAACATACTTCTCTAATGGAAACAAAGGCAAGAGATGAATATTAAACTACCTCCAGGTCTGCTTTCTAATCAAATTGAAATTGGACAATGAGTGGCAAAAGTTAGAAAGAGAAGCAAATAAACAAGCAAACATGGATTCAATTTATTGCACAGCCTATGTGACAGTATTACTGAAACCTATCCTGTAACTTCCAGGAGTACCTTTGTTTACAAATCCTGTTTCCTTAGACCTACCTGCCTTAGCCTCAAAATTAGCAACAGCCTCACTGTTGGATATTAAAGATGTTCCTTTAAAAGAAGCAGAAATTAGAATGTCTTTATGCTCTGGGCAACCAAAGTGTCATCACAATGGGTTCATACTGGAGGTGCAGTAGAGAGCCAATCCTCCACTGATCAGTGATCCTACTGTAAGAGGAAGAAGCATCCTTTACAGCGCACCCCCTCTTTAAGAAGTGACTGAATTTTGCTCTGAGTTATTTTTATGTCCTTTGAAATAATTTATTGAAATCCTAACTTGAGATCATGAAATCGAGTGGATTTTTTTCTGGTAGAAATTTGCAAAATTGTATTTTACACTCATGCAGTCTTCTTGCCGTCAGTACTGGTGCAACTGTGCTTTGGGTCAATTCTGTTGATGAAATTGGGAAAATACATTATACAGCTGTTTTACAGTGCTTTGAATAGTGGGAATTTTAACATTCGTTGTATATACATCATTAGTATAAGTAAATGAGATCAGAGCTATAGATCTGCTATGAGAAGTTGAAAGAGGGCTGACTATTCCTTTCTAATGACTGAAGTACCTACACAACCTATTAGCACAAAACAAAACAAAACAAAACAAAACAAAAAAACAAATTTCAGTCCTCACTTAAAAATAGCTGATCCATACATTTTTGCTGTGTACTTTAATTTTCTAGTCAAATCTATTTTTCCAATCATGATAAATGGGAAATTGATGATAATTAAAACACAATTATATTCTCAAATTAAGTTAGATATTTGACTGTATCTGAGTCTTCTCTTAGTAGAAAAACATGTACGTGTAATTCCTTACTATGAGAATTCATTAATATGAGCTTGCTTGATCAGCATCTTCTTTAGGGCAGTTCCAAACTACTGACAGAACCTCAAAATCAATTTGCATGTGGTGCAGTGACCAGTTCACACACACCTCTCATAAATGGATGAAACAGTGTAATTGCATGAAATGTCTACAGGATCTAATAAGTAGTCAAGTGTGCAGCTCTTGAATGGCCAAGGAATGGAAGCTAAGGTTCCCAACTTTGTAATGAACAAAGCCTGTAAGTTTAAACCTCTAGAATTATTTATTGGCACCATAGTTAGTATGTCAGAATACTTGACTTTTAAGGTCTTTGAATAAAAGATGCTCTTAAAGTGCAGCTCCCAGAAAAGAGCCGTTGCAATAAATATCCAAACATCTTAAATTAATGGTGATATGTTGATAGACTTGAAAGTACTTATGACAATCAGAAAAAGCATACTAAAGCAAAGGTAATATTTCCAGCTTAAGTACAATAGACCACATTCATTTCTACCCTTAAATGACAATGAACAATCTGAATGCTCATTACCCTGCAGCAATGATGTCTTTAATTTTAATAATAATGTAAGTGTGACATGCTTGACCTTATAAATAATATTGATGTAATAATTTCAAATATTATTTGAATAGCATAATAGTAATGGCAGCCTAAGTAGACTCATAATTAATACAATCTATGAAATTCTGTTGTTTTACACAGGTGATGGAAGAACACTAGCAGGAAATGTAGCTAACAGTTTATCATCTCCAATGCAATAAGAATCACTTTTCCTGCTCGCTATTATCTTATGCTTGCTTCTTTCTCTCATTAGCTATACTCTCTTCTCTGCTTCAAACATGGCTGCTTTTTTTCAGGGGCTTTTCTTTTACAGAAATAGTAGAAGGAAAGTGAAAAAGACTCAAATACCCAGTCCACCAAAATCTCTGTATACAAACTTCAAATGCACGTAGGTTTTAGTGAGAAATAATAGAGGCTTTCTTAGTCTTTACTCAATTTTTGTGAATCAGGCTCTAGGGCATCTATACGTCCAAAGTTTACATTCTGGAAACAAAAAAGCCACAAACTGTCTGATAGTTTTCAGCCATAGTAGCCTCTGTATTCACTGAAGAATCTAGTTTGACATCTCCTTTCTGATAACAACAGAATGAAATAAAATAAGCAAATGACAACATTTATGAGGAGTAAAAAAGAAAAAGCTTTGTATACTTTCAAGCACAGAAATACAAAACAGATATGGTGTGTTAGATATATTGCATTTTAGAAGATATGGAAGAACAATAGCAATGATAGGCATAAATTTGAAAAGATGTATTTTCTTAGTGCATGGTATATATTTGCTTTTTGACAAAGTGTAGCACTGCAGTACTCTGCTTTGAGGTCACATGGTAAATGTTTCATTGAACTCAGGGAACTGCACTTACGGATCATAAAAGGATTTCTGAGATACATTTTTTTCATACCTGTAAGGACATAATTTAATATACTGCATTTTCAGATATAGTTTGCAGCATGGTCTATGGTCTCTTTCTTTTGGTTGATGTAGATGGTATGATCTCATTATAAAACTACCTTGCATGTCTTGACTATAGTGATGTTAACGAGACATTCAGATGTTTCTGAAGAGCATCCTCAGTATTTGTGATCCAGGATCTTTGTAGATGGACATTCTACATGGCAATAACTAAGGCTGATTGGGTTCATCATTTCAGGCTCAGACTGCAAAAATCCGGTTATGTTATTTCCATAACATAAGGCATTTGGGTCACGCTTTATGAATAAACAGATAATAGTTCATCTGTGCTTTCAGTAACGCAGGTGTTGTTCTTGAGGAACA
This sequence comes from Phasianus colchicus, assembly GCF_987193195.1. Lineage (NCBI taxonomy): Eukaryota > Metazoa > Chordata > Aves > Galliformes > Phasianidae > Phasianus > Phasianus colchicus. The sequence continues at coordinate 12,288,745 of NC_143449.1, forward strand.
AATTATAGGTAGAATCCCGAAGAGGACAACTAAGGACACTGTGGCTAATGGGATACACGTATGCTTATTTCCTCCAGTGATTTTAACGAATACCTAACAGCATGTTACTGTCAAATCCTAGTGAAGACATCAGTATTTATGCCTTGTACAAAGTCAGCACTGCTCTTCTTAAGTTCCTTACTGTTTAGGCTACTGTTTCCTATTAGTATTTACGTATACAATTCGTATTTAAAGAAAGCTTTCTGCAAACAGTCACAACTAAGCTTACTTAACTAAAGTCAGAAGATAAGATAGAAATTTATTTTACTCAAATCATCTTTCATATGATAATATTTGAACACTGTTGATCTTCTCAAGTAAATTGCTTGAGAAGAATTACATTAAAAAGTGCCAAAGGTTCTTTAAGTCTTCTCAGGCTTAAAATTTCGCTTTTCAATTAGCATGACAATAGTGTCAGTGTTAATAATCACTAACCAGAATTAAAGAGGACATCCTGAGGCTTTGGGAAAACAAAATGTCTTGATGCATAAGAGTTTCAAGCATAGCACACACATATCTAAAAATATAGAAAATAAACAAAAGCAGTAAAAATAATCTGAAATGTACTGGCTTTTCCAAATATTTTTGTCCAGCCCTTTACACTGAGAATCCACTTCTATTTTTTCTTATTCCCAAACTGTTGCCTGTCTTTCCTCCAGTGCTCATTCTTTTTTTTTTCCCAATGAGGAGGTGGCCTAACTCCTTTTTTCTCCATTCAATCACTGTCTCTTAGCATAAGGTTCATTTTCTCTTTAAGATCTTCACTATTTGCTAAATGTTTAATTCGATGTTCAATTACTAGGTATCTTTTGCATGAATATTATCAACAGCCCTTGCTTTTTTTCTTTCCCCCAAACCTATGGTCTTCCCCCTTTTTTATTACTTCTGTTTTTCTTAATTTCTACTATAAAATTTTATGACTATCTTATATACTAAACTCTACATGTTAATTCACTTATTCGTCAGTTTGCCCATTTCTCAACCCAGCATACAATGTAGTATCTTTAGGAAAAGGAGAGCTCTCGGTGTTTTTATTTAACAATTTTACCTTAACTACCTAAGAAAACAAGATATGCACATTTATTAAGCTCTGTAAAGTTTTGAAAATTATTCAGAAATACCAAAGAAATTAGAAAGAAAAAAGATGATAAATGTATCACATATATTACAGAAATCAGTGGCTACAAGCAGCAAGAGATACAAATTAGTCTTTGAAATGAAGGAAGAAAAGTGGATCTTAATCCACTACCTACCGAACTACATTGGCCAGCCAACAGTATGCACCCTCTATCTTGGCCACAGCATATGCTGCTGTTTTCCCAGTGATTGCTGGGAAGAAGGTAGATAAAAAGTGAGGGTAAATCAATAGGCAAAAAGGAAAAAATGAGAAGGTTTTTGGCACAGGTCACCTCTTGCCTAGTATCTTCCACTGTATACTAAACTTTCTAAGAGTTAAAAATAATTTCAAACAAAAAAATATCTGATCAAATTAATTTTAAAAAAGTAAAATACAAAAGACTATGAGCAAAACTTACAAAAAATCCCTGAGTTAAGCCAAACAATTCCCAGCTGGTAACTTCATTGATTTTGGGAGAAGAAAGGTTTTAAATAAGGTGGAAAGAGAGAATAAAAACATTTCACACAAAAGCAATGGGAAAAGATTAATGAATAGGCATTTTTCCCACCACCATGACTGAATTCACTTGAACTGTGTCTAGGCACCTGAACTGACAGAGTGATAAACAAATTACTAGGAATTCCCTCTTCAATTACTTTTCTTGTTTTAGAGACAAACTTGTTTCGGCTGTTCTGGAACTACTGAGAAATGACATATATTTTTAAATCAACTCTATATTATTATAGTCCTAATGTTCCTCTCATTTGGATTATGCTTCTTGGATGGATTTAAATCCTTTGTAAAATATCTAACTAATACAAACATTCTTCTCCCTGGGGAATGTATGTCCTATTTTGACAAACAAGTGTAAACACAGAGACCATCCTATTAACTGGAAATACTAAGAATTGGAGAGGATCAAGACATTTACTACCATTTCCAAAAGCCTAACTCTATTTTAATTCTTTCTGAAATTCAAAATGGAGCTACTAGCAACTTGGGCTCTCATATTTCCACTAATGATCGTAGATTTTTATCAGTATCAATTCTAGCCTCTTTACAAATCTGCCTTTAAATTTTTATTCCTATAAAAAAATTAGAGGACATGTAGAAGTACCATCTGAAGGAGTAGTCAAGTCACCTTCTTTGCAAAAATTCTGTATCTCGGCTAGTGGAAGGCCATGTTCCTACCTGTGTCTAGAAGTACTGTTTCATACTTGAATACTTGCTCTTGGATATCTCTTCTCCCTAAAACTTCTGACAAAACTGTTCCTCATTTACATAATTTTGACTATGATAATGCAACTTGTAACAGAAGATGATGCCATTTGTCACATCTGTGCAGTACCTCAAATTATTTATATTTATGCAGTACTAGATACATTAGTCTTGACTTCTACCTGAGTGTCAGGATTGAGAAATACATATATTTTTTCAATATATTTTTTTCAAGCAGCTTGTTTTTGAAAGAGAGCTGGAGCACTGAAACATTTAAGTCTCGGCTGAAACTGAGACAGCTGGAAGCTGGAAAAGAAATTGCCAGTCTTGTGGGATCCTTGTTCAAATCTAGTCATGCAACTTGGTGACGCTGCATAGCTAAAATGCTTTACCTGAGAGATGATGTGTTGCTTGTGACAGCTATGGAGAAATTGCGGCTTCTGCTGAAAGCATGTACAGAAATGTCATACATTGGTATGAAAGAGTAATATGGAAGGACCTTGTATGGTAGAGATACTGGAAAACTGAAACTTATCCAAAGGACATAAATAAAATACTGTTAAGGAAGGAACATGAAATTTTATAAACATAACGCCTAATCATATATGATTTCCAAGAATTGCTATCTTTCTCTAGGATATAAACCATTTACAGTCTTCCGTTTTCCTGCTAATCACAATGACATGTGTTCACAATCAAGCTGTGTACCAAGCTGTGTTATCACATGAATTCCCAGGCTGTGCACCATAGATTTCAACAATGAACTTTTCAGCTTTCTATTACATAAACAAGTTACAGAAGAGAGAGTACCCTTGAGACCTGTGAACTGCAGACAACTTGTAAGTTGTCCTCTTTTTAGTCTGTTCAATATGTGTCATGTTAATTTTATTTCATTAAAGTGTGTTGAAGTCTCATGTGGTACAAAGTCAATATGTACTTTAGAGAATATGTAAATTATAGCATTACAGCTGTAGTCATTCTCAGTGGAATGTTTTATCTAAAAACTTCCTAAAAATTGAAAAGCTGCAGAGCAGGGGACTTAATCACTCATGATTTAAGACATGTAAATGTTCCAATATAAAATAGGAAATCACAGTTTGCAAGCACAAATGAAAACAGATCAACATGAAAAAAATGTAATACTTCTGGAATTACATAACAAGTAAAACATGCATGCCTGTGTTTATCAAATTTTCTTGTATCTCTTGTACTTCAAAACAAGTGCTGCAGAAATTAAAATGAAATTAGGTAGGATCCAAAATAAGAAAAAATAAAACTACTGCATTGCACTTATAAGAGATCTTTTGATTTTCTCATGCTGTTTATATTTTTGGTGGTATGGACTTGTCCCATGTGGTCACTGTATGTCTAATCTTGAAAAAAAAAAAAAAAAAAGTAGTTTCCTCATTTATGATCTTTTATCTGTGCTTTTCTCTACACAGATAAAGTTAATCTTCATTAAAAAATTTAATCAAAACAGATTTTCAGATTATTTTTTTTAAAGGATTGCCAGACATATATGCAAACATCATTTATTAAAGAATAACTAAGAATAAGTTACAGATTGGACTTAAGGTGTTCTTTGAAGTCCATATTAAAGTGTTTGGGCATTATATAAACTTTAATTAAAAAATAACAGCTTAGCTTTAGGCAGAAATTTCACTTTGTCTTAAGTGAATAGGAGTTTATTTCTGTAAAAAATGAAAGTAAACATTGTTTATGAAAGTAAACACTGAAGCAGTCAATTTGTTTTATTTATCATGTTACTTCCTTACAATAATGAAATTGAAAAAAAAAGAAAAAAAAAGGAAAAAGTTATGTTTAATTATCTAAACTTGAATCAAAATTTCATGTTATTTGGTCTTACTTCCTGTGCTTATTTTTTTTTAAGCTATTGGCATTTCACCATTGAATTACTGAAAGAATAGCACTGTTCCCCTTTTGGAAAATTTCATAATAGCATTTTTAGTTAACAGCATTGTATACCAGACAGTAAACAAGTAATGAGACTTCTGAAGCTACATTAAAAGCAAAAGATTTCAACTGAATGGAATTCAGAAGCTCTGTTTTGGGAACATGATTTCTCTTGAATTCCTGATCCTGCATCTTACCGGCATTCAGCATACAAGCATTCAACACATTCCAAAACACATTTCAAAACATAAAAATCATTTCATGCACCCACATCCAAAAATATTTGAGCATTCTGAAGAAGCATTCGACTCCAATTACTTGTGAGTGTAGGGAAATTCAAATGTTTAGCATAACCTTCACATCTGAGTCAAGATTTTATAATTAAAAAAGAGAATGAAAAAAGGCTCTTTTTTGTAAACAAAATTTTATCCATATTCATTCTTTTGTTCTCAGAGTATTATAGAAACTAATGAGGTATGAAATGTTGTCAGTCTTGGGTTATCAAGGCAGGAATTAATTTTTTTTCCTCAAATCTATTGTTTCAAGAAGAGGTTGCATTTGTGTCTACCAGCATTGTTTACTGTTAGTTATACCCTCTAGCTCACAAAATAAACTCTTGTAAGTACTATTTATCCTTTCAGATAATGGCAATTTGTGTTTTCTACATACTACAAGAAGTTTATTTTAGTAGATTCATAATTCTACTTCTACCTATAATGTAGATATATGAAAGAAAATGCATTACTGCCTTAATCTATTTTTGTTCTTGGGAAGGAAACTGAATTGTATACTGAACCATAAAAAGCACAAAATGATTTAACTAATCTGTGACAAATTCTGCAAAATTAAAAAAGAATTTGTAGGGCAATAGGTACCAAACAAAAGGGGAGCTAGGAAAACATATTAAACCAAACAGTTTTTATGGTTCTTCATTACAGATAATCTTACTTTGCGACACAGCATCATCACTAAGGAGAAGTAGATTAGCACTCACAACTCTAATGCAGATAATTTTGTCAAGGTCATTAGATGTTTAGTAAAGCTGTAAAAGAATTGCACCTGGATGACTTTGTAATGCTTTGTATATCGGGAAATGGGAAATGTCGTGCAGATTGGTTACAGATTATTTTAGGGGATTAGTTACAGTGCTTGCAGATGCATTTGCTAGGGGTAAAACTAGGCGGACAACAGGTTCAGCATCATCTGTTATAAATTCTAATTTTGTACCAGGCACAGGCCTATCAATTTGTGTCTAATTATATTTTTCCATGTGAGATATAAAATACCTCAGGGTTTCCATAATAAAGGCTCATTAATGTGGATGAGAAATAATTCTGGAACTCTTTCTGCCAGGGCTAATGTTAATACAGATTCTAATTGCTCTTACAGGATATTAAAATACAGATTTTATTTTATTTTTTTTTAAATCAGTTATAGTCTAATCATTAAATTGAGTCATTTCTACAACTCTACAGTTTCAAATATTGCGTCTTACACTGCTGGGTGGTTGCATCACAACCAGTCATGTTGAACCAAAGGTTTAAAGACTAAGGAATAAAGCATAAAAGGCATCATAATCGAAGATATACAGGAGTCAACTCTTGGCAATTCCTTGTAATTCTCTTTCGTACATTTAATATATCTCCTTTTTACTTAGCTAAGTACGTTTTATAAAATGTGATTATAAAAATAAAGCAGTAAAAATAAATAATGAAGAAAAGAACAATTAGTATCACATAATAATTTAAAGAAAGTCAAGATTTTTCTCCAAAATAAATCTCTCCAAAAAACTTTTTCTTTAAGAATTTGAATTGCTAATCTTTGATCTCAAGAATATAACTTCTGAATCTAGTCTGGTCAGGTCTAGCTGGGTAAAAACAAGAGCACAATAGCCTGATACTACTTGGCATCAGGGGCAGGTAACAGCATCTCTGTTCTTCAGTTTTCTGTGTTTTATAGATGAAGAAAAAATATTGTTTTTACCCACAGCAAAAAAGAAAAAATTCTCTGTTGAAAAATTCTGAAAACACCATTGTATTCCAACAACTTTTCTGAAATAGCGTTCAAGTAAATATTTTTTTTTACTGAAAAAGAAAAATATTCATGGACTTTATAGTGATGGAAGAGACACTTTTATGCACACCTTGTCAGACTGCAAAGTACCACTAGCCTCAGGGCTGCTATCATTTGAATAGATGACAGGTGCATTTGTCACAGGATACATACTATATAGCCACCTAGATAAATAAAATATATGATGGGCAAAAGGGCCTTCATGTTTTAAGTTTTGTCAGGAGAAGAGGGAAAAGACAAAAATGAAAAGTTCTCACTTGGTATTCTAAAACACCAGCAGATTGAAAAATAAAGCTGATCTGAAGAAGCAATTCTTGTGGTAGAACTGACAGCTCCTTTATAAAAGAGAGCTGAGCTAACAATAAACTGATAAATAGATTCATAAAACCAGTATGTGTGTTCAGTAAAGTGAAAAAAGGACTTATAAAGGTAGCAAAGTTTTGATACTACAGATAAGAAGCAGCAGCAGAGAAATACAAGAATGTTCTGTATGTTCTGAGTTTAGCCACATGAGGAATACATGAACATATTTTAAAAGAAAGGATTCCACTCAAAAAATTGTTGTCAAAGTACTTTCCTTGTTTTGACAGGTACGTTAAAATATTCCAAGAATGGCATTAATGAAAAATTAATAGGGAAAAACTCTGTTAGTATTTTTTTTTTTTCAAATTTAATGCATTTTCTCACAGATAAAATGAGAGAACACAAATCTGAGAATAGACGTGATTAGTATCTATTCAACATTAAAAAGATGAATAGGATATACAACAAACATTTGTAAAGAAAAAAACGTATCAGCTATCAGCTATTTCAGAAACCAGAATTAGCAAACACTAGCCTTTCTATTCAGTAGAAATATGCTTTAAGATCTAACAAGCGACCTTTGGCAGAAGACTCCTTAAGTGATGGCATAAACCAATACCACTTAATTTTCTTTTTTTTTTAGAGATAATACTGCTGAGTTTTTTTCCTTAAAGACAAAGTTTCATTTCCTTAAAGACAAAGTAGTAGTAGTAGTAGTAGTAGTAGTAGTAGTAGTAGTAGTAGTAGTGCTTTATTTGCTTTATTGCAAATAGAAAGTTTCATCATATTTATAAATTTACCTTAGATTTCTAATGAACAATCTTTGAAGATACTAAGAGAGAGAAAGGAGGATTTATATGAACATTCAGTGGAAAAAAAGGCATTCTTGAAAGCTATATCAAGTATTTACAAGCTTCATTTTATCATAATTATTTTTATTATTATTTTATTATATTTTTAGGAGTGCACTCTTTCCTTCCTTCTTTCTAAATGTTATACTACTGAAAAAAAAACCAACCCAACAAGTTATGTAAATTTTATTGTATCTATTTCTATGTGTTTCCTTGGTTATTTACTTAAAATACTTCATAAACTTAGTATTAATATTATTTACATGAATTAAAAATCTTACATCACTATAATTGCATTGCTTTTGCTACGTGTTTAGTGATAAAGCTGTATTTGGAAGTTGTACATAGAGGCTTCCTTCAGTGTTTCACATACTCCCACTGTTTCTCATCCCTTGCTCCTCCCCAGATGTGCATACCCACATCTGCCTTGTCCTCACATGCTGCATCCACCACCATGATTTACTGCTTTCTTCTCCCTGGCATTTTCTTAAGAAACTTTTCTGAGAGTACACTGGACCTTTCCTTCCAATTTGTTTAGCTGTCATCACATCACCATGCCTGACTGCTCTGCTGAATTCTTACAGAATTCTGAGGTCAAATAATAACCAGGTTAGCTAAGGTTGAGACTGTTTAGAGGCTGATTGGTCAAAGATACAGTTAATAGATATAGAAAACAAATGAAAAAGAAAAAGAGAAAATGAGAAGAAAAGAGAGAAAAGAAGCAATAAAAGAAAACAGAAGATGTTTACAGTACACTTTCTTTTGTCAGACTTCAGGATCCTCCCCAGGATTTCTCCTAATCATTTTCTTATAAATAAGAAAACATTTTCTGAGATGCTTCCACCAAAAGTAGCAGCAGCTTGCATTTTCAAGTTGAAGTACGAACATTGTACACACACACACACACATATATATATAAAAGATCTGATGATAACATATAATGATTCATGAGGGAAACCTAAGTCTGGCAGCACTACAAACTTCAATTATATAAAAATATACAACTGCAAAGAAAAAAGATGTGCAGATCTTTGTAAAAGTATTCAGATTAAAAGAGGGCAAGCTGTGAGGGAGAATTATAATTTTATTGTAGACATTTTCTATAATTGCTTTAATAAGATGGAACAGTGAAACCACAACTGTAGTGAAATCTGAAATATTGGATGTGAAACTTCCCCCTGTAGTAGCAAAGGCTTCTGTACAGAAAAACCTCTCCCTTCTCTTTCATATGAGTGAGAAACTGGCTTAGTGAACCTAAAATGGTGAAAATTAAAAAGACATTATTTGGATTTGTTTTGTCCTAACATTTTATGTTTCTGTAAGTATATAAGGTATTATTTCAAATATTTAGAAATAGTGGGGGTAACAGATTATGATAAATTAAATTACGAATATTAAATGTTCTTCCCTGCAGAATGAAAACAATCTCTGCATTTTCCTTAAAAATTTTGATTTTATCTCTTTGGTATTTTTCAAATTGCTTGACACCTTTTTTTCTGTCATCCTAAAGATTCTGAAAACCAAATTACTAATGATTTTTTTCAGACAACCTCACAAAATAAATGTATGAGAAGCAGTCATTCTTTAAGTTTCAGTCCATTCCAAATACACAATTTGTTGTGCAATATGGAGAATGGGTTTATGCACTGAATCAATAGCAAACATCCCATAAGGAGAAAAAAATGTTAAAGAAGAAATAATTTATAATAAATGTCTCAGTTCTACAAAGACACTTGGCACTGTGACATTTCTGTTGGACTCAAGACTCAGAGACTACTTAAAGACTGTTGGTATAATGACCAAGTACTTCTTCAGAAGCTATTTTGAGAGAATTATTGGCTGGGCATCATCTTTCAATCAGTGGATAATTCTTTCTGTCATTCTTTCTTTTTCTTTCTCTATGTTTTCCCCTGATTTAGGCTAAACTTAGATTTATTTAAAAAATCTACAGTAACTAACAATAAAAAAACCCAAATCCACCAACCAGCTGCCTCTGAATTACAAGTATGCTACATACTAGTAGCTACATCCAGACTAATAGATTTGAATAGTATGGGTGTTTTTTTATTTTAAAAAATGAACATTTATATCACATGTTTTTTCTTATGATCTCTTTCATCTCTATAAATTGATTATGAAATAAATCAAAAACCAGAAACCAGTACAGTCAAATTAAAATGTCCTGACATAAAATATTCATACAAAATTTTCCAATATTATTGGGGTATTTTTCATCATGCATTTGCCACACATCCATGTTAATTATAAAAAGCTGAAATGAGTAGCTTTTTTTCCTCTCTCAAAAAAAAAAAAAAAAAAAAAAAGCAAAACCAACAAAAAAACCCAACAGTTCATGAAATAGCAGACACGAGCCGCAATTTGGAGATTTGTAAACCTTCTAGGTAAAGTCTTTAATAGGATAGGTATGGTAATACAAAGCTTACAGAATCACAGAATGGCCAGGGTTGGAAGGGACCTCAAGGATCCAGGGCCACCAACCTCCTCATTTAATGCTAGACCAGGTTTATACTTAATTTTAAGGAAATTAAGCTGAATACTAGAATTGTATGAACTACAACCAATTTTATACTACAAGAAAGGTAAATAATGAGGCAAAGAGTCATTTCTTATTGCCTATGTCTATATATTTATGCAATTGTCATCTGGTTTATTATATCTGTTAATTCATTTAACAGCTGTACTACAAACCAGTAGTATTTAGTAGATTCTACACACTTTCATAACCCCTCCATAAGAAGACACTAGGTTAGATGTGAAACACTGAACACCACTCTGAAATATATTCTATACAGAATGAATATTGTTTTTTAAAAACAATTCTTTTCCTTATTATTTTCATTTCAATTTAAAAACAAAGCCAAATGGAAGTAAATTAGATTTATGCATATGCTTACCTATAAGCATTTTAGATTTTCTTTTAGTACTTTTGTGACAGCTCAATGCATGAAGATAAGAGGGTGGCTCAGCTCTTAGATTGTTTTTAAATAAAACATCTATGGTTAGCTTGAAGATACTTTTACATTCTTATGACTAGAAGATATGCTAAATTAGCAGTGAGAGTTTTACCTGAAGTAAAAAAATAGAAAAATATCTGTACCACGATTTAAGACAAAAGGATTGAAAATTATGCCTATTCAAAATACTTTTTATCATGCAGTTAGGTATCTACATAAGCCATGTAGCCATGGAAAATGTTTGGAAACCAAGATTATGTTTGCTCAGATTTTATTTTGAAACGATTTACTTTTTCTCTTTTTGAAGTCTTCTATTAATCAATTAGTACAGATGGTAGGCACAAGCCACTACTGCTCCTCTTAACACATTTGGAGTCATAAGGTGATGCCTGTTAATACTACAAATTTTGTTTGGTGATTAGATTAGAAACATGAAGGACATAAAGTGAATCATTTATAGTTTCTTAATTCTCTGTGATTGATTCAGGTCATGTTTTCTGTTATATCACATCTGATTGCCAAATTGTCAGCTCTAATGCAAATCTCATTTTTAATCTCCCCTGCAGCCCAATTACAAAATTACTTTTTGACAAAGTTCCTAGACTGTAGAATTATCATGTCATTATAAGATGAAGACCTGAAGTTTAAACTTGTTTTGTTATGTAAAAATACTAAAGGCTACTTTTTGAGGTACTAATAAAAATCATAAAAAATTCATAGAAAAGCCTACCATGCCCAGAATTTAAAGAAGCCTACAAAGTCACACAGTGAATGAAAAAGACAGAAACTTCAGTAATCTTCCAAAGACTGGTATTACTGAAGCAGTATATATACAATTAACAGAGAACACTGCTGCAACTTTTGGGATACTGGACGTAGCCTTCAATTTTATGATAAAAATTTAGTGTTTCCATTCTCTGAAGAGAACCAAATAGGGATTAAGGTTTCTTTCTCTATGTAAAATCCCTTGTCTTGATACAGTTTTATATTGGTAAAGGGAAAATAAAAGGGTCTTTCAATCAAGTATTGCTGCTGATAAATTCTAGTGATCATGTGTGTAGCTACAAATCTCACAAGTCTCAATAAAACTTCTGTTGAGGTATTTCTTTCTTTTCCTCATATTTGGAGCTGAGCATGTTTCTGGGAGTGCAGAGAACAACCCAACCCATGCTGTCAGCTTGCCACCACCCCTGCATCCCTGTGACTTCTCATCTGTCTATGCTCCCTTGCATGTAGCAGAAGTTTGTGAACACCAGTGCACTTCATGACAATGTAGAATGAATGTACAATCCATTACATGTAAACATCCATTATTCAGGATGATGCTTCAGAAACAATTTAGCTATTAGCTTTTTTTATCATTAATATATAGTGCTTCCCCTAGCCCTATCACAGCTGGTCTTCCATACATCTACCTACACCTACACAACACACTTATTTTGTGTGTATGTCACTGTCAAACACCAGTTGACAGTAGGATGGCACAAATTTAGCAGTGCACTCTGCAAATGCTACACTTTTCCACAGATACCACTGGATTTACACAGCTTCCTTAGTATATGAGGGGAATTCTGTTTCTTTACAATCAACAGCCACAGCAAGAACGTCAGTAATATAGAGCATTCATTCTATTACAAGAAGCAATGAACAAACAATGCACATTAAAGTGAGATGCCATTTTAAAATTACACTGTTATCAAATGCTCAAGGATTTCTTGGCTTTAGATCTAATAAAAAATGAGTTATCTGATGAAGAACAAAATTGATGTATACTTCCAAAATCTTTGAAATAGTAGAAAGAAATTAATCACATTTTTTTCTTTCAATTGTTATAACAATGATAAATGATATGCTCCTTGAAAAATGTTGCTGAATCATCTAGTAAATTGTTTGTTTTACATCAGGTCTCATCCATAGATATGCTGACCTTCAGAGTATTCCTGACTGGCTCAGTTATCAAAATCTGTTTTTTTCTGGCACAAATTTTACTCTTCCAAAACTGCAACTTGTCCATTTGTAGAAAAGGTTGCCAGTAATTGTGCCTGTTGATAAACTGTCATTTTTTTCTTCAAATCAGATGAAGGTATCATTAAATCATCAAGTAACCCATTCTCTCTGTCATAAACACACTGATTGTTTAAAATGTGGGCAAAGTGTAATTGCATTCACCATTCTGAAAGCTGATAATTCAGGAGAGTTAAACTCCTTTATCATTTACACAACTGACTAAAAAGGAAATAACAATAAAAATTAATACAGACTGTTCACCATCTGATACACATTTTTTTCTCTGAAAAGCTTTTCTAATTGCCTCCTGTAAGGAATGCAATGTTTGAGAGGATGACAGTCACTTAATTAAGACTCTATAGAAATGGTTGTGTAGATGACCACACAGGTACTGTACCATGGCACAATTACAGTTACAGTGGAGAATGACTCAAAGTTAGAGCATTTACAAACTTTTAGTACATCATTTTTTTAGTACATCAGTAGCTGTATTAAAATTGGAAGAATCACTCATGCTTTTAACTGTAGCTACATATTCCCTCTTTACCACTGCACTCCCAGGGTCCTTGTGTAGAAATATTGATTGTAAACTGCACTAGGGTGTATTATTGCCTGAAGGCTAAGCAATCTCAAATTCATTTGGTCCCACTTATTAGGTGAGCCAAACATGGCTTTTCCAGTATGATTTTTCTCACGGGAATGGATAAAGAGCTGAATATGTAACAGCATCCTACAGCTTGAAAGAACTTAGGCATGCTAATTTTATCAGAAGTAGTTATCCTGACGTTTCTGTAATTACTGTAAGCTGGTCTTTAGTTTTAATTTTGACTATTGTGGAACTCAAAAGCCACTGTAAGACAAGATAGGCAAAGTTTCCAGGAAAGACTCAACCTGACACATGACATTTTAATTCTGTACATCTCCCAGAGGAGGAGTTCCTCCTACTCAGGTGGGAAAACCATGATCTATGGGGTAATTACTTAATTCATGCTAGCTCTAAACAAGTTAAAAGGAATGAATAGCAAAGTACAATGGATCAAAGATGCCAACTGGAAGCTTCACTGCTTTGGCTTCATCAGCAAAAGCAAGCAGCGTCACAGCACAAGAGCTAACTGTAATAAATCTAGAATCAACAAGAAAACATTTAAATTACACTGAAATTACTTAAAACCATGATTCTACAAATCCAAGATTATTACCTAAAAATTATAGAGAATTTTTACAGTATAGGAAATGTATTATAATACTTTATTTTAACAACCTAGATGGATGTATTATTTGCATATAAATAATAGGAAGTATATTTGCCACATGCGAAAAGACGTATTTATATGTACAAATTTAACAGCCAGGGTTTGGGAATCTATATGTGCATTAAATTATACAAAGTAAATATCATTTGTCATTGCTTATCATCACTACCACATTATCAGTTGCAGACAGTTCTTTCAAATTTATATTTACAACCACTTTTAATTGTGAGACAAATTAGGAAGATTTTCAGAGCATTAAGCCTGCAATTGTTTCCTTTTTTTTGCATAGTAACAGATGGGCGAATATCTCTTGGGATCAGAGAATCAAGAAATCTTTACTTGAAAAGCAATTTTAACTCTCATTGTAATCAATATCTTTTATGATATACTTTAAAAGCTAGTTAAATAGGAAAGCAAAAGATGTTAATGTACAAAGACATATGCAAATTGAATTAAATATTCAATTAGGTTAAATGGTCAGTTGAACTTATTTTTAATTCATGTCAGTGCAATCCTTAAGGAAAGAATAAAACTCCTATTAAAAATTATAACTCTCATATTTCAGTTCTTAGCTTTTAGATATTGGTAGGTTTTACGGACTCATTTTCCTGAAGAGGTGAGGGGGACAACTACAAAATTCCAAACTTAGTAGGAAACCATAATCATCAGTTTCTACAATTCACTCATATGATCATGCCTAAACAATTTTACTACAACGTGGAGTATTCTTGCTGACTGACTGATGAATTCAACTTTTTGAACTTCAGTGCTGATGCATGCATGTTTGAATAGGAATGATTGCTTCTTTGTCTTTTCTTTCTCATTCCAGAATTATCCACTATGATAAGCTTCCTGGATGTAATTTTAAACAATTTTGAACAAATCTGAGCTGTCTTGACATTTTACTTTATCCAGAAACAAATCTTTTTATGTTAGTAACAGTGATTATTCTGACTAGGGCAAAATTAATTTTCCACAGCTTGAAATCACCTCAGAAAGGCTGACTTTCTAGATGAAATCTTACTTTTTAAACAGAAGAAATGCATATTTTTGTTTTCATTATATCCCAGGTGTGATTTTTGTTTTATCTAAATCATTTTCCCAAGCTTAGTAAAATTCCTTTCCATGTGAATAATGTTAATATATACTATAAGGCAGAAGTTATTTTAAGAACAGCTGGATATATTTCAATTTCTCTGCTCTCTTGAAAAGCTAAAAATGATGAAACAGATAATTACTCTAATGGGAAATGTCATTCTGTGAAGAGAACAGGCAATAGTTAGTTTTGCCTCAAAAAAATGTTGAAGGTAAGCTCAGAGACTTCTCAAAGAAGCATTCTGCTCTGAGAATTTTTCCCCTAACCTGGGACAAAGGCCAAGACATTCCTGAGGTGTAGCTAGTTCAATTTCAACGTTCACTAAATGGACTTAAGCTTTGGACCTAACCTCACTGCCTTTAAAACAATGTCATGAAAAGTACTATAGTAACATTGTACAGACAAATAACATAAAAAGTTGGTCAAAATGGGATGGACTCCAGCGAAGTGAAGTGCTTCCTCCCCCTTCTTTTTTAAAAAAGCTCTAAATCTACCTGCCACATTCTGATGTGTGGATGATAGGAATTACTGTTCCTATCTTGGAGTACAAGCAGCATTTTATATGAGCTTTGACCATTTCACTTCTAGCATGTTGCTAAGTAAATTCACCTAGCTATTTAGATCACATTTTAAGCCAATATTCCCAAAAAATTTTAAAATTATATGGTATATTTTTAATAATATATTTTATCTATTCTTATTTCTAAATAAACATGCTTTTTTTCCATTGAAAATACATTTAAAAACTTTACCTTTCTAAGCTTGGGTAAAGAAACATGGAAGATTATTTACAGTTAGGATCAATTTTGTCTTTTCAGTCTTCGAGATTTTGCCTATGAACAATAATGTATGTATGTGAAATACATTAAAAAATGATAACCTAAGATAAGTTCATTTTACTGAAGAAAGAAATTATTTAAACACATAGTCCTGCCTTCTTGTTTTTGCATTCATGTAATTGTTAGCTCAAAATGCAGATACACTTCTGTAATGGTGAACAACAGATTCTCAATAGATGTAAGAACAACCTACATAAGAAAGATTTGTGATAAAATTACAGCAGCATACGTAATGCTTTAGAAGCCTATCTTAGCTGGGCACGCTTGCAGTAATACAAATTTCTATAACAAATGATAAATAGCCCATATTCTTTATTTAAGAGGTCACATTGATTTTTGAAACAGTTGCAGTTAAGTAGCAATATTAAGAATGCATGCATCTTAATTACAACCAACTCAAATGTGCAATACTTTTTAATGATGGTAAATAAATCAATCAGTATGAATTAACAATGATAGAGAC
Source organism: Phasianus colchicus (assembly GCF_987193195.1). Classification (NCBI taxonomy): domain Eukaryota; kingdom Metazoa; phylum Chordata; class Aves; order Galliformes; family Phasianidae; genus Phasianus; species Phasianus colchicus. The sequence goes on from NC_143449.1 coordinate 12,304,893, forward strand.
TCAGAACCAGAAATGCTGTACCTGGCTCTTTCAGACTATAGCTCTGAGTATATTCTGCTGGAATGTAGTGTCTATTAACTGGAAGTTACCTACTATACTGACAACACACCCCCAAAAAGTATAATCATATTTATTGCTAGGATGAGATTTCCACTCTTTTGTTAGAGTAAGTTTTGACAAAAGTTAACTTAATTTCCTAATTCAACTGAAGTTAAAACTGTTTCTTGTCTCAGTGTTGTGAGATCTGTTGAGAACAGGAAGGATAATGTTTTAAATATGGATTAGATGTTGTGGGAGAATATTAGGCCTGCAAGTGCAAGTACAGCCAGTACCATTAAGACAGGACAGGCAAGCTTTATTCACTGTAATCACAGCAAGAACAGCCACTTACATTGCTTCACAGTAATGAGAGATGGGAGGAAAATAATTCTAGTGTTAACAAAGCCAGGTACACATTCTTGGGACTCCAGACAATTACTTATATGTTAATAAGGCCAAAGTAGCCATGCCTGGGAGAGCTGAACTGCTTGTAACTCACAGCTTGTTTATTGCCACAAGTGACAAAATGGAGTGCATTAAAACACCCAACTAAAAATAGCCCTTTTTGTGTAATCCTGCGTGGCATTTGTATCATCTACATATACACACTCTTCTCACCAGCAGTGCATGAGGGCTGCCTCCTTCCAGCCCAAGGGAGCCCCAGGAGCCAGGCCCGGTGCCGAGCCTGCTATGTGATAGCAGGGACACAGCCAACATCTTGCAGCACCCACAGGACTGGCGAAGGGCACTGGGGCTGGCTGGGACTCAAAGCCATGGGTCGAGGGAAATACTGCTCAGGGCCATGGAGATTGGTGAGTGCTCTCAAGGCTCTGACATCTTTATATTGACAGCATATTGACAGTTGTTATCATAACCTGCTCATATATGTGTAAATATCCTGTCAAATAAGTAAGTAATCTAATTTACTTAAGTATTCAGCTTGATTGTTATGGTGCAATTTGAAGCCACAGGTCGAACAGGCTGTCTGGACAGACTCAGGGAATACAGATGCATGCCAGCAATTTTGCACCGTCACTCTATTTGCTCTCTGTTTTATTTGTGGGTGTTAGTCTACAGGTTGTCAGTGCAGTGTGCATGTCTGTTCACACCTGAGCTCCTTTTGGAGCAAACCAGCTAGTACCTGGGGGAGACAGCTAGCCACAGACATGCATGCCATGCTGACTGAGCAATGGGTGATGTAAACAGCACAGCATTTCAGAAAGTGACTCCCTGTTTGCATTTAAAAATGAACGTATGTTAACAGAAACATATGCTTTACCGTATACTGTGATTTCATCATCTGTAACATGCTCAGGTGTTCTCTTACATCACTTCTATTTTTCATTAATCATTTTTATTTGGAAAAAAAAACACTGGCACAATTGTATTTCCTTCATCAGATAAATTTCTCAGCTAGATTGCAGAAATCAGCTGCCAGCTGGCAAACTGAGAAATGCACTGCAAGCCAGGCTGAATTATAAATAGATTTGATTTTGAGTCCACTTAGGCTTCTTTAAAATAGCAGAATCGAAACACCAAAAAGTGCCAAGATATACATCATATGAAACTGCTATAAACCTGCTCTCATTTTTGCTGTGTTTTCAGTACACTGAAATTAATATTAAATTCATTCCAATATAAATTTTTTGAGACTTAAATGCACGATTCTTTTGAGGCAGCTGCACTCTGACAGCCTTAAAAAAAACTATTTTAAATAGAATCAGATATAAAAGAAAAACGTTGCAAATGAAAACTGTAATTAACTAACTAATAGGTAAATTGCACCTTATTTTCATCTTTTTTTTTCCCCTCTGTGTTCATATAAATGTACTTACCACCACAATAGCACCTGATACAATCGTGATTTCCTGTTGTTTTACAGATCAGGAAGTGCATGAAGTACTGAAATGTGGGGGGAAAATATCATCAGTTTTTACAAGTAAAGGAAGTTTAAATTCTCAACTAAAACATAGAAATATGAATACTGGGATAAGAAAAAAAACTTCAAATAATTGAGCTTGCTAAAACATAAGGATTAAGTTGTAGACCATCTAGACTGTAGCTGGTATAAGCAGAAGTTTCCACAAGTAACCTTGGATTGAACCGAAGATAAGCTGTACTCAAAGAAAAAAATGGAAAAATAAATTTAATGGGATTAGAACAGACTCTTGGAACAAAGAATAGCTGACTTTCTCCAGTATATAGATTCCAAAGGTTCCAAAAGCTCTAAGGCTGTCTGATCACAAGACAGCTGGGATCTTTTTAAGATGGGGCAGAATTTTACTTTTCTTTAAACAACTTTGTATGCCTTCAAATAAACATCTTTTCTGAGACATAGACTTGTCATGCTGATAAAATCCCCTAAGTTATTAATTATATAGAACGTTATCATCATGATAGTCCAACACCAAGACATTATGATTGTAGAAACTTTTCCTAGCTTTAAGAATAGTGCATCCACACATCATCTTGCTATATGAAACTATACATTGCATCAACATTGCCATGAGAATTACAATTTTTTTTTTTTTTTTTTTCCAGGAAGAAAGACACTGAGTTCATTGATCACAAGACTAATTTGAAAATTTTATATGCTATTTCAAACTCTACAGATTAAAACTGTTCCTTTGTTACAAAATATTGTACCTCAGTAATATGAGATTTGAAGAAAAGTAAGCAGCATTTATTTTCTGTCTCTCTCTTTTTTTTTTTTTAATCTGAGATTAATCGGATGAGAAATAGAAAACAGTTCTGATTGCAATCTAAAAATATTAATTTCATAGATGAGAAGATACAATTTGTTCAGCTGTTCCTTTCCAGAAACTTTACTCACATTATGTGAAAGGTTTTGGTTTTCAGTATTTCTTACAGTATTCATCATCCACAATTCTGGTCCAGACTTCATTATTTTGAAAGAAATAACATCATTATATAGGAATTAAGCTTCTATTAATCTTGAAGCTCTTTTCCTGCATCTTCAAATGTGAACACTAGTACTAATTAAGAACTTTAAAGGACACTGAAAGAAACTGAGTTTGTCTGATAGATGTCATAGCAAGAATGGAAAATGTAAAAGCTTTCCTACTATCTTAAGATAGCAGAACAATCTTCATCTTCAGGTCTATACTTGCAGAACTAAACCCAGGCAAGCAAGTTATTTAAGGATTTCATCTTCTTACTTCTTCCATTTTTTGATAGAGTAATCCTGCCAGAGATGAGATGTATGTGATATGGGATCATGACTTACCAAAAAATAAAGCAGTCGGCAATAAAAGTCACAGAAAAGTGATAATATTGAAGCCAGTGCACTGTTTGTAGAAATGCTGTTTCATCTTGTTTCTCTATCTTTATGCAACTTTCCACAGTTTCCATTTAAAAACAAACAAACAAACAAAAAAACCTCTGGGAAACAAATAGATCTTTTTCTGTCTGAAAATATATACATGTGTATACACAGATTAGACCTCCAACAATTAAAAGACTTAAGAAAATTTTCTTCTTAAGACAATTTATTGAATATTCACTGCATATTTTGATACTATTTCATATGCTTTAAAGGAGGAAATACCGTTCCCTTTCAAAAATAAATGCGCATGCCCCTTGATTTCAGAATAATGAAAGGAGGAACTTTTAAGCGTCCAATATTTGAATATTTTACATCATATTTGAATACCTGGTGAAGACATTGGTGTGGAATGGAGATGTTCAAGCATAATGGCATCAGTTACCTTAACTACAAAATAGGTTCTCTTCTTTCTAAAGAATATTGGAGCTCAAAATGTATTTTATGGCATTATGAATATCTATTGATAGTTGCATTTCCTTGCAGTCTAGTGTATCTAACCAATATGTTTCATTTTGTATAGTTACATGTTATTAGAGGAATATATATTAATATACTTATGTTAAAATAGTAATATTTATTATAGTTCATTATGAAACTGTATAAAGAATGCAACTTGAATTCAAATAAAACATGGAAGAGATTAAAAGACTTAAAACAGCTTGAGTGAGTCATGAAATGTCTCACAAGTTACTGGTCCTAAGAACCTCCATGACTAACCACCTTGTTCAGGTTGGCAGAGGTAGAAAAACCATTAAGTTGGGAGGAATTAAGCCTTTCAGAATGAATGGCTTCCATCTTTAACAACATCTAGAAACTGTATTGTGGACATGAAGGAATATTCCACTCCTACTCACAATGTTGACCAACGTGAGACCGTCCTCTGCAGCAGCACTTAGGCTGGGGAAGCAAGGTGCCCTGATACTGATTTATTAAAATATGATATTGAGTATCCATTTACCTTCTTGAAAAACCTATAGCCTCTAGTACTTGATTTCTTAAGCTTTTCATATATTTTATATGTTTATTATTCTGTGGTCCACAACTGGAATAGTAACTGCCAGATAACACAACATTTGTGCACGCCATGTCACTCCAATTAACTGCATGAATGATGGGGGAAAGAGATGTACCCTATAGATGGCAGTGTAAGCATACCGAAGAAACTCTGGTGAGCCATCAAGCAGAATCACTTAAAAACATTTGTGATGAACAAAAAATTCATAAAACAATTACTACAAAGGGAATTAAAAACATGGTACGCACTTCTCAGATTAGATCAACCAGCAGCACTTTCAGAACGTGTTTCAGTCCGTTAAAGAATCTCTGTGGCATGTTTTTGATACTGGTAACATGCAATGAGCTAGTATTCCATCATCAGAATTCACTCTTCTGCAGCTCCTTTTACATGCTTACAGATGATTAGAAAAGACTGAGAGCATTTTCTGAGTTAATATAGAGTTTAAGCATACTGTCCTTTAAGTATGGACTCCTGTTAGAATACATTTTAATATTTCATTACCTAAGCAAAAAGATAAGGTATTTGAGCAGCTCAAGAAAGAAAATAGAATAATTTAATGGCTTTACATTTAAAACAGATGAATATCATATTTTCCTAAAAGTCTTTTTAGAGTTTCTTGCAGTCACAGAGCTATTCTGCGTATCTGAAACATTCATATATAGACAGACAACTGCGTGCAAAGGTATCTAGTAAGAGCAGACATGTTTGGTAAGGTTAATTTATTGAGGAGTTATATCATTTGCATTAAGTTTTAAGCATCTCAAAACTTTTTTTTTTTTTTTTCCCAAGTCATTCAGTAATCCCTAACACTGTTTGAAGTGAATTAATGAAGATTACAACATGTGGAAGCATCTGACACTTTGGGGATATGGTGCTAGGGAGGTTTAGGGGGTATTTTTATACACATTTTATAAGCAGAGTAAATCTTGGACTTCAAGCATTGTTTTTGGACATGAAAGAGTTTGAAAATCCTATTAAGTTCTTTGTGGAAATGGTCTAGAAGGACTGCTGCTAGAGTATAAGCTATTCTACATTATCACTTATTATAGCAAAATCCTAACTTGTGAAGCCAAGGGAGTTCCTGAAAACACTTCTGAAAAATTATTCTCCTTTACTTGCAATATTTTCAGTCATGTATATTACCTTTTGTGAAAATATAATGGAGTGCATGACATCTTCCTATTTCTTTTTTTAAAATAGCATACTTTTGTGCAGATAAGCCAGTGTCAAATTAACTTATTACATAGTTCTGCAGCCATTTTGAATAAGACTGATTTCTGTTTTTCCTGGAGGTGTTTTTGTTTGTTGTTGGTGGTGTTTTTTTTTTTTTTTTTTTAGCATCTCTATGTTATATGAAGTTTGGCCTTGCGAGAAAGTTAGTTTTATTCTCATGTGCAAAAATTTACTAGAAATTAATAATAATAATAAGAAGAAATAATAAGAAGAAATTAATAATAATTAATTTAGAGAGCAGTTTCAACAGTTCTAAGTAATCTGTGGTTTTTTCCGTAATAGCTGTTTAATGAAGCAAATACAAAGTCTGTGCATCTTTAGTAATGTATAACATCTTATTTATGATTTTCAGATCTGATTTCTACAAGTGTTATTCCTTATCCATTTTGAGGTGGATCTGTTTACAACGGGTCTGCTAAGAAGACTAAAACAATTTAATTTAAATCAGAGCAGCAACAAAGCTTTTATCAGACAATAAAGTAAACATAAAAATCCAAAATTAACAGAGACTAGGAAAGCATGTGTGAGTAAAAGAGAGATATACAATGATGTTCTCGATGCCCACTGTGTCCCTGCAGGTGATTTCTAGTTTTCAGGCTTGGCTGCAGCGACTTTCTGAGTTGCACTAAAGGAATAAACTCTGCACAGTCCCAAGGAAATTCTTCTCATCACTTTTGTGGCCTGACTGTCCTTTCTCAACTCCTCAAGCACTCTCAGTCTCAGCATGAGCTGCACGCAGGCTTCCAACTCTCTGCTGTGAACACTTGCCTGCCCAAGCCTGCAGTCTCATTTTTTTCCCATTTCAGCCTGTCCCCAAGCTCCCACTGGAGCACAGACAACCTTTCTACACATTTCTACCTGACCAGGCTCCCTAAAAGAACACAGTAATTGAGAACAATGTGGAAGAAAGCACCATGTCATAAATAGCGTCCTAAATATATTGTCATGTTTAAACATCACGCCATGTTTATGCAATGTAAGATTTCTTGTACAGATAAAGCAATTAAATGCTCAGACCAAACTTCCTTTCTGGTAACCCCTGCATGCTGCAAGGATCTCAGGTGCATACAGAAGTGCCCTTTCAAGTACAGCTTAATGCTCCTTTCAGAGAAGTTTTTTGCCCCTTTGTACCTTAAAAAAGTGATATTTCCTGCATATAGGAATTTCTTTGTGGCAGGACAAACTCTGCTATGCTTTGGAGTACTCTCTATAGAGAGAGAATGAATGGGGCAAATATATAGAAACATTAGAATCCAGCAGAAGTTTCACAACTAGAATAATCGACGAATGAATATTTGAATACATTAAAAATATTCTGAATGAATATTAAAATATTTGAATGAATATTAGCAGAAAGCAGGCCAGCCCAGGGGCTCATTACAACATAACTCATGATTTTCTAATTCAGAAAGAAAGACTAGGGGTCTTTATTAAGCACACAAAATGTGCTTTATTTTTGTAAGTTGGGAAAACAATATCTAATATTGTCATTCTTGGATGCCTTCTTTTGTGTTAAAATAATCATATTATTTCAGTCTGGAAAAAAAGAGTAAGCAAAAAGTCTACTCTTGGAAAAATATATGATGGCTTGAAAATACTAACTGTACCTGTGTTCTGTAGAATGGTGAAAACAACCTCTGTTTATGCTGCTTTTTTTCCTTGATTGTAAGGAACAATGAATATGGATTAGCTTCCACAAATTGAATCTGTCATATGATTTCATTTTAATTTTCTTTTTTCCCCAGATTAGCAATTAAGTTTCACATTCCATCACCAGTAGTGACCAATTTTAAATTTGTAAATTGTAGAAAATTATGTACAAATTTAAATGTTAAAAGAAGATTAGAATGGCAAAGATTTAATATCAGTTAGAGGATTAAAACACAGCTGGAGAGTAAGATCTTTTCAAAAATAATCTTTAAACTCATGTAGTATAGGCAAAACATGATTAAGATTATTGAACTTCACAGTATAGCTGGTTCTTTTGCAACTCTGAACTCAGCTAATAAATCCATGATATTTGTTGGTGGTGCCTACTTCTTGGAAAAGCTCTTGTTGGGTTGAAAGGCATGTTGAGAAAAGGAAGCAGACATACAGGAAATACTTCAGCAGCCAACGGAATACCTAACTTTTAACAGAGAAAATGTAGTCCAAATTATACGCTTACCCCCGCTGAAATAAATGGGGAGGTTCAGGTTCCATGTTCTTCAATAGAACCTATTTTTCTGTTAGAAAATTGTACTGAAATCTGAGTAGGTTTAGTTTTTCATACCTGAGCCTTCATTAGAAAGAGCTTAGAGACAAATTCTACATTGATTCTTAAGTTCTGTTATTGCAGTGGGATCATAGAGGTAATGTGATTGCTTCGTACTTTAAAGGCTTCTGAAAGTTTGTATGAAGTTTCTTTGAATGACAATTCAGTGGTCTAATTGAATCAAGTATAAGCAATCATGAAAATAGTTTGCAGATGCAATAGAGAATGCATACATAATATGAACAAACAAGAGATTAAAAAAAAATAATCTAGTAGTATTTAACGTCTGTCAGTTTTAACACTTACACTTGCATGCAAGAATTTCCCCAGAATTAACCCATCTCTAATTCTCTTTAAAAACAATTTTATTTACTTACATGAAATAAGGTAGGAAAAGAGAAATCAGGAAAAAAAGATAAAGCACTGTCATCAAAGTGAAACTTCATGTTTGAAAATCAACAACCGTCTTATAGCCAATCTTTCTAAAAATCCATGTTACATGCCTGAAATTGGCTTTGAGGAAAAGCATTCACAGCATCAGATGACAAAATGCTTTTGAGCAACAGCTTTTCAGTTAGAAACAAGGGAAACTACTTAATAAAACATAAGATTAAATCAAACTTAATTACTGAGAAATCAGTTGACCCACCTGTTTTGGATTTTGCAGTTTAGCTCCAAACACTAGGATGTATTGCATTAGACATAAGATTTTTGGTTAGTTTTTCTCTCTCTCTTTTTTTTTTTTTTCTTCTTGGTTGGTTGGTTTTTATCACCACTTAAACTTTAATGAATTGGAGATATGGGTGTGGGGAGAAAAAGTACGCGTTATCAAGTGTAGGCAAACACAAGGACAACACCACAGCTCCTGTCACTCCAAATTCCTCAAAGGTACAGAAAAGTGCCAAGCAACTCCCTGTCAAAACCTGTTCTTACATTAGTTGTGCACAAGATGTCAGAGAAAGCAACAAACAATAGAAACATGCACATACAATCTTCTCTAAAAGCGTTGTACAGTACAGATGTCAGAAGAAAAATCTCTACTTGGAAAAAAGATGCACCTTACAAAGCCACTCTCTTCTTCTCAGTATGATCTAGACTATCTCTAGAGAGAACCCCTCTCTTCTTCTAGTATGATCTCCCAGTTGTGTAGCTGGGAGATTGATTTGAATTTCTCAGCAATTGGATTTAACGTCTTTGGATGAAGCACAATTTAGAAATACAGCTGGCATGGACTATTTCTTTTGTAGCTGTCTCCCTCTCCCATGTTGTGCACAGTAATATTCAAGGCCAAGACCTATGCTGGCTATTTCTCTTTACTTCTTTTAGATGTGTGGACACATATGATAAGAGTAGCAGGTGTTCCTCTCTATGGCATCTCCCTGTAGAAGAATCAAGAATCAAAGTATTTCCATCTACTTTGTTATAATAAGATTATTAGAGGTGTTCATTACCATAACAGAGTGGGAGAGGTCTGAACACAGATAAGAAGCTGTGTTCACCTTTTTTTTTTAATTCAGATCACATTGTTATTCAGAACCATTCTCAGTAACTATACAATATATGGAAGCACTTGTTTGATATCTTTTGCAGTCAGAATATGTGAAAGTGTTGCTTAGCTTTAAAACATACAAATACCCTGGCACCAGACATTTAAGTTGGTGAAATGCTGTGAAATTCCTTCTCAATCAAATTTAAAATATACCTATATGTATTTCCATTGATCTCTAGTGTTGACACTCTGGACCATCTGGTCCTGTTCTGCTTCTGTCTCATGAAATAGAAAAATGAGTATTCCTTTTCCAAATCACAAGGCACAGGACTTAAATATTCTGTGATTAATTGCTACAGAAAAAAAATATTAATAGAACATCTGCCTGCCAAGAAGATAGAGTGCAAGGAACTAATACGTTATGGTTACTGGGCTAGATTCTCCCATTATTTTGGCAACTAACAAAGACCAGAAGGTAGATAGGTCAATGTGGCCAAGAATTTTTTTTGTTATGGTATAACAGTAACCTGGCAAATCTAACTCAGGTGAAAACTTCTGTGTCCAAGCTGGATGCTCTTCAGAACACTTTTCGGTATCTGTCACGGTCTATAGGAGATTCTGCAACTTTCAAGATAAACAACTGATGTATACAAGTCCCCATTATGCTTGGAATGACCAAGTCACTGTTGAAGAATGAGTATTTCTATACATATGATATAGTGACTTCAGTGGAGTAATTTCCAAAACTAAAGTGAATATTATGCCCGGGAATAATTATCTTCAAATTACTTGTTTTTAATTGAGCGTTTGAATTTCTGTTATTCAAATTGAGTATGCTCTGCTTTTAATCTATTTCATTTCCTTTGAGATGTCAAGTGTCATTTTTAGTTTGACAAGAGGTCTTTTGAATATCTAGATAAAAGACGATGTTTGTCCTGGATAAATTCTTTTTTTTTTTTTTTTTTTTTTTTTTTGTATTTTACAAATAAAGCAAGTAGAAAACTTCTACTAATGATATGATTCTCATTAGCAAATAGATCCCTTTACAGTGGAAATCAAATAACCCCTTTCTTCAAGTCAGTCTTTACTCATTTTTATAATTGTCATCACTGTCCCCATTCTTTTTACTCCTCTGAAGTAAAAGTTGAAATAATACGAGTCAATGAAAGCTTTCCAACTGGTTCACTTAAAGAAAACTGATGTTGAGGACTCTCAGTAGGGCAATTAAGTTTCTTCCCACCACAGAACTATGAGCCACAACCAGACATAAGATTATGCAAAGCTAGTTTCTTCTCTGACATCTCAATTTATCAATAATTAAAAAGTGATACTTCAGTACAAGAAATAGGACACTGAAATTGCTATTTCAATACAGAAAATGCAATCAAGCCCACTGTCTACAGTAGAGAACAATTTAAACCAGAGACTGGAAGCAGTCAGCAATGGCTGCTGCTTTGTGTCCTATATTTCAGTTTTCAAGTAATTCAGTAGCGGCATCATAAACACTGCTCACTTACTGTAAATGAATTCTCACTAGTGTTCTTGAGGACACAGCCTCAAGATAATTCAATGGCAAAAGTATGTATGAGGTCATAAATTGGTCTATTATGTATAAAATGGAAGCAAACAGCTTAAATGTGAGTGCCTGCAGTGAAAGAGAAATATTTTGCAAACTGAAATGGCACTGAAAATCAATAAGACACAGTGAATATGAAATCTCACAGTGCCATTTCTACAAGATTGTAAGGAATAACCATCGAGGACTAACATTTTCTATCCTTTTATTCAAGCCTTTTAAAGTGTCTTCAGTTATATTTAAGAAATGAGGTTTTTAAAATATTGTATTTTCAAACACAAAAGGTATGGTACTTCAGCTCAGCTCAAGGTCAAACCTCTTATTTGAAACATATACGCACTGCAAAATGAAAGAAATTAGGATATGAGATATGGATAGGATATGAAGCACTTGAAGTGAAATTGAGAAATCAGATTACGATCAAGATTAGTGTTTGTTTCAGTGACTTCTTATATGACATGAGAATAAAGCATACCCAGCTGTAAAGTTCTCCATACCAGAAGTGAAGTTCCCCATTCCTCTCTTCTCTCCCTTACACATGCACATACACATTTAACTTTAACCATTTGCAAAGCAGCAAGTATACTGTCAACTGCCAAAACTACCTACAGTTAAAGTATTGTGGGAAAATTCACTAGTTAAGAATGTTTCAAGTTGTGACCATGTGTGACCATTTCAATTATTCGAACAGAAAAAGAAAAAACAAGTGAAAACATTTGCCTTAATTTATAAATTAAATTATGATTA